>NW_023494795.1:17789898-18327398 GCF_904425465.1 Colossoma macropomum | reverse complement strand
GAAAGGAAGGCAAAAGAGAGGAAGAAAGAGGGAGAAAAATTGAGGGAGGAAAAAAGGTAACTGCAAGAGTGGGGGGAGATAAAGAGGGGGAGAGCGAGAGAGAGCAAGAGAAGGGTAGAGAGAGCGAGAGAAGGAGAGAGAGCGAGAGTGAGAGAAGGAGAGAGCGTGAGAGAGTGAGAGAGGTTAGACAGAAAATGAAAAAGAAAAGGGAAGGACAGAGAAAGAGAGAGAGCCAGAGAGATAGAGAGAACAAACAAGAGAGGGAGCAGTAAAAAGACAGTGGTAGTGTGGGAGAAAGAGAAAAAGAGACAGAGAAAAAGGGAGGAAAATAAAGAAAAAAGAAAGACAGAAAAAGAAAGTGAGGCTAAAGAGAGGGAGAAAGAGGGAGGAGGGGGAGAAAGTGCTCTGATGTCTGCTCTGCAGTGCTCAGTGTAGTGAGAACAGGGTGCGAAATGACCTGTGGCTGCGTAAACACTCACGGCTTAATTATAGTCAGAGTGCTAATGCTAGCGTAGGCCTGCTCTGCTCTGTGCTGAGCTCATCAGGGAGAGGAATGGCTCTGTTTTTCAGCTGAGAGTGGGTAAACAGGTCCGCGCGAGAGACAGAAAGCAGGCCCACACACTCTGTCACTCTGCATTCTGGCCGATTAGAGCGAGCTGTCAGTCACCGTGCCTATCACTGCGCTGTCGTCATGGTAGCAGAGCAGAACTGCCATGCAATGAAGATTTAGTAAAAAAAAATAAAAAATAAATCAACACTAACAAGCTAATTCAGAGAACATACAATTGCTTGGATGAAGTGCAATATAGACTGAAGTAGCTGAAGCAGCAGTTCAGACTCAAGAGTCTTAAAGTCAGGGATACCAGCAATGCTAAAACATACAGGGCTATCAAAGTATCAAAAAATGAAGCAGAGCTTCCTTGGACATTGGCCATGTCTCTCCAGCAGCTTGAGAGTCTTTGGCACCGAAAGTTATTGATGAGTGAGAAGGTTCTGGAGGCTGACTAGTTGAAGTTATGAGTTGGCCGAGCTGATAGGTGATCAATTCTTTCCCCACTGTGTGCTGCAAAGTCAGGGTGAAGGTATGAGCGAAATGAAGAAAGACAACAGTAGCAGCCTCAACGACACGGCAAGCCAAAAAATTAGTCCGGATAACACCTAAAATGCCTGCTGTATCAACATCCCATTACTGTAATACCCTGAAAGCCATCCACATTCCTTTTCCTGGTAGTCACCATGAAGCCACTAGGGCTATGTTCAGGCAGCAGATAAATCAGATTTGTTTCTCAAATCAGATCTTTTGAGATGACTGTCCGCACTGTTACTCGCAGGTGATCAGATCTGATTTGTGTGTCAGACATCACCAACCTATCTGCATGGGTTGCTGTGGTAATGACGTAGGTGTCAGTATCAGATTAGCAAGAATCTGATTGTGTGTTTTTTGCTGTCCAGACAATCAAAAATCTGCCTGGGTATGCTAAAAGGCGGATATGGGCTGGCTGTTTGAACAAGAGATTCTTATCTCACAGTTAGTTCTTCACATCAAAATGTAAGAACAAGAATCATGGAGGAAAAGGTTTCCCTTACCCCTGGTGTTCCATCCTTTGGTTGGCCATTCAATAAGCTCATCTCAAGTTTGCCTTGACCAAACTGACTGCTATGCTCACACTTTAATTACCTTAATGTTACCAGGTCTGAGTTTTGCAGCAGTTCTTCTCACAGCTGCTCTGTAATTGGATATGCTAACAGATCCAACATTCTACTTCCTAAAATGCCACCAACCAACTGCTCAGCTGGGCTGACCTAACTAGAACCCATAAGTGCATTCAGATAGCGTGAAAGAGGAAGTTGGGCAGAGTGGAAAGTTTGCAGAAGTTATGTAAGTGTGAAAACCAGGGTCAAGCCAGTTTAGCCATGGTGCCAAAATCTGAACTATGCTAAACTTTGGATTGAACACCATAGGTCAGTCAGTGTTAAATGACATCCAGCATTAGCTGTCTTTGACTGACTACTAGGGACATTTAGATCTGACCGATATTTAGCGACTGTGCTAAAATGTGACATTTAAAACTATACACATATATGTTATGAATCTCTAATGCTAAAGTGTATGGATTGAGTCCCATTTATATTTTATAAAATGTATATGTAGCTGTTTTGGTAGATATGTACAAGAAAAATCCCGGGTATCAGCATAATCCCACAATTCCTATACCGGTGCATTCCTATTAACTACTATATCTGTTACATGGTGTGAGACAGAATGTGTATGTTTGTGTAGGTTCCATTCAAAACATTACAGGAAAAGCTCAGAAAGGAAATACATACACAGAAAAACAGAAGCAGATTTTTCTCTTTTGAAGTTCCCTGACACTTTAGCTCTCATGCTGTAGTAATTACTGATCCAGTCAATGGCACCGAGTTATGTAAACTCAAAAGATCTGCTCATAAAATCATACAATTCTGGTGTTTGCTGAAGTGCAATGACTCACTGTTTTAGTGCAGTAATTTATCAACATACAACTCTCACACAAATGTTGGCACAGTAGCATTGCTGGGTCACCTACAGCCAGTGGCTAAATCTATCTTTGGCCAAACTAATAACCTGATCATTTATGCATATAATTCATTGGTGGTACTGTGTTGTCATTTGTCATAATAAGAAATGTCAGAATGCCACTGGCCAATAATGGCCAAGTGTGCAGCGTATAAATATCCTACATTCTCTGTCCTGTAACTTCTCCATCTTTCCCCTCCCAATTATGTGCTTGTCATGATAAAAAAGCCTGCATGGCAACAACTATGAAATACAACCTAGACAGGCTTTAAAGCCTAGTTACGGGAGCTCAAGTGCTGAGCAGTAGGTGAGCATATTCACTCAATCACTGTTTCAGTACAACTGCTTGTTTGTGAGTATTATTTAACAAATATGACATAACTTGAAAAGATATCTTACAGCAACTGCATATGTACAGTATCAAAGATGACAACGTAGATTAAACACCTTGGAAAATATAAGGGTTATCAAACTTGTGGGTATTTTGAGAATTTTCACCACTAAAAGAGTCTCCAATATAGTTGTACATCTGCAAAGCATATGCACGGTGCAACAAAAGACTGTACCTGCTGAGAATTTCCCCACGTTATTCTGCAAGAGCGCACTTTTATTTTGCTGCATTGTCCCGCAGTTGTTAATTCCTGCACTGCCTCCACGTGTTTCAATTCCATCTCGCAGCCGTATATCCTCCAATGTAAAGTCTCCCAAATGCGTTTTCAAACACACCATAAATTAAGGCAGTAAAGCATGAGCTCGTCTCTGTGCGGTAAAGCAGCGCCTCTCTCCCACCGACTAGTATGGAGTCTGTGACTCCCCCCTCCCCTCACTCCTCTTCTCTACTCTCACCAGCACTAAACAGCACTCACTAACGATTAGCAATCAGTGAAAAAATAGCCAGCGGATTTATCCGGGGGGGCAAGAGCGACTCGGGTCCTGTGTCATTTTACATCAGCGTGACAAATTGAACTCTTCATTTTCAGTGCAACATTACTAGCAGCCAGTGTTATTACGTCTGATTTTTGCTTTCTTGCTGAAAGACTCAAAGGATTCAAGTACATCTACTCCTGACTCTTTGCTAGCTTGCAGTTTGAATGCAGCTCTAATCTTTCCCTCTTGCACTTGTCATTCATTATTCGCCCTCTCAAATTGGCTAGGAACACTGTGTACGCTCCAAGCACAGTTTATTTTATCAAAAGGCAAAGGTTCAATTTAATCATAGTTTATAAAAAGGGGGACTGAAATAGCCCTTGAACTCAAGCACATATTACATGAATGTAGATAGAAGATGAGAGAGTTTTAAACATATACTTTTCACTTTTGATATTCAGAATCGCTACGATTACCAGAAGCATTTCCATATTTGCATAAATCTGAATAGTCTTTCTTTCCCAAGCCAGCATTTCCCCAGCTCCAGTTTTGTATTCCAACATTTTATGTTTTCCGTCCACCTGAGTCACATCATGGCTAATTAACAAGCCTGGCTTGAGCTGAATAACAAAACAGCACAGTGTGGCCCTCAAAGACTGAAAGGGGCATAGCTTTTAGAACGAGATGGCCATGTAAGACCAAAAGATTTTTTGGGGGTGATAGACGGCCAGAAAAAAAATAATAAAAAATAAAAACATTGTGTTAACGTATTAAAATAACAAGAAAAGTGATGTGCTATTTGTTTCTCTGTACGTAACAATCTGTCCATTTTCACACGAATAAAATCTTACATCAATACAACTACTGCCAAAAGCAAAACTGTGTTGATGCAATGAATTTTAGTCATTCATGAATCCACTGCCTGAGACACTGTTTTATAACAGTTTTGACAAGCTTTTGGCGTGAAGTACACTGTTTAAAATCCATGCAAGAGAAAGTTGAAAGGCAAACCCTCTCCAAGGAAAACAATTTTGTAGACATTGCGGCCCCTGGTTTCTATCAATGCCACCATAAAGAAATCCATGTAGTAAAGTTCCTCTGGAACTCATTTCACATCAAAACACTCATCTCAATGACTGAATTATGCAGATTTTTCGAAAAATCTGTAAAATTCACCTTTTAAATTCAAAAAGCAACTTTACTTTGAACCATGCTTCAGAGCTATACATCAGATTTTTTAACTAGCTAAATTACAGACCATCAACATTGCAGACTAAACTTTTTGGTCCCAAAAAAATAGTGCAAAAGCTGCTTTCACTAGATATTAATCCACTGCTCTGTACTGTCTTAACCTAACAATCAGTCATATGACTACTACAAAAGGTAAAGCCTTCATCCAGGTATAGTTTCTTCTTGTAAAATCATCTTACACTCAACAAAAAGCCAAAAGAGAAAAGAAAGCGTGGGCATATAGTTCCAGTTCATACCTTTTTTTAAAGTTCATGCCTATCTCAGCGTAGTTTAGCCGAGTTCATGATCAATAATGACACACACTGCTCTCTGTGCAGTTCTCATCAGGGCGTGCTCCATGGCAAGCCTCCAAATTTCATTACTACAGAAATGACTCAATTTGTGCGGGGAGCAATTCAAGGCTTAAAGGGCAACTATGTCAGTCTGTGTTTGTGCACACAGCAGACTCTGTAGATCTCAGCATCACGCGGACCACTAAAGCAATCGTCTCCATGGCTATGCTGTACAAGGAACAGCATACACATCAGGGTGATTGGGTTATCTGTATATCCTGAGGCTGGTGCTTAAGAAAAAAAAAAAATCCCTCCACGTTTAGCTTTTCAATGGTCTCTGTTGAGCGAAGTCGAGGTCTTGCACTGGCCTGACCTCTTGCTCTCTTTTTCTACTTTACCAGACACAGTTGTGTAAATACTGCTGGGCATTTCTGGGGAACTGGAAAGTAGCTTAGGACTGCAGGTGTCAGTATAGGAATGAAACCCAATGCTTGTTTAAACAGTAATCAAAGTTTGGAAACCAAATACAGGCACAGCTGAGGTTCACTTAAATAACATTAAATAACAAATATAATAAATAACAAAATTCTGGGCGAATAAGCGATAGGCTGTGCAGTTTATAGTGCACCTTGGGGGTACTGCTTTTCATAACCAAGAGGTCAAGCACATAAGCCCGAGGGGACTTCTTACTCTGTTCCTCCCTCACATATGCAAGCAGTAATCCAACTCTGAGTGGCTCATTCAATAAATTACAAAAGAAGCAGGTCAGTGGGTAGAGCCTGTTAGAAGCAGCTCGCTCTCTCCCTTCAGCCCAAGGCCATGTTCTGTGGAGCATATAAAACTGGAGTGCTTAGTTCATCAAGAGGAACGAGGGCATTTGTTTGCTTATCCCATAGATACCTACAGTCCTCTGCCTGCACACAGAGAGTAGATGGAGTAAGATTATTTGATAATAAAAATACAGCCTGACAAGACCACCTACACAAGTAAACATTTTTCACCTGATAATCATAGCAAGATGCAACATATTTTTATTCACAAACAGCTCCTTTAAGATATATTTAGTAAACGTTTACACTGATTATGTTCAGATTAAAATAGAAAGGAACAGTGTGAGAAATCGTTCCTTGAGAAATGCCAACCAGGCTATTCAACTGAAGGCCTGACTGAGCAGTGGGCTGCTGACTAGCCCACTAAATCTGCTTCATTCTGTAAAAAATATACCATACACACCATTTTTGTGCATACACAAAACTTGCACCACCCAAACCAGGCTGTAAATACTGCAGGACATTACTTTTTCGGCATGGAGCATCTGCACAAAGTAAGATGTAGACATATTAACTGCAGCCGCCAACAAATGATGAATCTGGTACAATCAAACATGGGTAATTCTTAGCTGAGGCTAGCTTCATCCTTTAGGTTCCACATGGGCGTCTTTAAGTTATGTCCAGCAATTGCACTTAAGGTATGGAAACATCATAATCCTCTTTCCATACATGGGTTTATCTCAGAGCAGAAGTCATTTGATCCAAGAGCAGCACAGATCATAGTAAAGCATACAAAGATGCAGGGATGTTGGGATAATCCGTGCTTGACCAGGGGCCGTATTACAGAAATATATTAACTCCGAAATCTTATCTGTTAAGTCATCATGACAAGTTCAGTTAGAACTGAATTTACGACAACTTCAGTTAGGACTGAATTTAGGACATTAACTGTTACAGAACAGAAGTTCTTAAGTTCATAATCTTATCCTAACTCCAGATAAGAAAACAGTATTACAGAAACATCCTAACTACAAAAAAAATCCTAAATGCTATCCTAACTTTAAGACAACCCCAGTAGCGTCCCAACATCTGTTTTAACTGTCCGTTTCTGTTGTTTTTACGCAGCATAGTTCACTACTAGCATAATGACATCATATTATTCATATTGTGAAATGGTGGTTTGAATTGAGATGTTTGTTTTTCCCCTAACTTTTATAAATCCCAGACACAGCACATATGATCTCCACCGGTCTCTCTTAGTACCTTCGTTTGTTATTGCTGATGAAAACTCGTCAAATAAAATATTATAGTGACGGTGGTGGTGAATAATGAGGAAATTCAGTTAGGAGAATTAATGTTAGCGCGTAAAGCATTTGGGAAACTAAGAAACTGGGAGCGACAACACTATTCAACAGCACAAAGCACTGACACAATATTATTAACTTCCAGTTTATTGCACTTCAGTTTGTCCTTTTTTCACAGCGGTAACGGTACCTGTAACTTTCGTTTTTTTAACATTATTTTAATTACGTGTTTATGTTTCAGCTGTGCACGCATGGTTGGTTACATGGTAACAGCCATGACATCCCTAATACTCAGCTGGCAACTTCAATGAAGTAGTTTAAGTTTTCCTAGCTTGAGATAAGATGCTGTAAGATAAGACAAAATGCCTACATTCAGATTTGTTTCTGTAATATGAATTTGCGAGTAATCTTATCTTGACCCGTCAGATCTTAAGACAAAAAAATAGGAACTTTGTGTAATACAGCTCCAGAAGGGCACAAACGCTTGTATACCACATGCATAAACAGAACTTAATAAACACGAGTATTGTGTCCACAGTGACAAAATCTAATGATTGCCAAAGAAATAAGGGGCTTGACTATTAACACTGATGAAAATATAATACTTAAATAATAATAAAGTCAAAAAAGCTACAGGAAACACAAAATCTCACTATTACTTAAGACTAAATTGTCTTTTGTATTCTCTGCTTTGCTAGTTTGAGCATGGTAAGAGATTTGAGGGGGATCAGAGGAAAAATAAAAGAAAGCAAAGACTGGAACATGTAATCCCTGCAGAGAGAAGCTGCCCACATAGATAGAACTACAGCTTCAACTCTGTCAGTTACACTGGTTACACTGCCCACACAGTGCAGAGTTCTGCAGCTCCACAGCTCTGTTCGTGACGGACAGCATGTTTCACACACATGAGCAACTGCCCTGGCTGGATACTGCAACTCTAAAGCAAACGAGAGCACAGGCTCATCTCTCAGAGATCCAAAATAGCATAATTTTGCACAGTATAGACTAAAAACAAACATTTATAGCCAAATTAATCAGTTTGCTTTAGCATATAAGTGAATTAAGCTGCAGTGTTGGGCACATTCAATAGCGCATGATGTGAAACATGCTCGTCTTCTCTAGATCCAAAGCAGTCTTACCTCACGCAAATCCTGCCTGTGTGGGTGTCAGGTCTGCTGAGCTGAATATGAGGGATGGAGAGATGGATAGAGATGGCAAAAAGCGATAGGGAGGGAAGTCAGAAAGGGAGAGAGAAGAGAAGGGAGTGGGTGCGGGGGGGTTACTCAAGCTGGGCAAGACGAGCTCCACTCATAGAGCCCCCAGCACACACAACTACGCTCCAATGCATCCAGGCCACACTGCCCCTATGACAAGGCCTGAGGGGTGGGGAGTGCAAGAGAATAAGACGATGAGAGGGCAATGTAAGAAAGGAGACCACCCACTAGCACATGAAGAGGAACAGGTAACTCCCCTTTACATTGAGCTTGTGCACAGGGATTACCCTGTTTGAAAGGCTGAGTAGTAGGAATAGGAAAAATGACTGATTCTTAAATGAAAAATCAACACTATTCTGATAAAAATCAACACTGTAGGCTAATATAGTAAGAACTCTATGATACATAACGTGGCCGTCAAACAAAACCTGTCTTGATTTTTTATTTTTTTTTTTAAACAGGATGCGAAAGAGTCAGCTGCTCTTTACGATGTGTTAATTTCATGATATTGGAACAACAGAATTGCTCCAAAATGACAAAAACTTGTTCCATTAATTTTATTTAAAAGTTAATAACGTAAAATTTCTTGTAAAGCTATCATTTTGGAGACACAATGTTTTGTTGTGACAGTGACAATATATGAAAAGGTCAAATACTCTGGTTGTTAACTTTCTTTAGTTTGTGTAGTTTAACCTTTTTAGTTGATGAAATACAGGCATACAAAATAAAGGCTAATAAATGCAATAAAGTGTGCTGGGAGGGGAATCAAGGTATGTAAAGAATTGTTTTATAATTATTTCTTGGCACCCTGATTTAAAATCAAATTAAACCAAATCATGAAATGCCTTTCACCCACTGTGAAAATATGTGCGAGAAAAGGTATGCCTGCCGTTTTCTCAGAAGGTTGTGCCTGGATGAAGGGGCAGAGGGGCAGAGGACAGCCCCGCTCTAGCAAAGCCGGGGGGATAACAAGGACACTGATCCTCTTAAAGGCTGTTATGTCATGAAACTGGTGTAATCCCCCAAATTATAAAGGAGCAACCAGACAACAAAACCAAAACAGGGTCTGTCTGTTATGAGGTCAACCTGCCACACATTGTACTACTGTTGAACCCAAACAGAGCCAAGAGTGATGTTTGTGTGCCGGCTGAGGTTAGGCTTGAGGCTTGCATTAAGGGTGTACAGCTTTAAGCATGGAGGTGTGCAAAACTGAGCTTGATTGTGTTTGGGGTGGGGGGGGCACTATGGCAAGCTTCTAGGAGTTGCCCAACAAGCAAGGCGTCATCCGATTAACAAGTCAAAACAAATATAGCAGCCTTGAAGGACAGACCACTGACTCTGTCTCAGAGTGAAACTCACTACCAACACAGGCTCTGATGTTCAGACTTACTGTAAAACACACATCACTTCCTAAGGGTGTTCTAAAGGACATCATATTTTAAAACTGTGAAACAACTGTAAAGCAAATACGCACAAAGCAAATATACTGTTGGCCTATTCTGTAGATTGATCCAGTATAATAGGCTGGACTGAGACTAAATTAAACTACCCACGAAAGACACATCTTCCTACAGACTAATTATCAATAGGCAAAATTACACCAAAATCACCATCTCCTCAGAGGTGAAATGCTCATGTGCTTTCAACTTGTCCTATAAAAGTTATTACTATTTGTCATCAAATATAACACAAGTAGAACACTATACATTTTCGCCACATTTGTTTTAAATAAAAAAAAAAAAAATTCACGTAACCTCTGGAGTAAAAAAATATTAAACATTACAGTGAAAATGGGACACCTAACAACTGTGCAAGACCTGGTTGACCAAAACTGTCACCATCAGATAAACAGTACTTCAATCTTAAGGAAAGTCAAGATTCACTCTTGCTTCAGATCTGGAAAAAAATCCACAAGTGTTCCTGTTAATCCTATAACTATGAGAATACAAATATAAAAATGCTGGTGTTCTCAGAACAATGGACTGGCCACCCCAGAGCTCAGACCTCAACAACACTTAACATGTCTGGGATTAAGTTGGATCAAGAAAAGCAGAAAATAAAACCAACTTCTCAGACTTTAGAGGTGTGGAAAATTAACCCTGTAGATTTATCTGAAAAACAAGTCTTCTACAAGAAAGGCAGTGTGGACACACTATAGACTAAAAAATCTGATATTATATCTAGCTGTCTTATGTATAATATTTGGTCTAATATGTTTTTGTCCAACTTGTCCATAGCTGTTTTAACTGGCCATTGAACAAATAAAGGGGTGGTCCCTAACTTTTGCATAGTACTGTAGTCTCAATTTCTGCATCTTCTAAATGTGTGTTTATTGGCATCCGCTGCAGCTGTGTTAAACATTTGGGCATATCCGCCCAGAATTCGGCGCATCTCTACAAATCAGGTGATATTCAGGCCTTTTATGGCCTGATCCACCATGCTCTCCAGTTACACAGCACTTCAGATTTGTACTAGGACAGCCCTGGTATGAGGATTGACCCGCATTAGGATGTGAAAGGCAACACAGAGAAAATAAACCGCACGTCTGACCAGGCAGGCAGGTATACACAGTAGCTGAAGTCTTAAGTAGGCCTGCCAGTCACAGCAGAGTATTAAAAAAACAGTGAGGTGGGTGTCCATGCCTGAATGGCTGCAGCTAGTGCATCGTTGTTAATCAGTTCCCTTGCTAACCACCGCAAGCAGAGGTAGTGGAGTGTGTCTTTTGTGGTCTGTCATTCTTTCCCTCAAGGGAACAGTGACAACAGAGCAGCAGAGAGAGAAACAAAGATGGAAAGTGGGGGCTGCAAAATCAGCGTATGCTATATAATTGTCTGAGGCTCATAAGGAGACTCTTATCTCCAGCACTGCTAGTCTGCAGCACTGCATGTTCATCCCTTAAGGTAAAATTAGTTATGCTTCCTGGAGCATGGCTTTTCCCCTGCCGGAATCTGGGCCAGATGGTTGGAGGGAGAGTGATGTTGAAGGATGCTCTTATCATCAAGTGGATGACAAAAATAAAAAATAAAAGGACGAACACTGTGGGATTTCCATGAAAGGGAGTGCATGTGGAGCACTCCTGTAAAGAAGTATATAAAAGTTCAGCAACGAAAGGAAATGTATCTCCTGGAAGCAGAGAACAGCAAAGGCAGCTGCAAGTGACTTCAACTAAAAACTCTAGTGCCTTTTCAGCCATCAGTAATCAGTCATATAATGCAGAACTACAAGACAGACCAAGTGGATGGTGACAAGAGTTGTATACAGTATATACACGGATGACTGAACTAGAAATAGGACCTGGACATTAATCATGTAAGTAGTCTGAAGTTATAGGCGGTCAAAGGAGGCTTCATTTAAACATGAATAACTCTGACAGTAGAAGTCCATTAATCAAACGCTGTGGTATAGAAGTAGTGGGTGTGATGGCAGATGATCTGCTTTAGCTGCAGAACAATAGACAGAACTTGCAATGCAGTAGCTTAAATGTACATGCAAAAACTTGACTCTCAAAGCTGCACTGTGCTTTAGAACTCATTATGCATCAATGCACATCATTTGAATACAGAAGGCATTCCTTTAAGAGGTGACCAATTTTACAAAAACAAGAGATAAGCATACCCCGTTCTCATTGTGTTTATCCGAGCTGCTTCCAGTCCTTCTGTTAGCCTGCTCTTGAGACTGCTGACTCCCTGTAAGCGGAGGAAGAAAGTGTAAGACACACACAATCGTACAGTAGATAAGCATGAGCACTAAGTGTTAAAACACATAATATTTGACAATTTTATCTTTGTCTGACATGATAATACCAGGTTCATAAAAACTGAAAAGCCTAAGGTCCGTGCATCATTATTCGGCTCAGGCCTGAGGTGGAGAAAGTACTTTAATTTCACAAACATTCTTTCAGCATATTACGTACTAAAAGTTCATAGTTTCAGATCATTATGTTTTAGAGTGTTAGAAATTTTATAACTGATACTTTATTGATCCCACAAGGGAGATTTGGATGCATTAGAAAAAAGTGGTAGAAAAGAGACATTATATACACAAGGTAAATAAACAATTCCATAATCTACATATGTTTACACAAACACAACACTATTTGATCAACCCTGGCTGGGGTGGGCAAGAGTGATGCAGAAAAACTGGAAACATCCAACAACTCCAGGTAATATCACTAATAATTAGTCCCGGTAGTGGTAGCAATATGATATTTCATCGTTATCATGATAAAGTTCGTCACAATCTGTTTTTCTTAGCATATCGTGGATAATGCCAGTACTTACAAAACACTAAACAACTGCCCATTTCATTACTAAGAGAGCATAATTAGTCCTGTTTAACTGGTGTTAGAGCAGCACAGTATGTAATTTTTTTGTCTTTTCTAACTTAACTGTGCCACTTTAAAAAAAACAACAAAAACACTGTGATATGTATTGTATATTGTGAAAACATTTTCAAGCATAGATATACTGTATTTTTGCCATATTGTCAAGCCCTATGTCCAGGTTCACTGCAAGATTTACAACACATTATAAATACAAAATTACACATGCCACATAGCCTTGTGTTTCCCATGACATTACACTTTATAACTGCTGGCATTTTGAGGTCCGAAAAGACTGAATAGGTTAACAAAATGCCTTTCTATTTACACTGCGGTTGGTTGCAATAACCGTAAAGTAAGTAAGTGAGGGATTATAACTTTCCATGATCCTGTTTCTCTCTCTCAAGTATTCAACTAGAAATTATTTTCAGAATAAACCTCAGCTAATTCCAAGATCAGTCATTGTTTGTTGATGTTTGCCTATAACCAGCCAAACAAACAACAAAAAACACAAACATCTCAGGACAGTGACTCACTAGTACACTGATAAGTGGTTGATAAGTGCACAGGTAGTAACTCACAGACATTGGGTAGCAGGGTGTACAGTGGAATCGGGTAATTCTGTAAAGTGTACTGTTGTGGTTTCATGTAATGTTTGTGTTTGTCTGACAGTTTGTCATCTTTCCCTCCCCCTACCCCTTATTCTCCCATGGAGCCACTATGAAGCAAGAAAAATTTTAGAGAACTCTGACAATAAAAGTGTATTGTATCGTAGTAGGTTACAGGAATCAGTGGCAGGTTCAACTCTTCGCTGGCATGTGCCACTCAAACTGATATATAACAGGCATATTCAAGTAGCATATTAAATGTCTGTTTCTTCCAGGCCCGTCGCATGTACAACATGCTATTCCAAATAATGCTCCTGCCACAAGTTAGTTTTCTTCAAATAACACTGAAAGCCTACATATTTAAGCGGACATTTACACTTCTAGCCTGTAGTTAAACCTTTACTGGGAGCTCATAAGCGCTAAACAAAATGTGTTGGTACATAGTATTTGTCAGGGTAAGCAAGAGTCAGCGGCAAATAAATGATTTCTTTAAATGCATTAATAATGACAAACGTTAATCATTACATTAGCATTTCAAATGAGATACGGGGAAAACACGGACAGGTTTCACTCGCTGATTGACGTGTTGTACTCATTACTGGCACGTTTCACTGGCGACACGCATATGCCAGTGGCAGAAAAACAAAATACACTGGTCCACAGAATGCTGTTACATCCACCCCAGGGAAGAATCACAGCTTATTTTATCAGCTTTATCAAGGTGCCTTTTTTTCCCTCTTTCAAAGTAAGGCAGATAGTCATCTTTCACATCTTGTTAAGCTTGCATTGTGCAGTGATGCCAGAAAATTCACATGACTTAAAAGCAAGGATATCTACACATACACCCAGTACAAATATATCAGTACACAAATAAAGTGCATCTGGGTAAAAGCTGTCCATAACACTAAACAACAAAGAGATCTAATATGTGGACCCAAATGTAGGGGCAAAGAGTAGAGGGAAGAGAGAGAGAGAGCGTGTAGTGCGCTGGCTTAGTGGAGAAGCAGAGTGAGAGACAGAATTGGAGCTTGGCTTTGGTTGTGATCAGGCAGACAGTACTTAGGCCTTCTAAGGGAGTGTGACAGCCGGCCAAGCAGTGGAGGGTGATGCCTGTTTTACACCCTCCACTGGAGACAATGCCTTCCAGCTCAATGGACCCAAACTCCAAAACTTTGCTCCAGAGTGCTCTGCACAGCCACACTAGGGCTGAATGACTTGGGAGAAAATTTTTCTAAGCAATACTGCGACTGCCATTGAAATTATTATTAAAATCTATATTATTATAGATTATTTTCAACAAATTAAGGTTCATGCCTGTGTTTTGTTTTAACCAAGGACAGCAGAATACTCACTTTTCTAGATTAAGCCTTGAACACTGGACAGTGTGTGCCAAACTGCCAGTTAATTGAGTGTTTGGTTACCTCTGACTGGTGCAACTCATCTACAGGTGGTTCACAAGCTATAATTATAAGTGCAGCTCTTGCAATTTGAAAATTTCACTCTTTTAAAAGAGTGAAAGCCAAACACATGCACAGGGCAGCTAGAGATGCAGGCACGTGGGAAGAGATGCTATACAAGGTTTTAAGCATTCGATAATTAATTTAAAACCAGCATTAGTTCAATGAGTAGTCTGCTACTGCACTGTAGCTTGAATTCAAACAAAACCAATATAAATGCTTTCTATAAAGTTAACAGAACAGCACATAACAGTACACAGAATACATAGCTAACTTTGCACGTGTCTGAAATGTTCAAGTGTGTATGAGCTAGTGTAGGTGAACCTGTGTAGAAAGGACACTGGGGGGGTTACAGACACCCAGTCCAATTACACAACAAGCTGCTTAGTTATGTAACCATCACTTAACCGCTTTTCTGCTCCCTGCAGCAGCAGCAGGGCTGCCAGAGACCCGTATTATATGGCATCAGCCTGAACACCCTGAACCTGGGTAAAGCTTTGCTTCATGTTATAACATAACAGCTGCGCTTAAAGCCAGCATAACCCTGCATAACCTGATAGAAGACTACTCTAGTTAGCTGACACAATATGTATTTTGCCCTTATCAGTTAGGGTGACACCAATTGAGCATTGAAAAGTCCACTATTGTATTATGAATGGAAGGCACTCCTACTAGTGCATTAGAGATTAGGTGTTTCACACATACTGCCTCTTGTGGTGAGGCTACAAGTCTATAATTAATGGCAGTTATCAAATGAAAAAACATTTTGTGCTGCATAAACATTATCTGATAAGTCTATAGGCTTGAGACGATTTCCCAAGAAAGATGAAAAGAAAAGAGGGTAAACAAATCTTTAACTAATTATTTTTATTGAACAAAGTAGGCTTGTGCAGGACCTATTTTTTCAAACCTTCACACCTTTCTGACATTTCACCAGGGTATTTGTAAAATCTGAGAAGACTGAAGTCAATTATAATGCTTCCTGCTGTCTCGTCCAGCGAAAAAGTAGTTCGCTTTACATAGTCATCAAATAAGTGAGCACCGTGCATGATTTTCAAGGTATCATTTATGAAATGTCAAAGTATCTACTGAACATTTGATAATGTTAAACAGTGCTGCTAATTAGGAGAGAGGAGCTGGTTAGCATTAGATTTGCTAGCATGCTAACAGCTCTGCCACCACAGAACATGTTAAATTATAAAGCACCGACAAGCTTAGATGATTAAAATTAATGACTGAAATCAGTGAAAGTAAACTCAAGCAACCGCTTAGAGGGCGAAATTATACCTTTTTCTGAGTTGTTTGGATCTGCAGCCTGATAGGCCATCTTAATATTACTTTACCAAGCAGACTACAGACTCATAGTACAGGCTTGATTCTGAAAATTGGTGCTCTGTTGACACAAATTTAGACGATAAAAATGTCTGAGAGCGCAAAATTAAAGTCACAGTAAGCCAATATGGAACCTGTTCTGTGGTGTGTGGGAGAGAGCTTAGTTAGCAGGCCAAACATGCTATGAGCATGGTTATAGCTAACTGATGCTAAAACAACACCTGTTTAGATGAAAGTGCAAAGTCGACAGACTGATGTTGGAGTGAAAGATTGTGTGGTTAGGATATGGGTGGCTCTTTGTCGTGTCTGAGCTATCATGCTTAGTTTTTCTAAAGTTTGTCCTGTATATGATTTTCCTGCTCTTTCTGTTAGCGCCCCCAATCTGTGAACACCCACACCACCAATCAGTGAGCCCTCCAAAATATAACTGAGTGGAATGTGTTTATCTGTTCAGACGTGAAATAGAAATCTGATAGCATAAGTATCGTCATCATGTTTACATATCACAGTATTCTGTATTAAAGTCATATCGCTCAAGCTAAGAACAAAGTACAGTAACTGATATTACTATTTATTAAATTGCAAAATAGATGTTGGAAGAACTTGCATGCTGTACAACACTGCAGATGCAAACACTATAGGTATGAATAGCCAATGCGTGCAAGCTGTAGCAGTCACACTATCGTCGTGTGTGAAACAGCCCTTAGGGAACAGTGGGTGTCAGGCAGGGATGCATAAACTTAGATTCAACACTGAGTACCAATATATAGTCAGTTTTGCTCAACATACTGTTTTTTTCCATCGACAAGCCATGACAAAAGCATATAACATGCTTAGGCATACACCATTACATACTTGCGAGATTTTGGAATGAAAAAATAATGACAATTAAAATTAATAATGACAACACCTATTTGCTCTGTATTTTGATGTAATACATTCAGCTCTTACCTTTACTGTAAAGACATTAATACATTTCACTAATATTTTTTTGGACGTTACAATCACTGTTATTTGTTGCGATCCATGTTGTCAGATAGCTTAGCAGAATAACCAGCTCTGAACTCTAAATACTGTGATCAAACAGTTTAAATGAAAACACGACACAGCATCAAAAAAAGATTGTATTTTGAATTTTTACATATTTCTAGAGGCAGGTAGATCATAGCAGGCAGCAGAAAACACACTCGAAGGTCCAATAACTGCACTTTAAAATCACTTGACCATGCTTATTGCACATATTTAAAGCTACACTAACCTGGGAGCATTTTGCAGTGGGGAGTGCAGAAATGGAGTGGTTACTACTTCAGTTCTAAATGTGCTTCATTTACTTCAGCTCTCATGGGAGAAACAAAAACCATCTGCATTTATGCAGCTTCTTCTCAAACCACTCGTGCAAACACTGCCGGTACTCCACCAGTGGCTCATGACCCACAGTTTGAAAACCACTGCAGCAGAGGCTAATATACCATAATGGAAACAGTCACATATCGATATTCTTTGTAGCATTGTGAAATTCAAGTTATATTGCTCTAGAAGTTTTCAGCATTACATTATACCAATTGAAATTCCTAACGACCATGACTAAGAAACAGTATTGATTGTGGGACAGCTACATCTAACCAATGTCAGAACCGTTTAATGACAGCAATGCACATACCAATCCAGCATCGATGCATCTTTAGTGTCAGGGGTTGGAGGAAAAAAAGAGGACCCACCTTGGTCACTGCTCTCTGTGGGCGAGTCCTCATGGCGCAAGAAGAACTTTACTTCCTGCTTCCTGGGACCCCACTTCTGCAGGTGTTCGTACATCATGTGGTCAAAAGGGATTGCTCTTTCTGCAAGAAAGAAAGATTACACTGTTAGAAAGCGCTCATATTATCAGGGAATCACTAGCAAAAAAATGCAAGGGCCAAAAGACAGGACAGAGATCTTCGTAACCAAAAGACAGGCATCCTTCTCTTTTACCTTCTACACTGAAAGATCCTGAAAGGAATAAAGAAGTCAATAGAGCCACACCCAAGAGGGGAACACAAGCACACACTGAACAAAGATGTAAAGACCGACCCAAATGTGGCTTTCTGCCAGAGGAATGCAGAGGGGCTCAGAGGGGAGGGAGATTAAGGGAGGGGAAAGGACAGTTAAGACGTATTCCAGTCTCTGCAAGCAGGTGGGGAGACATCTGGAGTTAAAGTGGCAACCCAAAGACACAGAGGAAGGCCAGACTGAGCAAAAAAACATGAGTAGAAATGAAGAGAGAGAGAGGACAATCAAATAACACATAATTGAGACAAAGCCAGCTATATTATGCACATGCATTTGTCACGTTAGACTGCATGCTCCAAATGAAAACTGAGAGACCTAGAGCACCAGAGTAAGAGAAGCACAGCACTGCAGTATTTGATAGGGGTGTAAAAAGGCATCTATGCATTGTGATGTATTGATCTGCAGGTGGCCATTCAACAGCACCAACAACCGATTACTATCTACTAATCTTTGGTTTAGCAAGAGCTCACTCTAAACAAAATACAGTTACAGGGCCATTTTAAAGTAAAACTCAATAAACTTGCTGTATCGTTTTACCATCTATATATCAATACTGTGTAAACAGTAATTCTAGACACATTTTCAGATTCAGTTTTAATAATTCTAAATTGTACAGACATAACTTTATCAAACTGTGGTGAAATCTGTAACTATGGTGGACTATGATGAACTATACTGAAATTGTTGAGGGGGGAGAGATTCACACCCTCAGTATTCACTGGAGTGTATAGCACAGTATCTCCTGCTGTGAACACTCTGGAGCAGCGTGTCCCCACCTGGTCTATACTGAAGGAAGTTAATGTGCTGTGTTGTGTGTGTGTGTTTTGAAGTTGTATTTTAGGTTGCCTATTGTTGTCTTTCTCCTTATATGGTCATGTTGTCACACCTGTTACTTGTCCTGTATACGCTGGGTCTAAACTTGGCAACAGTCCAGCTATAAAAGTGTGACAGTCCATTGTATAGGGGGGCTGGCTGGGTGTCTGGAACCTGCGCGCGCAACAAATAAACGTCACCTGTCCAGACAACAGATCGAGTCTCCCGGGTTTGGATTCTATCAATACCGTGTGCACTTGTGTACCTTGATCCTGGAGCAGCCCCTGCCCTGCATAATTTTGTGCCTTCCTACTTTAAAAACACGCACATCAACTCAGAAAGCACTTGCTACTAAACTGCTGGGCTACACCAGCGTACAACACCTCTGTATAATGTCTCTGGCTATATGCTTAAGTTAGAGAAAACAGTAGAGAACACAGAGCTTATACAAAAATCAGATTATGATGTTTTGTGAATTGATTCAAAATTTATAAAGAGAATGTGGCAATGCATCTAAGAATCAATTCTTTTTCCTGCC
This sequence comes from Colossoma macropomum, assembly GCF_904425465.1. Taxonomy (NCBI): domain Eukaryota; kingdom Metazoa; phylum Chordata; class Actinopteri; order Characiformes; family Serrasalmidae; genus Colossoma; species Colossoma macropomum. Next base: position 18,308,048 of record NW_023494795.1, on the reverse strand, counting down.
TCCTCCCCTCTGCAGCTGGAATGACGATGAACGAAGGGGAATGAGGACGTACGGGGCACTTTAACTTGCATGTGGGCCCTGGGACTACAGGTGGTCCTAGGCCCTATGGGTGTAGTTACACAGAGTTTAAAAACTCAAACTGCCACTGACTTCCAGCACTGCTTTAAACATCTTTCCATTACTGCACGAACTTAAATGACGCTAAAGTTAGCGTCTTATCTGCCTACACGTCTCCACCTGTACTGGGGAAGCGGTTGTGATTGTGTCGGTTTAAAAATGGGCTAAAATCACAGGGTATGTCTGGTGGGAATCTGCCAAGGTAGAACGTTTAAAGTAATGAGTAACTTTGAGTCTCACTGCCACTGAGTATGAATAAGAGTGAATGATCACGGTATTGGGCCGATACCCAATAACAGTATCGGTACTGATGTGTCCCTAGTTGCTGCGCAGTGACTGGAGGTAATAATTTAATTGACTATAAAAAAGTGACAGCACTCAAAGAAAACAGATCAAATTTCATTACCTTAAAAAGTTAACTTAATAAATATTCTGTCCACATATGATTAAGTAGGCATGTATAAAAAAGAAAAAGAATGAATGAAAGAATGAATGAAAGAATGAATGAAAGAATAAATGAAAGAATGAATGAATGAATAGGGCCAATCTGAATTTTCCGGGGCCCTTGGGCTTCAGCTCAGGTAAGCCTGTGCATTAAATCGCCCCTGACGATGCATAAGTAACTCAAAAACTACCTGCGGTTCTTCTTTAGCCATAAGAACAAGAATTCAACACACTGTAGCTGGAGTTGTGGTGACTCCTTCAGCTCATATGGGTGTATCAAGGCTTAGCGCACACCTGGAGAGATTTTTATTTATGATAGTGATGTGCTGTCAGCGTGCGGTTGCTGCCTAGGTTAGACTGGCTTATGCAAGCCATGATCACAAAGACTTGGACTGTGTCCTGTGTTTTTGATCTCACACCTGCCTGCTATCAGCTTCTTCTGAACTCCACTCTGCTCTTCAGAGAGGAGTCAGGGGAAGGGGCCACAGATCAACACAAAAAGAGGCTACATATCACCATTTGATGATTAGAGACCAACGACAGTGGGACAGATGGAATGACCGGATGCACGAAAAGACATGCGCTCATCTACACAAGGAGATCAGTACAAACACACAGTAAAGAAGTGACGGACTGAGCACAGATGGACTGCACTAATAGAGCAGAAAACTGACAGGACTAAAAAGAAAGAAACTAGAAGAAGAGTGATCGAGACCAGATGGAAGTAATGGATGGCTGACAGACTTACACAGAAAGGAAATGCATAATAGAGCCTTCAGAAATCAGACGCATCCGAACAGCAGACTGCTGTTGGTGGTCATTCATCTGAAGCGGTAATCTGTAACATTCCACTATCAGTACCACAGGTAGTGGAACAAATGAGTCATTTGGGGGAAAAAACACTTTAAAAATAACTACTAACAAACCTGTAAAAGGCATGGTGAGGTGAGCCATACTTTCACATAATTCTGAATGTGGCCGTATATTGTGACAGTAAAATGGAGACCAATGGTGTGCCGCAAGCAATCACCATCACTTACTCTCCACTAATGGAGTTAGGGGCAGTAGGCCTCTGTGATGGACATTTTGTTAGACAAGAAATGACATTTTGTTGAACATGGTGATGAGCACACCAAAAGAAGAACTCTCTGTGAGGTACGGTTATGGCCCATGGCGTTGTGAAAAGATGGCAGAGGGGAGCAAAAAAAAAAAAACGAACAAAAGAAAAAAGAAATGAGAAAGAAAAAAAAAACAAAAAAACAACAACAACAACAACAAAAAAAAAAAGTAGAATGAATGAGACAGGAAAAACGTGTTTCTGGCAGAAAACATGGGAATATCAGTTCACTTTATATATTCATTGTCTGTCAGACCTGGACAACAGTGAAGTAGATAAAAGGCTCCCATCACACACAGCTTCTGTGAGCTTCAAAGGTATCCCATTCATTCAAACCCACCTCCCCCAGATTTACACAAGTAAATCTGAAGTTACAGAAGTCTTAGTTGACGTTGGTAACACTTGTTTGGACATGAACCTAATCAATCCGTGCATCTTCCATTCATTTCATTTGTTTGCAATTAAATATTGAATTTCATTTTGCCTCTCAAAACAAACTCAAAACAAACAAACACATACTGTTTCATGTAAAACATGCATTCTTAGCCTTTTCTCATTATTTCATTTCCCATTTTCAATTCTTAACACTAAAATTGGAAATACAAGCCACAAATATCTGAAGATTAACCTTTTTAAATTTGATTCATCAACACATATAGAAGTCAACACTGCGGGAAATATGAGGTGTGGAACGGGGGAAAGATGCGGGAAAAACAACGCAAAAAGGACACTGGTATTGATGAAAGAGATGGCTAAATCCACAAATCCCCATAATAACGCTTTTAATATAATGATAACTTGCATATAATGACAACTTTCATATAATGATAACTTTCATATAATAATAATAATAATAATAATAATAATGATAATAACAACGACAACAACGACGACAACAACGACGACAACAATGCAAGGACCACATGTAGAGGTAGTGTTTGTCCGAAGACCAGCCAAATGTTTTAAGAAGTGAAATAAGTCAAACTCATCAAAAAGTCTTTCACTTTCAGTCCCCTTATTATTCAATATTTCTGCTCTTTTAATCAAAAAAAATACAACAGCATAACATGGCCAAAGAAACATCTCTGATTTCCAAACAGATATGGACTGAACAGAAGACACACAGATTCTGTTTTCTCAAATAATCTGCATATACCATATGTTCCAAAGTATCCAGAAACCTGTTCTAATTAGTTACTCTCTATTAACACATTTGATTTTGGAATAAACGCTCGGCATACAGGTGTTACTAAGTATTAGTTATATATATATATATATATACATATATATATATATATATATATATATATATATATATATATATATATATATATGCAGACTTTAAGCTTGCAGTTAATCTCAGTGCTTTTAAAAGACAGTATGATGTACCACCCTTTATATACTTCATTTTCAATCTAAACAGCCACTAATTACAAATTGTTCTTTTGTTTTTTTTTTGTTTTTTGTTTTTTTTTAAGGAGAGAGGCATAAGGTAGGGAAAAGTCAACTGAACGAAGAAAAAAACAGGAGCTTAAAAAAATAATCATTAAAAGATGCAGAGTCCTGACAACTGTCCTGAAAAAGACCTGGTAGACCACCAACACAGTCACCACCAGATAAACAATACTTAAAGAGCTCATCTTTGAGAGAGAAAAGAAAATCAAGCTTCTGTTGTTTTAGATTTGAAAAAGTGTTTCTATCGATCCATCCTCTGCAAGAAGACAATTCAATACTATGGGTTTGAAAGGGCGTGTAGCTGTCAAGAATCCATTACTGAGCAAAGGAAACAGAAAAACAACAATTAAACATATGCTAATCAAACAAAGAAGATGCTGAAGTTGTCAGAACAATGGACTGACAACCCCAGAATATAGAGTTCAGCATCACTGCATGTGTTTGAGATTATTTGAACTGTGAGAAGCAGAAAATACAACCAATTTCTTGAACTTTAGAGGTGTTTACAAGAAGGATAGAAAATTATTCTTGCATATTGCTTTGGAAAACTGAGAACAAGTCTCCCAAAAAGAAGGAACAATAAGAAATGTAAAAGGTGGACGCTCTAAATAGTGAAAAAAAATGTATATTATATCTGGTTATTGATACTTCTGTATAATTTTATGCTAAATTTGTTTTCTGCTTTTTCATCTGATGCCAAAAAAGAGTAACAGAGAGAGAGAGAGAGAGAGAGAGAGAGAGAGAGAGAGAGAGAGAAATGAAATAAATGAATGACGGTCTCTGACTGTACACATTGTTCACTAATTTTCCAAAAGAAACCATGGCACCAACGAGAAAATTAGTCTAGCTTTCAAAACACGTTCTACTGTGGAACATAAAAAACTTCACAAAAGACCCAAATCCCTATCAGGGGATTGAGTAAAGGACAGCCAACGACAGCTCGCAATAAGACTAACGAGGTGTGCTGTTCATAGCAACCCCCCAACCTAGAAAAGAACAATGTCATACCATTGCCGCGCCACACTTCAGCCAGATGGCAGCCGCTCTCCCCTGGCTCCTTGCAGAACTCCACCACATCACGACAAGTTGTCTCTGGAGTGATGGGCACCTCCGTCAGAGCCTGCTCACCATCACTTAGATACACCGTCAGAATCATCTGAGAATGAGAGAGGGAGGAAAATCACATTAATACAAGAGTTATTTTATGTTAAGCGTGCCCAGAAATTTAGTTCCTACACACCTCTCATAGCTCTAATGTAGAGAAGTGCCTAAACACTGATTAATTAGATCAAGTGTGTTAAATTAGATTTGGAAATAAACTCTCCAGGGCTGTAAATCACCAGGTCCAGACTTGAGCACACCTGCCTACACAGTCAGTCATGAGGAAATAGGTTGAGAATGTACTATTTTCAACAACTTGGTTGGTCCTAAACATTTTGCACTTCTGCAGTGTAATAAACATGAACAAATATTCAATGTTGAGAGTAACTTTTTAAGCAAATATCTGCTGATATCAACATAATTCCTATATCAATGTACATCCCTGGTTTAACCTTGGTCAGGACTAAAAACATATCTAAGAGAGCCATCCCCTGTATCAGAGAAAACCAGGACCTGCTTCACAATCCAGGTCATTCTAATTATAGAACCACTAGGGGGCAAGAAAAGTGTAAGACAATTCAACACAATTTCTGCTAAATTCCCAATTACCAGACAAAGAGATAGAAGTCTACTACTGAAACTCCCCACACTCACCCATGTCCTTTCTTTTGGAAGCATTACAGCAATAACACATTTAGACCGGCAGCAGCTGTAGGCTCAGCCCTGCAGATGTTCCTAGCAACAAAGTCCTGGCAGCATCTGAGCTTTGCTGCATATTACTCATGGGCACTGTTTCACTGCTGAAAGATATAGTACCTCCAGGGAAGACGTCAAGTCTATTCCAGGTCATAAGACATTCTGATTGAGGAGAAGAGGTAGCCAAAGTGTGTCAGATTGAGTGACACATGGTTAGTGAAGTTCCAGGGGTAAGAATGAAAGAGAGGAGACGGATAGGCTGCAGCGCAGGAGGAGAAGAGCTGGGGAAGCTTCTAACCTCCACTTATCAAACTCACTGTGGCCCGAAGGTCTAGATAGGAGCAAATGAGTCCCCTACTACTGATGATAGTGAGGCACCAGGCTATGTGCATCAACGAAGCCAGCTCTGACCTGTGTTATTTCACTTGTCTGAGTTAGGTAATGACAAAGATGCCATCTATTCCCAGAGCACACGCAGACGAAAATGCAGACACAGACACACACACTCTTGAGGTAGTGAGTAGGCTGTCAGTACACAGCTTGAGACAAATGGAGCCCAGGGAGTTCCATAAAAGGACTGTTATGCTTTGTAAAAACACAAGGAATGAACAAATACTTGTCATTCCCAAATTTTCTGCATTTGCAATGCACCAAAACACTGGGGTAGAATTAGGCTACCACATTCAAACACAAATACAAGACACAGGCATGGCAGAGAATTGCAATGACAATGATGCACTGCAAACAACAAAAATAATTCAAACTAATTGCTATAGATTTGCCAGACCAGATCTTGGCCAAACATTCGCTCACTCCTCTCAGAAAAAGAAAAACATCAATTACAACTTGTGGAAAATATTTGCCCATAGTGGTAAGGCTCCAACATGCCTAGCCTTTAGAATGCAACCTAATGACTGATTTGAAAATTAATGAATGGGCTGCATGGCTGTATTATACAAATATTGGACAAATGCAGAATGCAGCATCGGCCAATATCAAATGATTCAGATCTTGGCAAGAATAAATAAATAATACCTTTAAAACTACAGTACTGATGAGTAGTGGAGGTACTGATAACATTTTTTTTATAAAAACCTCCAAACAAAAATAAAAAATGTAACAATAATAAGGTGCTGGTCGAAGCACAGGGAAGCAGATGAGTGAACTATTTCCAATCAAAGAAGTGAAGTATTTTCAATCAAAGAGGTGACACCACAACAGCAGTCAGTATTTGGGCAAATTTGCATATGTGAGAGAGTCTTTGGCTGTAAAACTATCAGTGAACAAGAAAATTTTCACAAATATGTGCCACAGATCACATACGCCACAGTAGGGTCATCCTTTGAGTATTTAACACTGCTACAAAACAAAGCAGATGCATTAACATTTAACACGTCTATAAAACATAACAGCTCAAACAAGTGAACAAAATGGCGAAATAGTAAATCATAGCTAGCTACAAACTAATAAGCCACCACAATCACATCTATGAAGGAGAAACTTACTGAAGTACACATCTTAACAACAGTTAGCAAAAGATACTCACTTCATTAATCCACTCAACAGCACACGATAAACTAATGATTAAACTTGACTCTGCGAACCGCTTGTCCTGAAAGCATGACACTTCGAAGTCACTTTTTTCTTCAATGCAGCCTTTTAAACAAATAAATAAATAAATAAATAAATAAATAAAGACTTTACCTATTAGAGCACATTTGCATCTTGTTGAATGTTATAAATGTCCCTCTCTTAGAGCTGCACGTAGTATGTTTAACTCAAGCAAACGTGCTCACGAAAATAAAAAAAAAATAAATTAGCCAAATCAGCCACCACTGAGCTTTTCCACCACATATTACCACATCGTTTTTTTGAACACAGCCCCTCAACTCAATAGACACTGTCTTTCCAAGCCCTCACTGGAATCCACATAAAGTTTCACAGAGTAGAGCTATGATATGCTTAAAATGTACATTTTTCAGCCTTTGGCAATAAACAAAAGGGTTGGAAATTCAATGCAGTATAATACTGCAATATTGGGGTTTAAAAATAATATCAACACACAGAGGGCCAACTACATGTCATTATTTATTAAGGTTTAAGGTTTCTATCTTGGTCTTAGTAGTCATTAACAGCAAATAACACATTGGACTGTACATTCGCCCTGAGCCCGGACAAAGGGGTTTGATCCCACCATTCAGCAACCAGAATAACTATAATCTAGCAGCAAGACTTGCACTGTACTGCCACTGTAAACTACCTTAGACAAAAGCATTTGCTAAATGTGTGAAGAAAAAGCTTGATTTGAATACAGTTTTGTCCGCTTCACAAATAAGAGCATCTACTCCTTTCATGAAATTTAAACTGATAATGTGGGCCATTGCCGATATATTCCATGTACATATCTGCTGACATATCTGCACTCTCATTCAAAAAATTAAGAAATCAGAAGCAGCTCCACCTGGATTCACATTATAGAGGAACAACATTTATTTCTATAGGGTTAAAAATGAAGTAAAATGAATAAAATGCTGACATTTTAGCATATTAACACACCTAAACATTCTGCTCTTCTGGAGTATTAATAAACACCACATAAATATTTTATATAACCAATAATAATAATAATAATAATAATAATAATATGACTCCAATATCACTGTGCATCACTAATGTAAACAGATATTTTTTCAAATGTTGATTTGCCTATTTCACAGTTCTGTTGTGCTTCATTAAAAACCGGTGAGATGAGCAAAGTGTAAATTTCATTAGATAAAGTAAAGTTTTCTTTTGGAAAAATAATTTGCATGAATCACAAATCATAACGTCATACTGTAATACCGCCAGCCAGGAACACATCGTTCCAGTGTTCTCGAGGCTGTGGAAAGCCACTCACAGCACAGGCGTATGTGGGCAGACAAAGAACTCTTTCACCAAATAAGTCTGAACATCATAAGGATATAAAACAGAAAAGCTTTCATATATGAAGAACATGAATTATATAAGAACAACTACTAAACCCAGTTATAAATATTAACTTGACAACCTGAAAAAAAAAAAAAAATTCTGAGTAACCTAAACTTCTAAAGCATTCGAAGATAATAACTTAACATTTACTTAATAATACTAAATAAATAATAACTTAAATAGTTCTCTACATTTCATTGCCAGTGATGTTTTTAAGAAAAATGGAGCTCAAAAATGGGGTACAAAAACTTTAAATTCAATAACATATACAAATATATATTATATTAACACAATTTTTCATAAAACAGAAACGGTTCTGTTTTAAAAGCATTTATTTTTCTAAACCACACTCAGTTTTCTTGGCTGCCAATACAAAGATGACAAACATTCTCATAAAAATTTCTCATAGAAAAAAATTAGCTCAGCTCTAACAAGCCTGCAGGAAATTATCGCACAACAAGTAAACACAAAACCAATTATGTTGCTGCTGTCCTTTACTGGACCAGACTTCAGCAGGCACCCCCCAACCCCCTGCCTTAACTTTAAATACTCCCTTTACTTGCATCTCTGTGCAAGTAATTTACATAGACAGAAGCAAACAAAGTTTTTATAGTTTGAAGTGCATTACATAACTTGATGACCTTGCTCAAGCTATGGCTTTGCCAGAACTCTGAATGTCTTGCAGTTTCTCTGACCCAATGACCACATCAGTGGGTATTTTTCCAATAGTCGTCACATCTGAAGAGAGAATCTGACCGTCACCTCCAACCATGCAAGTTCATTGTCCTGGTCAGAGTGGGCTAAGGAGAATCCGCTTAGAAGGGAGTAATGCCAAACAGAAATTACACTGGCCACTCTTCAAACTGGGGAGGTTAAGTAATCCTCAAACAATTAGTAGCTAGCTGATAAGACACAGAAATCTTATGTAATTAAACGCTACACCAAAGCATCAGCATTTCATTACTGAAAAGTCCTCAGAACATGGTGAATTTGTTTTACAGGTAGGGTCTGGCCAATGTAATGTGTGTGTATGTGTGTATGTATGAGAACTGAGAATCTCGGAGCACGCTTTAACTAAAACTCTTGCAGACATTGCAGACTGGCAACATTAACTTATACTGGCCAACATTTTCAGAATTGTAAGCTTCTTAAAAGCAGTACAGGTGGCAATTTTTATATCACAGGACAGGGCTTGGTCAGCAAAGCTTCTTCCAAAATGTATCACAAGAGCAGTCAGACACTAGTTAGAAGCTATAAAGAAAGCTTCTTAGGGCATAGGAAAATGCATAAAGGTCACATCATGATGAGAAAGAACAGTTTAATGTTTTCCTTTTTCAGTCATTCCTATTGTTATTCTAAACATGTTTTAAATCCTCCAGTGCATACCCAAGCAGAAAACACACCATGACACAGCAAGCAAACAGACAGCACTGCACCAGTATAGCATCATCCTAAAAACTGAACACGTCTTTTTTCCTCCCCAAAAAAAAAAAGTCTCTTTTCCGTGCAAAGGACAAAATGAATGTGATGTCAAAAAATGTGCACCGCTGTCATTTTTCCTCTGCAGTATAAAAAGGGAGAAGAAGAAAAAAAGAGCATGCATAATTCAGATGTCCAAGTGGTTAGGAAGCGGTGGCAGCCGTCCTTCTTTGATGAGATTAATCGGAACAATGGGGATAAAAAGATTACGACTGCCAACAAGGATGAGAGAGCACAGTCCCTGCTGAGTCCTTCCATTACCATACCCCTCCCAACATCAATACATCAGACCTAATCCATTACCATAATAACAAGCAATTCTATTAAGTGCAATAAAATAAAGACTACTGGACAGTGGCGAAGAATGGAGACTAATGATAATCTTGCCGATTATGGCGATTTCCTCCTAGTGGAAGGAATTATTTTATACATTAATCACAGAATAAGGAAATTAGGGAAAACACTATAATTTAAGCAACTTTGAAAAAACTGGATCACTGCCAATAACTCAATCCACACCTAGGCTATTCCAAAACTCATATTTTAGACGGTGCAAAAACATAAATCTACAGGCTGAAGGCTAATTTTGCTGAAGTTATCTTTGATAACCAGTGTTTTTTCACTGGTTAATTAAAACAAACAAAGCATGTTATGCAGATGTGCCACAAAAACAAACCTCATCAAGAACAGGAGTTTAATTAACACTTTGTATTGGCACTAAACATTGCACAAACTCTGATATCAAACCAACATCAACATCATGATGCTAGGACACTGTTTGTGAATACTGATGCATTACTGATATCACCGCTAAATCAATACACAGCACTACTGTACACATGCTACATCAGTGTCCAAAAGAGAAGACCGAACACCTCAATGTCAGAGAGATCATCTCACATCAGCACATTTACCTGAAAATAAAACTAATGCAGCAGGTAGCTAAAGTTAGTCACAGATGAGAAACTGTGTGCTTCTCAACCTGATCATCAAGCAATTTTGTTTGACCACCTGATATGTATGCAGCACTTAGTTTAGACTAGAATAAAACACTTTTTAAAAGCACAGTCCAAGATTTAAGTCAATAAGCTGATACAAGGACACTGGAGTTAAGTCAAGAATTAGCATAATAGACCCGTTTTTGTTGGTTTTGTTGAATGCCACAACACAAACAGTTCAGACCTTACCATATAGGTACATGTTACTGTAGGGTGATGGCCCCTCCCACCCTGTAGGCCAACTAACAGCATCACCTTACTCCACTTGGATGCAGTCCATCCTTTCTTGCCCTCTCTCTTCAGATGTTGAGCATGCTCCTTCCCCCAGGGCTTATCCTTAGACAGGCTGACCAGGCCACGAAGGACAATGGTAACAAACTTCTTCATACCTCAGGTATCGAACAAGACACAATTCTATAAACAGCCCTACGCACACAAACCTCTGTCCCTTACTCCCCCCATCAGAAAAACACACTCAGAGTAGTAAGCAAATAGCCTTGCGCAAGGAATCCCTGCAGAGAGAAGCCTTAAAGAGTCATGCTCGCTGTGTGACTGCTGAGAGAGAGAGAGCGAGAGAGAGAGAGAGAGAGAGAAAAGAAACCCGAAAGCAACTGAGGAGGGTGCACTTCTCATCAAGATTGTAAAGGGTGTAGCGTCACCAAGCCCCGTCCAGAATGATGCTCCCCTGAGCTCACAGAAGACAATGGCATAGATCCAAAGGGACTGGTGGGAGGAGGTATGGGAGAAAGATGTTTATGTATATGTATCCTCCTACATACACAACCACACACCACATTCTTATCACGCTAATGGGCTTTCTCAGTGAGTAGTGCGAACTTGTGCCCCGGCACTGGCACAGGGATCAACAGTCATCACACCTGAATGCTCTAACTGCATTATATCCCTCTTATGCTCCTCCTCTAATAGCACTGGGCCTTGATATGGTGCCAACTCTCAACCATATGTTAGAAAAAGGCATTTATAATACAAGTACAGTATACACTATATAGCTTATTCTCTGCTGGTAGACAAAAAAAGAAGACATACAGGTAAACAAACATCACTAAAGATTTAAAAAAAATAAAAAAATAAAAAAAATCAACTGAATACTGAACTTTAACCAAAACTCTACTAAGGCTGAAAAGTGCAGAGAAAAAGCAGGGTCAAAAATCACAGAGCTCTTTTTCACATGATTTATGAATGATGCATGGTTTCTTGTTCAGATGTCATGGTGAAACAAGAAGCCTTATCTTGAAGAGACAGATTTTAATAATGTATGCCAAAGTAGATTCAGAAGCTAAAATGTTTCTTTTTTGGGCATCATCTGTCTCTTACATGTCCAGTCTAAGTAACTCCCTACTAGCCTTGAGTCCATAATCAATATTATCAAATATCATGATAATTTATATAATTGCTACTCATGTAACTATGACACTGTGACACTGCGATGGAAGAACTGTAACAATGTGCATCATGGAGAACGGGCACTATTTTGCATAAATTTGCACTTGTATTAATTATGCATTTGAAAGCAACTGCACTGAGTTAGCCCCTTCTGTGGCCAAAAACAGCCTCCACTCTTCAGGGAAGGCTTTCCACAAGATTTTGGAGTGTCTGCGGGAATTTGTGCCTTTTCAGTTAAAAGACCATTTCAGAGGTCAGGCACCAGTTGGATGAGAGGGCCTAGCTCACAATCAACATTCCAATTCATCAATTCAAACCGTGTCTTTAAGGACATTGCTTTGTGTACAAGGGCACAGCCAAGGAAAGGGCCCTTCTCAAACCGCTGTCACAAAGTTGTAAGCATATAATTGTAAAAAAGTTTTTTTGTATGCTTTATAACATGAGCATTAGCCTTCACTGGAATTAAGGAGCCTAGTCCAAACCCTGATAACCAGCCCCACTCCAATCGTGGTCTCCAGGCATCCACCAAACACAGATCTGTCCATCAGACTGCCAGATATTGATGCATGGTTCATCACTCCAGAGTCCAGTGATGGCATGCTTTACAACTCTCTAGCCAACAACAGGCACTGCGCATAGTGATCTTAGGCTTGTGTGCAGCTCAGTGAGTGATGCAACAGAGGATGTGATTTTTTTACACACTTCAGCAACTGTATGATCTACATCTTCATGGCTGAGCTGTTGTTGCTCCTAGATGCCTCCATTTCACAATAATAGCACTTTGATCATATAATATAATAGCACAGTTGACCAGGGCAGATCTAGTAGGACAACAATTTCACGAGCTGACTTGTGACCAATGCAACATCTTATGACAGCGACAACATGTTTAAACTCAGCTCTTTAATATGACCACTTCTACTGCAAATGTTTGTCTATGAACATTGCATGGCTATGTGCTTGATTTTATACAGCTGTTAGCAACAAATGTGGCTAAAACACAAACTCAATAATTAGAAGTGGTGTCCACATACTTTTGGCCATATAGTGTTACAACAGTGCACTCCAGAATGTTCATTATTAAGCTGTGCAACATGATTTGTCATTTTTTTTTTTCAAATTTTGTTTAAAATACTGTGAGCATATCGAATCATGAAGCAAGTACCAAGAAAGGAACTGAACCATGGGCAGAGTATATTGTAACCCCCTAAGTCAGGGCAGACATTATGCAAATTACTATTATTTAATTCTCTTTTATGTGCCAGAATATGGGTATTGTTGTTAATTATTAAGTAATAACAGAAGCTAAATTATTAAGTAATTACACAAGCTAGCCCAGGTGGTAACCGTATGGCAATTATATTACCACCAGGGAAAACGCAAGCTATGTGGTAAGATGTATGTAATGCTCACATGTGGTACTCTGTATCCCAATAAGGATCACTATGATGTCATTTATCATGATAATTCTGCAGACAATAATAATTTATCTAAATTTACATTATCACCCAAGCTTACTCTCTACACAAAAAAGGGTAAAAGATGAACTTGACTAAAAATATTATTTAACTTTCTGGATATTGCGGTGCATGATTAAGAACTGAGTAAGCAGACATGTTATGGCACTATAACTAAGCTTTGTAATGGGTTAAGAAGCCAGCTCATAATACCTAAATCAGTGTGTACACTCCTAACGCTGATGAAAACACACTTGAAAGTCATCACTAAATATAATGTAATCACACCTGCATATTAGCAGATCATCTTACCTTCTGTGACTGAACGAAGCGCCTACTTTAACCAGTCTTGTCTATGCCTGTCAGTCATGATGTGTTTTTCACTCAAGTGTTTCACACAAAGTTGTGAACTTACTGTAAGTTTCTAATTATCCACAGAGTGCTCTTGGCTTTCACTGGAGCAAAAAACCTTAGTCAACAGGAGTTCTGGAAACCTGAACCAAGCTAAACATTTACAGGCACCATTTGCCCAAAACGTTTTCTGCCTGGCTAGAAGCTCTGCACCCTGAGAAGAACTGAAAATTACTCACAGCAGTTGGAAAGTGGTGCCAATGACTGGAGCAGTTTGGCCATACTAATGCTCTGAACTGGCACCGAATTTCCATGATGTCCTGCCAAGAGTTACACCACAAGCTGTCACTGCTAGAATGTCTTAGCTACTGTGAAACAGTCTACGTTAAAGTGTATGTATACATACGCTTAGTTTAAAAAATAAAAATACAAAAATACATATCAAAACTATAAACACAATGGGCCTCATTCACCAACCGTTCTTAAGAAATAAAAATTCTTCTTAAAACTCACTCAAGTCATTTTTACATTTTCTTATTTGAGATTGGTTCTTGGGTAATATTAGAATCCACACACACACACACACACACACACACACACACACACACACACACACACACATACTCAGGAGCACAAAGGTGCAAACAATTCTGCAGTTCATGAATCTGACTTTTTCTTAGGACCTTTCTTGAGAAAAAAATTTAAGAAAAAAAACTAGGAAGACTTGGTTTTTGTTGAGAATTTCACAAAGCATTACAGTAAATCTGATTAAAGTCCATTTAACGATATCATGCTCATCTTCTCATACAAAAAATGCACAGATGCCAACATCCAACACTACCTGATACCACCTGACCTGAGCTTAGTGTACTCAACGACTTGAGCAGGCAGTAAACAAGGGTCTGCTTGCACTGCAAAGTACTGCTGACACCATGGCAGTGGGACACAAGTTGTTGGTCACTTTTAATATTCCTGCCTTGGTATATTCCCACCAGACATAGACTGATTAATTTTAGCCTGTTGTTAAGCACAATCACTTCCCCAAAACACGTGTGGATACACGTAGGCTAGCAAAACGGAAGCAAATTGTAGTACCAAGGTTCGCATGTGTTGACTTTACTCTGACTGAATAGAATTGCGAGGTATAAAAGGTTAATGCGTTGACTTTTAAAATTATCTTTGTAAAATAGGCTGTAGAGAGGCCATATTGTCCTACCATGTTTAGAGGATATTCAACTACAGTTCAACCAGTCAACTGGACAAAAAGACTCTAACAAGACGCAAAACTATACTAGTGAGCTCCTCGGAATAGCCCCAGATGTGATTCTTGCTGTTGCGTTACAGAGGTTGTTGTTGAAGGACACAGATGAGTAGCATGGGATCAAAACTACCAAATGTACTTTACTTACAGCTGTACAGAAGACCTTGCATCTCTATGTTCTCTTTGTGATGAAACATTCAGTTGGTTAGTGTTCTTTAAGTACTGACAATATCCACAGCAAGAAGAGAAAAGCATACTGTGACATAATGTGAAGCAATTTATCACAATATTGTAAATTTGCCCATCCTTTCCCTTAGCCTTACTGTTTTAAAAAAATCACAAGTTAATATCCTTTTTTGTTCTACATCCATCTACATCTTCTAACTACAACACTCAGCATGCCATACGCAAATGTTACTAGAACCTTTGCATAGTACGTACCCCACATGCATTAAACAAATAAAAATGTGACTACAAAGATATATAACCAGCAGAGAGTAGTTCTAGCCTTTAAACAAATAAATCTTGCTCTAGAGTAGGGGTGTAAAACTATCTTCCTTCCAGGCCACAGCTATTCAGAGTTTAGCACTCTGCCTTATTAAGCACACCTGATCCAACTCATCAGTTAATTAGCAAGATGTTCATGAGATGAAAAAAGAAAAAAATGCTAATCTCTGTGGAGCTGTGGCCCAAAAGGAATTCAGTTGGACACCCTTGCTCTAAAAACTCAGGAGAAGGCGAGTAGGTACATATACATTTCATTTTGGATAGAATGCCCTTTTAACCCTTGAAGGATAAGCTTGATAAACCATAAGGTCCTTTGCACTAAAAACAAAAAAAAGTCTCTAAAAAGCACAAAGTTAAATCTTCCTGAGCTCATCCACTTTCTTTATTAAAAGGTTTTTTTATTTTTATGAGAGCCAGCATTCATATTTGAGGAGCTACTCAATTCCAAGGTTGACAATTCTGAAGGATGCATTAAGGAAGATGAATGAATTTGTAATGAGGCCAGTGAAGAAGGCTGGGGGCAACAAGAACTTTTGAGTAACTGTTAAAACTAATGGTTGCATATTTGGGACTGGAACCAGCACAAAGTTTTGTAAAACAGCAATAACTTCAGCATGTGAATAGTCAGTTCTTCACGTTAATGGAATCTCAGTTTATTTGTGACAGAACCTTCTATTGGGAAGTTAAAACATCTCTGTTTAAGAACATCAAACGACATCAAACAAATACATTTTATAGCTACATAAAGCTATTTCCCATCAATATTGCTTTGAATGTACTGCTGAAAAAAAGGGAAAGAGATGCCAAAATTAGCCTGTTAGCTTGTTTCTAAGTCAATGGCCATATCAGGCACACAGTAACAGTTCTGCCCAAACTCTTCTTTATCTTTTCAAGATGTAATCTGTCGCAGCTACATCCTGGAAAGTTATCAGCGAAATGGTGAGTATGCCTTCGCCAAAGTCCCCCAACAACAGCGTGTTAGTCAGCGCACTCTTTCCTCAGCTCTCTATTGGCTGGATGAGTCACACGCAAACAGACGAGGAGAAGGGGAAGGGGTGCGCTCTTCAGCTGACTGGCTGTGTGACACTGATGGCACTGTAGTGCTGCAGGGCACAAGCCATAGCACTGTGCCATGTACACTGAACATTTTGACAGCCTGGTCATGTGTCCCTAACTCAAGCTCATTGGTTGTTCAATGCACTTCTGCAAACTTCATTGGCTGCTCTGAGGTCAAGAGGAGATATCATGAGAATGACACGGCTTCAACGGACGGATGGAGCGTTCCAGACAGATAGTGCATCTAAATTCAAAAACAAAAATCAGACAAGACTAATGCCTAAACAGATTACAAGGCATGACTAAGCATTCAAACTCAGTCTTTAAAAAAACATGGACGTGCACAACATACAATTTTAAAGACTTAGAAGGAAACAGATCTAGCATGCCTGTAGATCAACAAACACTAAAACAAATATCATGAGGGTAATTTGATTAAACTCAATTACAAAAATCTATTAAAATGATCTCCATGAATCTGTCCCTCTTGCAGCAAAAAATATCTTAACAGGCAATCATTTATTTGCTCTTTTGCCTCAGTGTTTTTAAAAGAATTCTTCCTCTTTATCTTTTTCCAATATTATACTTTTGAATCTTTGAAAGGCTATTCATAGTTGGCAAAGATTTAATTTAGTACATTTGTATTATTTAGTCTTTTTTAAAAAACTTGTTTACTTAATCGTCAAAATAAATGCTAATCCAGGTATATATATAGTAAAAATTACAACATTTTACAATTATGTCAAACAGTCCTTGATCCTGATTGGTGAAATTATGAATTGCAATTAAGAGACTGTGCATCGCTGTGCAGCATGTTCACTGCAAATCATCAGCGTTTCTCTGGGGTGTACAGTGACTGAACTCTGTAGAACGGAGCATGGACACAGCCTCAATCACAATCAATACTAATTAAACCAGGCACCTCTTGCATGACACTGCCATATCAGATACCATATCAATACACAGAACTCTTGGGCAAATATGCGCATGCACAAAGAGCCACAAATACAACAACAGAATGCCACAAAACACTACTACAAAACCAATGGCACAAGAGAGGCGTTTCTGAGAAAGTGCTTTCCATCACATGAATAGCAGTATTGTCACTGTCTCAATCATGCACACTGAGGTTACTTAAAGTTCTTAACAACAAAACTTTCTGCACTTTTGATTTTCTTCAAAATGTACCCGATTTTTCTACCCTGCATCTTAGATACCAAGGTTAAATGCTGAAACACAGCTGTCATCTACTTAAAACTAACTAAAAGAGGTCTCTCTCTTGCCTTTAATCAAAAGTTAAGAATAGCAATTACACAATACCTGAGAAATCTGGTTTATTTCATAAACATAACACCATTCTAGTGCAGTAGTAGTTACAGATGGTCTTAACGTCCTGTAAAATTACACACTATACACAATAGGAATCTATACACAAGCCGGCTACACTTTTGGTCAAAACCAGTTTCACAGTCAGGTCATAAACATATCCCATACACCCTCACCTGGGGCTCGTCTCACAAAGCACATTCAGCTTGGACAGAGTTCCTGACTAACCTCACAATAGGCCTGTCAACTATTACATAACAGCCTGATTGCAATTATTTAAGCTCCCTGCAAAAATGTTCCCAGCGGTTAGCTTTCACAATCACAAATGTTTACATCTGAGCAAACAGAGAACGAATTGGGTGCATTTTCATTCATTGGGTTGAATATAGGCAGATATATGAAAACAGAAAAAAATATTCAGTGCTTTATTAATACTATATTAACTTTCACACTGTATTCTGCCTACAAGTGACTTACAATATGCATATTTTACTTGTTTTCTATACAGTTTAATAAATATCAGGCAATATGCTATATTTTTATTGGCAAAATTAAACTATTTGAATCTTTCTGGGTTAAACTACATAAAAACTGGGAAGTCTGATGATGTAATTTTTTCCATATTAACATTTTGTTACAAAGTTTTGTGGTACTACACTTGGTATTAAAGTGAAAATTCTAGTATCATGACAATCCTAGTTAGACAGTGCTTCTGTTTAATCGCCACCACTGGGCCCATTTAACTGATCTGCTGGATTTACCCCCGGTGGTTATTAACTGGCACTGCAGGTCTGTGGAGTAAACATCACTTATCGGCTAGTCTTGCTGGCACTCTGTCAGCTACTTGTTAAGAGATTCCACAGCATCGCTGGAAAAGAGCTTTACTATTGTAAAGTTTCAGAGAATCAGTACAACACTGTACACATACAGCGATTAAGACAAAAAGGTGTGGTAAAGGTTTTCCTCCTTTTGAGTCAGCCCTGCATGTTATGCATTTAATCTGAGATTCAAACAACAATGCATGTGTGCAAATACTACACTCAAGCTTCCAAGCATGCATGTACATTCCTTGCTTTTTCTAAACAAATAGCTGGTAGGCAATTCATACAGTATGTAGGTATTTCCCATCATGCACTTCTGCAATCCCAGCACGAGACAGCAATCTAGGTCATGCTGAATGGCTGCTGTGATGAAGCTTCCATTGAGGCCTTTATCAGGGACTGACCTAGAAAGACCTTTGCCATGCAGGGCAGCTGATTGTGGGAAGGCAGCCACTGGGTCAATCACACTTTGATCAGTAAGGCTCAGAGTTATAATAACCAGTTTGTTCTAAAACAGCATAAAATTACACTACGGAAGACTGATATCTGCTTCACTATGTTTAGAAACCTGTGCAAGTATCAGTATCACATAGTTTCAACACAAAAGTGGCTGTGTGAGATAAACCTATAGCAGCGGTGCACAAAATTGAAAATGGGTAGATTTTTTGCATGAAAATTATTGGCAACCGGCAAATTCTCACACAACATGCCCTTTACTCACAATATGCAAAAATTAAGGCATTACATTCATTCAAAGGGAGATAAAATTAATGTTAAAAATCAATGTTTTTAGAAAGCTGACTGTCCGGCATGAAGCTTACCATCATGATTCTCTCATATCTTTGCACACAAAAGAATAAAACAAACAGGTCCTAAAATACTACAGACTTCAGAGAGCAGTGAAGTGTGATAACAATTACAACACCATAACCGTTTTCTACACAAATTCTACACAAAGTTCACAGACACTTTCCTTAGGTTATCCAGAATGAATACAATGTGGACATCTGCACGTGTGTCAGTTAGTGGACCTGCTCTCTCAGTAGGAGGTTGTAAGACATCCAGAGCTGACCCCAAGTTGAACCCCACCACACCAACATTCTCCTTCTCTCACTCCATATGGCTCTCCTTTAATGACAAGCCAGACAAAGAAAATCTTGTTGCTGTAATTACACTCAAAAAAGCATCTCTCAGCTAAACGTCCTCCACTCAGTAAAGCAACAGAATACATAGGTTTGGTCTCTGCACATAGGGAACAAAGGTTTTAGCTTCACTGACGCCTCTTTTCTGGAAACACTTTACACTAGATGTTGAAACACTGCTGTGGGGATTTGATTGCACTCAGCCATAAGAGTATTAGTGAGGTCTGGTACTGATGTTGGATGATTAGTTCTTGAACACCTCTCCAACTCAGACCTCAGGTATGGACTCCTATAGAATATTTATACGGAAAAGGAAATGTGTGATCAGCTATGTGCCTTTAAATCTCTTTGTTTTCCTTCAATTAGGCAGACAGGAGATAAGCCACACATCTGAGTGGCGCCTCAGCACTAGGCTATAAAGATTAGGTTAGATAACTGTTCCAGGTTTAGCCGGGGATTATAACCGACTGGTCAGTCCAGGCCAATTAAGCCTGCTCCACAGTCCTGTAGGTAAAACATCTCCTTCATGTATATCCTATAAGTAGGCTACAAGAATAGGTTTAGGATCAAGATTAGTGTCAAAATCCACTCTACAATAATATAAAAGCTCTGGAAGAATTCACCAAGGTTAATGTTTAATGCATACAGATTCCATCTGAGTTAATGTATGACCTCACATCAATTCACCTGTCTGCACCTGAAAATGCCAGCAGTTCCATTAAGGATGCTAAAAACATTTCATGCCTCCTTCATACCATATTTTTTTCCGGCATGATAATACCCAAGAATTGAATACATATGCTTTCTTTATTACAGCCTCAAAACAAATACAAAACAGACAATCATATACGACACTGAGTTTCCAATTTACACTACTATATATTTATTTACACTACATATTTGAAAGCTGTCAAATATTTCACATAGTTTTTAAAGATAAATTAAATGAAAACAGAAATCTTAATCAAATCTAAAGTCATGGCTCCAATTTGCCTCCACACTGAACCACTCTGTTCACTCTGCAAGTTCCAATATAATATTCCAACAAGTTTTTCTCTGAACAGTTCTGTCCACATTACACATTAATAGTCTCAATGATTCTTGACCTAGGATCGCTAAAATTATCCACTCATTCAGCATAAGACAACACATACCACGTCCCACTCTAATCATAAGTATCATAAAACTAATTACTGTCATTAGTGTCAGGGTGGAGGAAGGGGCGTCTCTTTATCTTGAGGTCAACAGGAGTTTCTTTTGCTAGGACAGTTAATAGCTTAAATGCACAGGACTGTGAACAGAAAAACAGTGGTCTGTTTTAGGTGGAGACATTTTTCAATGACTTAATGACCTGCTGTGGACTTGCGCAGGGGGGCAGTCTAGCGTAAATCTGAGATAATCTTCTTTCAAGACAAGGCTTTCTCTTCTTTAATCTCTTTCTGAAAGAAGAAAGCAAAGGGGAGGATATCACACCTTGAAACCACTAAAGCACATGCTTCCTTTGAGTCTCCAGTCTCCATTAACAAAAGCAATGGTTCATACACTGCTAGCCTCGGAAGAGACTGTGGCAAATCACTGCCAACTGTTTCCCTTTCACACATCACTATGGGCTGAACACTTGATACTGCCAGTTAAAAAAGGCTCGGAGATTTTAAATACGTCCCCTACTGTGTCACAAATAAACACACACACACATATTCATGTGGCAACGCAGGTTAAGAGAGTATTTATACTTACTGGCATCATTTTTCCAAGCGTCAGAGTAACATCAGGACTTTTAAAACTGCTTTGCTTTTACGTTCCTCCTCAACCCCTCTCACTTGCACAAGTCCAACCAGAGATCATCGGGGTTCCTCTAGAAAACAGAAAGAAACAGCTTTTACTGAGATTCAAAACGCTTGCGTGACCACACGCTGCAGCTAAAACTGCGAATGAAGTGGACTGAGCCGCTAGTAAGCAAAGTGGGCCACTGGTCAACTTGGGCATTATAAGGTTAGCCAGGTGCTGTTAACCGTTTACCAACTAGATAAGACATACACCTCACCGCTTGTAAAAAATAAATAAAAAAATAACAGGAGCTTAGCTGCAGAGCAATCACAGATAGCTAGCCTTGTTAAGCCGTTAGACAGAATTTAATAAGCGACGTAAACTAACGTTATCCAGCTATTCCACAACACAGCAGTAACTTACCTTAGGGTAACCTAGCTAACGCCGTGGCCCTGCTTCCTTAGCCAACTACCATTAGCTTGCTAGTTCGATTTAAACCGGCAACGTCGACCTAAACTGACTTTTACAACAGAGGATAACCCAAAACACTCAACTACTTGCGCATTCAAACAAAAAAATTTGAAATTATATCTAACCTACAGAGCATAGCTTTGCTCGACAGGAGCGATGTAACGTTAGCTCAGCAGACCTTTTTGGCTAGCAAGCGCAATAGGCAGTGTACTGTAACCTGAACAAAACAGCTACGGAGCTGTTCATACAAATAAACTAATAGAACCACACAATGTCAAATTAAATTTCTGTTTCTACTTACAAGTCACTCGAGGACACCTGCAGGAATCCTCTTAACCGTAAACCTCGTATCCTTGGTCTGTGACGGCACGGAAAAACACATACAAACGTATTGCTTGGCTTGATAGCAGGGAGAAATCTCGAAGGCTACTAGCAGCAGGCTAACCACCAGCTAGCCAACCCGTTCGCCAGCAAACCAGCGGACCTTGCCTGGATAACCGAAACGGACTACACTGTCACTGCCTTTGGTCTACTAGAATTATGTCTTCTAAAAGAACAACGACGACGCGAGATACGAAATTTGCTTTATCCAACGGAATAGCATGGGAGCCGCAGAAGCAAACACAGCACACTCCCGTTTGTTGGTGTAGTAAAATGATGTCACGACACGTCTGCATGGAATGCCAGGAATGTGTGGCGCTCAGATTAAACCATCCTAAGGATTAACTTAATTCACAACTATTACTCCTTCAATCCATATATTACATCTGTAAACACACTATAACTTTAAGCTTTGTGAGAAATACGGTTGTAGAGAAATGTGATTGCATGTAGCTACTTAACAACACTTACTTTCTCACTCATACAAGCGACGAGCTCATGTCATTTGGACAGTGGCACGTTTTTCTGTTGTACCGACTTTAATTCGGCAGTAAATAAAGTGAACAATTACAGATACACAGGATACATTGGTAGCCGCCGTAACACAATCATTTATTTACAGAATTAACAAAAAAGTACATGCTGTGTTGAACAAACGACCCTCACACAGCCTTAGCTGGTCTTTGTCGTGAAGCAGATCCCTCTGACAATCGTGAGGGGTGATCTGAAAGGAGGCTGCTTAACCAAGAAAAGCAATCAGTCATTGGTCTCTACTCTACATTTCCAAAAGTGTGAGCATCTAATTTCAAAACCACTTGCATTAGTAGGGAGCTTGCTGCTATAAACAGCCTCCACTTTTCTGGAAAGGTAGATTTTGGAACGTGGCTATATGGGGAATACAGCCACAAGGTTGAGTTAGACCTCTTAAGTCTGTAGTGCTGTGGCCTGCCAGGACTGGAGTCTGACACATGCTCTAGAACAGGAGTGTCCAGTCTTAAATGAAAAAAGGCCGGTCTGCAGGTTGTTATTTCAACAAAGGAGGAGTGCATGCGATCAATTGTTTGAAAACTTGAGACCAAGATTTAAGCAATCAGGTGTGCTACTGCAGAACTCTGGTCCTGGAGGGCCAGTGTCCAGCACAGTTTGGTAGTTTCCCTATTCAAAAATACCCAATAAACATGGCAATTAACTGGTGAGTGTAATCAAATGCATTTGAGCAGGTAAATCTGCAAAATGTGCTGGACACTGGCCCTCCAGGAACGAATCTGTGCACCCCTGCTCTAGAATGTCACTGTATGCTGCAGCATTAGGTTTTATCATCACCGGAAAGGGGAAAAATATTTGAGGCAGGAAGCATTTACTCCAGTAAACCCAGAATTGTCTACCACTTGGTGAAGCATGCTTCATCTCCAGTGTACATGCTTCCATTGGTCCAGATTCCAGCAGTGATGTTTTACACCACTCCAGCTGATGCGTGGCATTGACTACAGGAAACCCAAGTCTTTCCTCCAGTGGTAGTTTGGAAATTGGGAGTGAGTGTTTCAAAAGAGGAAAGACAATTTTACATGCTATAAGTCCTTCAACAATCGACAGTCCCATTTTGTAAGCCTGAGTGGGCTACGGTTTCAGTTTTTGCTTTAGATGTTTCCACTTCACAAGAACACTTACAATTGAAGCAGTTCTAACAGGGCAGAAATTTGGCAAACTGTCATTGTATCATGTTGTAAGTCACTGAAGTCACTGAACTCTTCAGTATAACCCATTCTACACCCAGCATTTGTCTGTAGAAACTGCATGGTGGAATGCTTCATTTTAGGCACGTTAGTGATAAGCATGGCTGTAGTAACCAAACCCACAAATCAGAAAGGGTGCACAGACTTTTTGCCATGTTGTGTATTTGACTCTGCCCCAGCGTACTCAATCAGTTATTATGAAGCCTCCATTTGCTACAACTCACAGAATTTAAACTTGTTATAGTGCATAGGTGGAAAAACTCTGTAAGAACAAACTACAAAATGGGAAAATTAAATATTCAAAGATGCACCATAAGAGTGCTTGTTTAAAAAAATGCATGGAGGTTTATTACCTTCCAATTATCCACTCTGTGATTTAATGAATGGACTGGCTTGCTGGTTGTGTACTGTTAAATCACAGTAAGCTTCATGTAAACTTTTAAATTAACATTAGTTATCTGATTCATCAGAGTGAAACAAAGTATGTGCCAGTAAGAAGTACACACGATTCCAGTCTTCAAACAACTATCTGAAGTGTGCTACTATGTGATTGGAATGATAAAACGCAATAAAAAAAATAAAAAAAATCTGTATTTTGGTAAAAAGTTTATCCAACACTGACAAAAGCCATATACTTCAATGTATTAAGGTTATAGATTTTTAAGCACACTATCCTAAAAGCCTGTCTCAGCAGGTATACAGAATTAGGTTTTTGCAATTGTACATTTTTCTTAATTATTCTCAAATACTCATGTCAGACTCCATATTTTAGTACCAGAACTAACAATTAACACCTATTTAGGTACAGGCAAACAACATTTTATACATAATACAACTGTAATACCTCTAGTCTTCCCTGATTAGAACAATAAATCACAGGTTTCCCTGCATGGCAAAATGAAAAGAACACAGACATTCCACATTGTCCATTAGGTGATCCAAACAGAGCATTTTATTAATTTCACAGAAACATACACAAACATCCTGGTGCCAGTGAAGCTCTTCTGGGAGAGATTTACACAGGTATGGGGCAATGGCGACATCATGTGGTGGTCCGATCAGTGTGCAGGTTCTATGGGAATTAAAAAGAATTTTTTTTTAGCCTTTATCAAACTACCTACAGAAGCAACTATGTATTATTGCTGAGGAAATAAGTAAGCTTGTAATTAATTCACTGTTGAACCCAAACCCTCTTACATCACAAAGAGACACTGCTTAGCTGTATGGAGCATAGACTGATTAAAATATTTCCCGAAGTTGTTAGGTTACATCAGCTGCATTTACTCCCCAGTGTACACGTAGATGTGATTAATCTTGGTCAGTCAAACCATATACTTGCTCTGTATTGCTAGCAGCTGAAATATTATTGTAAAATTTATTGTAAATGCAATAAGGATGATTTTTCTAAGCTCAAAAGTCTTCTTTGATCTCAGTTATGCCTGAGTTCACAATCGTATAACTGAAAATGCCAACTACAATAATGCATGTTTTTTCTGCCTGTGGTGTAGGCATTTTTCTATATTCTTATAGTCTTATAGAGACTACTCTATAATTTAGGAAGTATTATTGTGGCAAGAAGGTACTGTGAAAACCTGCCTTTCTTATAACCAAGACATCAAGCACCACATCAACAATGGTTGATGTACGGCAATAAACCTAAGCTGCTCCTAGAATTCCAAGAATTACTAATGAAGCTAAGCTAAGTAGCTATGCATCACAATAGCAGAAAAACACTGAATTATACAAGTATGCAGGTATCTCGCATACAAGTACTAATCTGCTGAAGATATTGGGTATTTGCTTTTACAAATCAAGTAGTGTCAGGGAACGAATTCCATTTCCTCAAATGTTAAAACTATCCAAACACTGTATAAAATTATTTTACATCGCAACCCTCTCATCAAATGGCAGAATTCACATCACACTGAAGACATTTATGCTACAAGTGACTACATTTTGTCATACATGGGTACAACAAGACTAAAACTATGTAAACGAACCCCCACTGCTTCTGTATAATCTGGTTCATAAATACATAAAGGCATTCATGTCATAAACTATAATTACTTTCTTCCTCCAAATGCAGGTGAGCTTTTTTTTTTTAATAAGTTTGCTACTATGATTTCAATTATGTTTTGCCACAATAATGTGTCTTTAAATGACGTGAGGTTTCTGGAAAACTGTATGAACTCTCACCCAAAACACATTCTTTCTAAATCGATTTTAAATCACATTAATGCGCTAAGGAGGGTCTAGTTTGCAAAAGTTATTTCTTGGCAAACTGTTCAAGGGACACATTTATGAATTCCTCACTACTATCAATTTTAAGCTCCCTATTAAGACGTAGTTAAATTACTAAACAACATCTAATCAGATCAGATAAAATATCATCAGAATGTGTACAATTAAGGGAGAAAAAAAAGGTACTCTTTAGGCTAGTGGTCAGCTGATAGAGGAGCAAGTGAGCTTGCCTCTCTATCAGCTGCAAATGATTAATTGGTGACAAATATGGTAAACACTTTTTAGGAGACTGTATAGAAGACGAAATCAAGGGCAAAACTGCAGACCTTCCCAAGGTTACAAAACCAACCACTGCACAGTGTTTTAAGTGGTCTTTGAAGTTCACTGAGTGAGCGACTGCTGGTGCCAAACAGTTACCCAACACAAAATATAAAATAAAATAAACTAGGGAAGCCTTATGTACTTTTATTACTGGTTTGCCAAAAACACTTATTTATTAAAATACAGAACGTAATACTTACTGGACTTCACTGCTTTCTTTCCTACAGAAAAAAACAAAACAAAACAATCATTACAGGTAGAAATAAAATTATGACTAGGGTCAACTTGGCAGAATGAAAATGACAAAACTATTCTTCTCACAATATAAATTACTGACCTCCATAGGAGACTTTGTAGTAAAGGTAAGTCATGATTCCTACACCAACCCACAACTCCTGGTATGCCTTGGAGTAGTAAGGCCCTAGCTTCGTCCACCAGCCAGCAAATACACCACCTGCCATCTAGTGACCAGTAGAGACAGTTGTAGAAAGTGATCAGAAAGAAATCTACAGCAGCTTCTGCTCTCTGTAAATGACCAATCAGTATGAGATACGAAGTTAAAGCAAAAGCAACATCTGGAGGACACTTCTGAGATTAATGTGTGTGTATAGTGTGGAGACGGCATAATGCCACTTTTTCCTTTACCAATACCAGTACTTAAACTTTAGCGCACAAAGCAGATATTTTTGCATTATACTCTACAGAATTTTAAAATGAGTTATATTTGACGCATTTCACTTAAGATGAGCATCGACAAATAGGCTATCATGATAAATCTACACAAATACTCCACTAACCCCACAGAAATAAATACACATCTAACATGACATTTCATGGTGTGAATGTGCTCTACTGGGCCTAGATTTGTTGCAGGACTGGATCAAATTCATTAATTTGTTCCCTCAGATAGCTGGTCCAGCATTTTCTGCTGATATCAGCCCGATACTGATACCCAGATAAACTTACTATAGTACAGTGCCACACGATCATTATACAAGACACAAAAGTGCAGTGTCTGTAAACTGGTGACCAGTTCTAGTTAGTGAGTAATACTGTGTAGCACTTGATATTTTCATTATTCTCTTTATTATCATGTAATATTTAATATTGGTAGCTAATGAAATTTCAATGAAAATGGTAATTAAAATGTTCTTCAGTAATAGACGGATCAGCTCTCTTTGAAGAGACTCTGGCTAAGGTGACAGGGGGTAAACACTTAATTTTAGCAATGTGGGCTACATCGCTGAAACAACAAAAATATTTTTGAAACAAAATGCGTTTAAGCCTGTTATTTGGTGGTAGAAGAATAAGCTGCATATAGCTAAAGTGTCTATTTAACCTTTGTAGCTTAATTCTTAAAGCTACACAACGACTGCTGAAGGACGAAAACCATGTAACGTTAACATAGCTTAGCAGTTCGTTGCCAACAAAACCACAGAAAGGCCAACTGAACAGCCTTTTCACAGTAAAACGCCCGAGTGTACTGGACTAAACTGTTGGTTTTCCGCAATGACAAGAGTCAAATAAACGGTGTCTTCAGACTGAAGTTACTCTGTCTATCGTGTGTTAGTAACAAACATCCCCTCCGCTCACTCGGTCCACTGAGTTAGCATTAGCTCGCTAAGGCCTCGACTGAGTAAGAACTGTTAAAGACAAGGTTTAATCCAGACACAACAGCTTCACTCATTTCAAATGTTTAAGGCATTCTGAGGAAAATGTAATGCACTGTGAATTAATTTCGAGACTGAACTGCAGCGACTCACCTCTAATGTGTGTGTTAATCGCTGTGCTCTGCCCGAGAAGGTCACTGTTCACCGCCGACTGCTGTGAGCCGAAAGATGCACTGGAAGAGCAAAGTGGCGTTCCGGTTAACCGAGCTCAGAAACGCCAAAATAAAAGTTCGCATTAGAAAATTGCAAAATCAATAACGTCTTTGCAATGAACAGCGGGGTCGCACACATTTTATTACACAGTTCATTAGCTGTCTCTTACGTACGAAAACATTTTATTTCTATTTTTGGAGAAAATGTTGTGTAGTTTTCCACAATTGATGAAATTTCTTACTGAGCCACAAGATGGCGGTGTTTACTGAGATTAAACAAAATCTGAGATTAAGAACGATGTATGTCATGCATGTAAGAATAGAATTTGTTCATGTAACAATTTACTAAATAAATTTAAGCACATAATTAAAATTTCTCCAAATTAAACTTCTCTTTTGAATAATCATGTTAAAAAAAATCTTACTAGTGCGATGAAATCTAATGTAAGATAATTCCTATTAGTAAAATGGACGTTTAGAATTTGACTTTTTGCATTTCAGATTTATTTATTTATATATTTACTTTTACTTGTATTAATGTAATATTATCTGCTCAAAATCAAGAAACTTTGGATTAAAAACTGAAACGGTTTACCAGAGAAAACATTAAGGGTGGGGGAACTGAGGGTCAGACAGCAGGGGTCCAGCACAATTTGGTGTTTTCCCTGCTCTGACACTCCACCTAACCTTTGAATCAGGTGTATTTGAACAAGGATATCACCGAACTGTGCAGGAATCCGGCCCACCAGGTTGGTAACAGTAAAAAGGGCAGCATCATTTTCTTGAATAAAAATGATCAAATAGTCTGTATTATGTGTGGTTTCCTCTATAACTAAAACCAGAACCTTTACTATAACCAAAAATGCATGTAATTAGATAGTCTCACACTACTACCAGCGTTTCTTATCCTTGTCCTGGAGACTCACTGTTCTACACATTTTCAACTATTCCCTGCCTCAACACACCTGATCCAACTAATGAAGTGCTTGATAACCGGTTGGTGAGCTGGATCCGGTGTGCTGAGGCAAGAAATAGTTGAATCTCTGCAGGGCATTGAGTCTCCAAGAGTCTGATTAAGAAACGCCACACTGTGCTAATAAATCTGCTTTCCACTTTTTCACTTGTCAAACTGTGGTTCTTCATAGCTTTATATTCAATGAGTCTGACCAAATTATTTTTTGCGCTTTATTTAAATTATCCGATAATTCAGTCAAGGCATCAAAAATGGTAAACACAAGCTTGAAGAATTACAAAATGCATATAGCATTTGCTGAATAGTAGCAGTGTTTGGTCTACGTTCATTCATTTACAATAAAACAGACAATTTATTAGACAAAAAAATGACAAGTGACTAAGAGTGGGCTTTTGAGTAGCAGTCTACAGTATTTTGCTAGTACAAAAAAGCACACTCTGTTTGGGCCTGCTGGTGTTCCACAATAAAAGAAGAAGGTCCCATGGCTCTTTAGCATTGCCTGGACATCCTTGTTGTCCTATGCATTCTTAATTTGCAATTCTAGACCTCCTGTAGATATAATTATAGCCCACCTATCCTCTACACAAAAGGGACAGGTATAACCATTGGTGTACACACATGACAGTATTCTGTGAACTACAAAGCTTGCTAAATAATTCTTGGGTTGCATGCAGAGAGGAAGATCTACTGAGGCATAAACAGAGCTGTGCTCTTCTTTGCCTGCAGGCTAATCTCTGCTCTCTAATCCAGAAACATAACTGTAAACAAGGCAGATTAAGCAGGGCTATTGTGTGCTCATGTTTGTGTTGCTCACAGTTTTCTCCCCCCATCCACACCAAGTTCCTGCTCTTTGGGATGCATGTGTACATTTATGCATATAGAGACCGAACTCTCATTTCTCAAGAAAATATTTGACATAAAGTACTGTGCAAATGTCAGAGGCCATGCACCTTTCATTTATTTAGTTTCCAGTCAAAATAGTCATTAAGTGCAAGTTATTAAGGACATATTTCTGAGGAGATTAAGTACAAATAATTAATTTGCATAAGCAGTTTTCAGGAGGAGTTTCGAACATTGAAGTATTAAAAGATATGGAGAAAATCGAACTTCTGACAACTGTGTGAGACCCAGTGGACCACCAAAACTCACCATCAGATAAATCTTTCATCTTCAAGAGAAAATCAAGCTCCACTCTTGCTTCAGATCTGAAAAAATCCACAGGAGTTTCTGTCCATCCTTCCACTGTGAGAAGCCGATTCAATGCCATGGGGATGTGTAATATTTGCAAATCAAACATAGAGGTCACTAGTGTATGCAAAACAATGGACCGACCACCCCAGAGTCCAGATCTTAACATCACTCTATGTGTTTGGGATTACTTGGATTGTGAGAAGCAGAAAATGCAACCAACTTCTAAGACTGAACTTTGGAGATGTGGACAAATATCCTTGCATGTATCTTTGAAAAACTAAGTGCATGTTTCTCAAGAATGTAAGCTATAACAGGGGCAAGGGTTGACAAACAAAATATTAAAGAATGTGATATTGTTTGTAATCCAGCGTAATTTTCTGTTAAATACATGATTTCTGCTATTTTCCTGACATTGGGGAGAGTTAGGTATAGTGTAGTGGGCAACGCTCTCTGCCTTCTACACTGTAGACAGGGGTTCAATCCACAGCCTGGGCTAGAACCCTAAGCTATTTCAATAAGATTCCTTGGGCAAGACTCCTAAAAGTACTTCTGCCTACCTGTATAAAATGATCAAATTGTAAGTTGCTCTGGATAAGAGTGTCTGCCAATGCTGCAATATGAATCATTTTCTGAGAAATGAAATAAATGAAGGGTGGTCTCTGACTTTTGCGTATACAAAGTCTTTGCAAAAGTTTCATTTAGTTTAAAAGTGGAATGTAATACAAAGCAACAAATTGGCTTCTGCATTTAATTAAATAGACTGTATTAATTTCAAATCTGTATATAAATCTTTCTTAGACCTTGGTCCAGTTCATAACCCTGTTTGGTGAGTCACTATGATCCATTACTGGAAAACCAGTTCCTAATATTTAAAAAACATACCCACGCCTCGCTCTTGTTTGTACAATGACTCATACTACTGGCTTGCTCTCATTACTACAGTCCTGGGTGTGAGTCCAAGGGGTGATTGTGCACAGAGGAAGGACACAGTGGTCACTAGGGTTTCTCTGAGCTATTTATGCCCTTCACAGAGTGGTGCTGTAAGCTTCAGGGCAGTCGTAGGGCAAGGACTGGCAGTAGGGCAGACAGTCTCTTTGGACAGCGTAAGGGCAGGCGCTGCGCAAATGCCTGTCCACATAGCTGGAGATGGTGGGGATCTCCTCTCTATGCCTCTCCTGCCCTTCAGGTGAGGGTGTGGCAGAAGGCGATTTCCTCGAAGGTCGGGTGCTGCCATTGCTTTCTGCATGAGAAGGAGAAATGGGAAGTAGTGCTGGCGGGGGCAGAGGGAGCGGACGCCTGTACTCGTCCTGCCTTCTCAGGAAGTCCTTCAGCACCTGCTTGAAGATGCACACAAGCTCCCAGGGAAGGATGTCATTGTGAGCCAGAATCTCACGGAACCTTGAAATAACATTATTAAAAGAGTTAGTCAGATGTCTTTAATAACGATATGCTAAGGCAGGCCCATATTCTAAAATGTTTTCATGATCATTCTCAAGCCTCTTTTAGTCCCTTTCAGTTAATCAGACTGTTTTTATCACTTGTCTTTAAGACAGATATATGTAAATGACTACAGTTCTGATTGGCTTCCCGGTATTGAAAGAATTATACCAAAAATGTAAAATTAGATTCAGAATTGTTCATGGTGGTGGTGATGGGAACCAGACATCTGAACCATTTAATGCCTCTAAAAAATTCTTCACATAAAGGTAATTTATGAAATGGTTATAAAAAAAAAATTAACATTGTCTGATGTGTGAGACAGAGTGTTTTATGATAGTTTTGAGGTAAGATTTTGCCCCAAATTGTCTTTTTAAAAATCCATTCATGGTGGAGAGGTACATGCAACATAGTCCCCAAATAAAAGGCATACTTTCGGACCTACCACTGTTTACCACTATTTATTTATCAACATTATAAATAAAAACTCAGAAGGTACATGTAGGGTCACTGTTGGTTTTAGATAGTAAATAAAATGGCTGTATTTACGTTATGGTTATTGTGACCCCGGTTCCTATGACCACCACTGTAAAGAAATGTAAGTTGTTAGGTTTCTCTACAATGAACAATTTCACATTAAAACACTCTGAATGATATTGTTTAGATCCCAACTATTGAATTAGGCAGAATGTGGTGAAATCCCCCTTTAAAAATGTGGTGAAACACGAAACAAACTGGTAAGCTTAAACAGAAATCTACAGGGTTGTGGAAAAAAAATTGACCCCAGACACTGCTTTTGGTTATATGGATCATTTGGAAGGTTGAAATGATTCATTTGCACCCTGACAGCCAACAATAGCACATCATTCGAAAGCTGTGTTTTCCCCCACATCTTCTGCTCCAATAACTACAGAATGTCTGCAGTAACAACAGTAATTACTTTGGCTAAAGTGATGCACCCTGCATAGGCGGTCACATATGAATGTGTCCATAGCTGTGACATCACAACCATGATGAATTTTAAAACAGGCTGTTTGGCAGTTTAGCTCCCATATATACAGTGGGGAGTAAAAAGGACATTATATAATTTTACATCAAAGGTTACATCAAACTCCTCTATTTCAGCAAAAACAAGGAAAAGTCATTTTCCATAATACAGGCCCTTCAACTGTACTTATGTTGACATTCTGAGCTTATACACATAATACAGTTATTAACATGTGCACACACATGCGTACCTGGAGAGGACGGTAGCAGTGTGTGAGGGTGGGATGCGGGCACAGAGGCGCTCCAGCTGCCTGCACTCAGAGGCCGGCATCAGGGCGAGCAAGCTGGGCCGGGCGAGAGGGCGTCGGTAAGCCAGACTGCTGCTGTGGGAAAAGCGATGTTGCAGCTCTTCCTCCAAAGCCTGCTGCTCTCTTTGTTCTAACTGCCAGAGGAGCTCCTGCAGCAGCACACGGCCGGGGCCCCCGGGGGCCACACAGCTTGGCCCCTGCTCACCTTCCCCATAAGGCCACTTCATCCACGCCATGAAGGGCATGGTCAGGCTTACGAAGGACAAGAACATGAAACAACCTGATTTTAGAGATATTTAAAGCTCACTCTAATTTTTCGCCAAATGTTTGTACATAATTTGCTTGTTGGTGACCCGGCACTTATATCTAAAACAAAGTGATTGAGAAACTGCCACAACAGAGTAAAACTACAATTTTTATATATTTGTATTTGTTAATTCCACAAGTCTCTAGCGACCCAGAGATATGCTATTAAAAGTTTCACTTTTGCACTTTGCTTTTGCCTTAGGTCAGATATTCCAGTGTCTTTATAATGCCATGTCTGAAACGAATTCTATGTATGTAAATGAGTTCTGCATGCAATACAATACAACTCTTTCTCTTCTGTCACTGTTGGAGAACATAAATGGTGTCTATCCTGTCAATGTGCCTCTAGGTCATGGCTTTCAAGTGATCTAAATCTCGAGCTCCTCACAGGCTGGCGGTCATTTCTCATTAATGCTCCTCTACCTACTCCACCACATTCAGAGAAATTGGTTTTACATCCTCAGGATAGGCTTCTGAAGCGATTCCTCAAATGGAGAAAATAACTCCAGGTCGTTCAAATGTGCTTACATAAGTCTCAATAGCACTGAAGTGCATAAAGTACCTGTAGCAATCAGCTCAAATAGGAAACTCTAAAAATTTAGAGGAAAAGGCACTAGTTACTCCAGCATGGAACAGGATTCAGAGAGGGTGACATGCCAGCAGTGAGAGAGAGAGAGCAGGATGAGACATGAATCGAATGAGACAGGCAGAGACATGGAAAAAAAATACAAGCGAAAAGGTTATAGACAGGAACAGAAAAAAGGAAAAACGTTGACGTAAGTGAATGATGGAAATGTGGATGAAGATACAGGCGCTATGCAGTGTAACACAGTGGAAAATTAAGTAACCAAACGATTGAAAAGTCTCATGTTGTTAGCAATGCGCAGGGAAAGAATTATTGTGTAAGTCATAAGAGTAAGAATAATAAGATATGCTCACCTTGTTGAAGTGAGAGGGTGATGTCCATGATACCGTGACTCCATGTGGCAACCTGAAGATTGCCCCTGTTAGTCCTGGAGGAAGAACAAAAGAAAGCTGGACAGAAAGATGCAGCCGTGGAATAAAAGTGAGAGATGTATTAGAGAGATGTTAAGATAAAATAAGTAAGAGAGGCTGATATGGAAAGAAACAAAAACAAGGAATGGAAATGCTCAAAAGCAAGGAACAACTAAAGAGAGAGAGAGAGAGAGAGAGAGAGAGAGGGAGAGAGAACTGTGGATGGCAGTGCTGGGCAAAGTTGAGAGAGCACGAGTATGACTGCTTCTCCTGCCCACAGCAAACTGCCTTCTGTCTCTCTGCTCTGATAACCAGCCTCCCCTGACCCTGTTTCCACTCAGTCGCACACACACACACGCACACGCACACACAGGCATGCTAGCATACATGCGCATGCTCATACACACACATACACTCATGCACTTTTTGCATTATGTAATTAACCCACTGTAAATCTGTCCACATTTCTCTAATTGTATTTTAATGTCGAGAGTTATTAGTGTTGTGAGAGTTAAAGGAGTTCTGCTTTGTTGTTTCACTCATCAGAGCCGCCCTCAGTTCCCATGCGGCTAAGCCTGCCTCTGACTTACTCCGATTCTGCCTTAGACGGGCCAGACGCCTGTGCACCAAAGCAAAAGTCAATTGCGTAAGACAAAGCCAGAGCAATTTTTTAGCCAGAGAGATTATGCTGAATTATGTAAAGAATTCAAATAGTGTGTTAGCCTGCAAGGTGACCTACAGCCAGGAGGCTTTATGCTAACAAGAAAGAGAGACAGAAAGTGTTTTGAGCTCCAGGCCAAACAAAGACAAAACAGAACGACACTCTGAAGCAGGCCGACTAGCAGGCTATGAGGGAGCATGACTGAATAATCACTGCAGAATAACCAGAGAGCGAAAGAAAACAAGAAACGGGCTAAGGATGGATGTTTGTATGGCTTTCTATACTACACAAAATAAGCTACATAGTGCCCACATTTGCAGAAAACAACAGTATTGAAGAGTCCATATGCTAAATTCTTCTTGTTTTTTTATGTTTATGCATTTTGCAGACATTCTTATCTAAAGAAATTTATAATTTAAGCACACTCTTAGAAGTGAAGGTACCTTGCAGGTACATTTTCATTCATAAAGGTACAAACAATGTAAATGTACCCTCCAAGGTACCACAGCTGTTTTAAGGTCCAATTGTGTATCTTGAAAAAGTTTTTCCTAGTGGAGAAGAATATATTTGTATTTTTTCATTACCTCATGTTTTAAAACAAAACAATAACATAAAAAGCCTGGAGACGAGACGGGGTGTGTGGAGTCAATACACCTTAAAAAATACAATTTCAATGGATTATGGTACAATTATGTTCCCTGACTAAAGGTACTAAGATGTCCCCTTTGAGGGTGCTACCCCAGTGACAAGAAGGGCACTCCCCAAGTGACAGTTTCGTACCTTGTAACTGTCCCCAAGTGACAGTTTCGTACCTTGTTACCTTTCATGTAGCAGATAAAGGTAAATTTAATGTGTTAGGAATCTTGCACAAGGACACAGAACCTCAGTCTGCTGCTTGTGGCCCATATGGGGAGCCAATCTGTGACCTACAGCCCATTCACTACCAGTTTTAACATGACTTCACCATCTTGAGGGGCCGTTCTTTTCTTTATTAGCTCAAGTTTATTAGATGAGCCCTCAGAGAGTCAAAAGATTGAGCGAACATAAATGTCAACTGCAGCAAGAGAACTTGCCCAGAAATCACTGAGACCTGATACATTTTCCTTTTCAAATCCCCCAATAACGGCAGACAAATATTTTTATAAGCCATAGTGCTAAACTACTTTGAAATGCTTTAGATCACAAAGCTGTAACATTTGATCTGCATAGGCTTCAGGTTGCAAACCACTATATGTCTTAGACATGAATGCTCATACAGCTTCATCATTTTGCTCTATGGCTGGTTAGCTTGCTAAAAGCTACATGGCTAACAACAACAAACTGCGCCATGGTGTACATCAAGTTTATATTCAGGCAAAGCAATTGTTCACACATTTTATGCACGTTATGTTCACACACACATTTTCTAAGCCACTTATCCTTCTGGGTCGCGGGCTGGAGACTATCCCAGCAGCCATTGGGTGGAAGGCAGGATACCCCCAGGACAGGTCACCAGTCCATCGCAGGGCAGACAGACAGACACATTCGCATCTAGGGGCAATCTAGCATGTCCAATTGGCCTGACCACATGTCTTTGGACTGTGAGAGGAAACCCACACAGACACAGGGAGAACATGCAAACTCCACACAGAAAGGCCCTTCTTGCTGTGAGGCAACAGCACTACCCACTGCGCCACCGTGCTGCCCATACGTTATGTTCAAACTTCTCAAAAAAAAAACAAAAAAACTGGTTTGAATGAAAAAATTTGCATGGCTAGCCCTTTAGCTCACTGAGGCTGACCTGCTGAGGGGCAGTGTGCTTAATTTTCTCCTCTCTGTCCCTTCCTCTCCTTCTGCCATGAGTGACACACATCTAAGTGATGAGTCAAAGTTGGTGAGGGCATGTTCAAAAAAAAGTATTGAAAAGGGACCCTAGGCGTTTTTAGCACCACACTCTAACCAACTGAGCTAATTGAAGTGAGCTATTTTCCCCCCTGAGGTCTACTTATGACATCTAAATGGTTTTCTGTACCAAAAACAATCATAAATCTCTGTATGCAAGGGACAAGGCCAACAAACAGTATTTGCTGGCCATGACCTTTAGGCCCTCAGAAGGCACTGCATTAAAAACAGACATGATTCTGTAGTGGAAATCACTGCATGGGCTCAGAAAAACTTCTGAAAACACTGTCTATGAAAACAGCTTGGTGCTGCATCCACAAATGCTAATTAAAATTCCTAAACACAAAGAAGAAACCATGTATAAACAGAATTCAGAAACGCCGCTGCCTTCTCTGGGCCTGAGCTCATTTAAAATGGACTGGGGCGAAGTGGAAAAATGAGGTCCGGCGAATCAACATTTGAAATTCTTTTTAAAGAATAAAGACCACTCAGCTTGTTATTTGCACACAGTTCAAAAGCCAGCATCCATGATGGTATAGGGGTGCATTAGTGCACATGGCATGGGTGACTGGCACATCTGTGAAGGCACTATTAATGCTGAATGATATAGACGTGTTTTGGCAACATATGCTGCCATCCAGACGACATCTTTTTCAGGGAAGGCCTTGATTATTTCAACAAGACAATGTCAAACCACATTCTGCATGTATTACAGCAGCATTGCGTCATGTTAAAAGAGTCTGGGCGCTAAAACTGGCCTGCCTGCTGTCCAGACCTGTCACCACTGAAAACATGTGGCACATTATAAAATGAAAAATACAGAGCAGACCTTGAACTGTTGAGTAGCTGTGTCTCCTCAGTTCCCAAATGCTTACAGAGTGTTCTTAAAAGAAGAGGTGAAGAAACACAGTGGTAAACATGCCCCCGTCCCAACTTTTTTGGAACGTGTTGTTGGCATCAAATTCAAAATGGGCATATATTTTTCAAAAAACAATAAAATGTCTCGGCTTCAGCATTTGAGTTGTTGTCTTTGTACTATTTTCAACGAAATATAGGGTTGAAATGATTTGCACATCATTGGATTTTGCTTTTGTTTATGTTTTGCCCAGTGTCCCAACTTTTTTGGAAATGGGGTTGTACCATATTAACATGGTTTACCTGAATGCTCTCTAAAGAAATGAATTCAAAATGGACTGTTTTGCAGGTTAATTTAAGTATGGACTGGAGAATGCATTATTTTCAA
This sequence comes from Colossoma macropomum, assembly GCF_904425465.1. NCBI lineage: Eukaryota > Metazoa > Chordata > Actinopteri > Characiformes > Serrasalmidae > Colossoma > Colossoma macropomum. The sequence goes on along the minus strand of NW_023494795.1, from coordinate 18,269,630 downwards.
ACGTTGTTGCTCCAGGCTATAACAGTGTTCATGCAAAAATCATTCAGAGACAGAAAAGCCCCCTTGCAGAGAGCAGTTGGTGGCCATATGGAGGCCTTTGGGTGGCCTGCTGGCCCCTTAGTCCTGTGAGACTCGTAATCAGTGTATTGCACCTGGTGCTGGTTCTGTCAGAGATTGGGTCAGCCGTCAGACCTCTGTCCATTCCATATGAACCAAAACACTCTCTGTCCATCTGTGCATACATTGTAATCAATCAGGATGAGTGTAGATAACAGTTTAGATAAATGGTTGAGCAAAACTGGCAATGTTGTTCGAAATTTGTTCTTGACACTGTTGATTCAGCATCATGATTCAATTAAGGAATGCTGATAAAATGCCAAATAAATAAGATTAAACCAGGAACTAATAATGAATATTGAAAACCTAATCAAATGCCTGTCTATTCAGAGATGTTCTGCTTAAAGTACCTGGTAATATACAAATAATTTACAAGCATGTGCGTTTGTGTGTCTGCACAGCATGAATTGTAAATTATATAAACTATAATAAAGTTCTAATTGTAACTAGAACATTGTGTTTGGCTGGATGCTGAAGAGAATGTATGCAGTGAACATGAAGCACGATGCAGCTGACCTACTTAATCATGTCTTTTAGCACTGTTCCTGCATGTACTACATAAGTAAGCAGGCTAGCGATGTGTCATCCGTCCATTTCTATTCATCTATGTTCCAATCTCTTAATGAGAGAGAGAGAGAGAGAGAGAGAGAGAGAGAGAGAGAGAGAGGAGAGAGAGTGACGGAGAGAAAGAGAGAGAGTGAGAGAGAGAGAGAGAGAGAGAGTGAGAGAGAGAGAGAGAGAGAGAAATGGAGAGAGACTTTGTATGAGTTTTTTTTTCGTCCCACTTAAGCCTCTTTCACAGTTACCAAGTGAAGCATGTTAGTGAATTATCAAACCAGTAAGCAATTAGATAATTTTTAATGCTGTCCTAATTAAGACAAATGGGGGTCAAACTATGTGATTCAAACTGTTCTGTCATTCTTTGACCTCGAACTGCAGGCCACCTGTGAAGTCCTCTCTTTGTTTTTATTTCCATCCAATCTAAACATTCCATAATTTGCTTTTTTTACCCATTAAATCACTCAGGTGGATTTAGGACAATCAACACTTTGGTGATGTATTCTGGGCTGATAATAGTCTTTTCCTGGACTTGTTACCATTTTCACTGAAGAATCATTATTTCCAGGATGATTTTTTCCCCAGATCTGCGTTTAAGCTATGTCTAGTTGTGCCATTATTATTTTATAGCTATAAAGTGAGAATGTGGTTTGCACAATATTGGATTAACTATTTCATCTCCGGTTTGGATTATTTGGTTAAAGCGATAGTTCAGCAAAAATTAATTTTACCCAGTTTTTTCTTAACCCACATGTAGTCAATCAATCAAGACATGTTTGGTGTACTAGAGCTACAAAGCTAATGTAGCTCATGGAAGCTTCTAGCGAAGTCTGTTCACTCGGCGGCCATATTTGCAACTCCTGGCCTGGCAGCTACTTCCAGCCACACAGACCAGACTGCTATATCTTTGAATGGGTTGAGCACTAAACACTCGAAACTGAAGGTCAAATTACAGTTTCAAAAACATATTTGAAATTACTGGTAAAATCTGACAAAAACCTTCATAAATAGTTTGTAGCTTTTGGCTCAATAACACACGGGTTGTTCTGGCTACTGCACTTGTGCAGATCTCCACGATGAGGAGGAGGCTTAACCAGCAAGATGATTGGCTCAATTCATTGAAGCGTGGGACTTTCCCTGTAAACAGATGCCATGTTGAGCATTAAGAGCTATCCATTTATATTTCAACCAGTGACCGGTCTCCTCCCTTATAGCTTCTCAGCAGGGAGTTAGCATTGTGCAAACTGCGTGACTAAATCATTACACACTTATCTCAGACCACATGGAGTTGTTCAGTAATCTCAAATAAATTTGCTTATATGATTTCTGATACTATATGACATTCTGTTAAATCTATTAAAATGTACATAATTACACACATTACGATTGAACTTACAGTATACTGGACACCTTCCCCCAGGTACTCTAGCTCTATAAAAGCATGTATGTCACCATACTGACCTTTATGTTTCTGCAGAGCTCTGTCTTTCTGTGGGTTGGTCATTTATTAGAAGGTTTTATGTTTTTATCCCTTCATAAAAAAAAACAAACATGGCAGCTGAAGAGATGCTCACTGCTTTCACGACCAAATTAAACACTGTCTCTAAATTATCCTGTATGTATATCAAAAATGGTTTTTAAGTATGTCGTTTTAGAAGGTTCTTCTTGTGTATAGTTAAAAAAAGCAACAGTAGATATTTATTTGTACATACACAAATTTTGAGATAAGTTTAACATCCAGTAATCTGGACATTTGAAAGGAGACACATAAAATATACATAAAATAAAATAAAAATATTTATTATCGTCAGTGTAACAGCCCCCCCCATAAAAAAACACAAACACTTCCTGTGTTTACTGTATGCACAGTGACCAACAAAAAATGCTGAATATTTTTTAATTACCCAGTGTAGTTTGTCTGTGATGACACCCCCTTGAGCACCCCTCTTGGAGACTCATGAACATATGATGTTTCCAGCTTCTAAGCTGGGATCCTATTAACTGTTTTGAAGAGCAATCACAATTTGTGTTTTATCTATCCAAAAAAATCAAAACAAAACAAAACAAAACAAAACAACAGCAGGTCAGACCTGTCTGAACTGATGGTAGCACTTGATCTGCCATTATCCTAGAGGTTCACATACTTTTTGCATTAGTGACCTTGATTCTTTAAACCATTTGCTGTTTTTAGAAACTGTAATGTAAATCATGGTATGTGATGAGTTAAAAAGCTCCTTCTTTATTATTATGTTATGAAACTTATTTTTATCATTTGTATTTATTTTTATATTTATATTTTTATTTTTATATTTATGTTTTAGGATCCATTTCTGCAGAGGTCCAGGTAGTTCCAAGAGTTCAGAAACTTTTTCATGCAACTGTACATACAATAAATACAGGGAATGTTAAGTGTTTACTGTGTGTCTTGTTGTATTGGTGATAATAAATATGTTCAAAAATGTTTACTGGTCACTGAAAACTGTATGCATCAAAGTAAAAAAGTATTATGTTACTTAGTATGCAGCAGTGAAAATGTCTTTTACGTGTTAGCTCCATTAGCCTTGACTACATTTGGAGTAAAGGGAAAACTGTGTAAACTGGATTTTTTTACAGAACTGTCATTTTACCACAGCTACCATAATTTTAATATGGTGCTGGTAGAAATTTGTGAACATTTTTGGATTCTGTACATCTTTGCATTCATTTGACATGCTAGTAAAAAGTAACAATAAACTTAAAGCTACACATAACTGTATTGTGTCTGTGTGTTTTGTGTGTCTGTGTGTATTGTGTTTTAAATCCAGCGGGGGAAAATTAGAGTCAGGAGGTTCAGTCAACTGAATGAAAGTTAAGTGTGACTTTGGGTGATCCTGCCCTGCTTAAAAGACATCAACCTCTTCACTAAAGTCAAACAGATGTGTGAGCGCACACCATGCCTCGGTCAAAGGAGATTTCTGGGGATCTCAGATAAACAGCTGTTGATGCTCATCAGACTGGAAGAGGGTACAATCAGAATCAGAATCAAGCTTTATTGGCCAGGTATGCTTACACATACCTGGAATTTGGTTTTGGTTACAGGAGCTCACAGTGCACAGTATCAGACAGACATTTACATGTAGTGAATAAAATTAAATAAATATAAAATAAAATAGAATAAAATACAATAAAATTAAGTAAAATACAATACAAAAAAATAAAATAAAAACATGCATTCCTACCATCACTCACTCATGCATACACACACACACACACACACACACAGTCACACCTGTAACCTTTACATTGTGCAAAGTATGGGTCTGAAGCTAAAGTGCTGAGTGCAGCAGCAGTTAAAGGGTGTATAGTGACAAAGAAAGGGATCAATGAGGTGACAGTCAAATAAGTGGGGTAATATGGCAGGTAAGTTGTAGAAGTAAAGTAAAACAATTTCTGAAGAGTTTGAACTTCACCAACCCACCATTAGCCAGATAAACTACAAATGTAGAAAATTTAGTGGCACTATTACTCTTCCCAGCCCTGCGATGGACTGGCGACCTGTCCAGGGTGTATCCTGCCTTCCACCCAATGACTGCTGGGATTGGCTCCAGCTCCCCCCACGACCCAGAAGGAGAAGCGGCTTAGAAGATGTGTGTGTGTGTGTGTGTGTGTGTGTGCGTGTGTGTGTGTGTATTACTCTTCCCAGGAGTGGTCATCGAACCAAAAAAGTCATCCTGTTTAAAGTTTCCTAAAGACCGTCTGGATGAACCAGAGGACTAATGGAAGAATGTTATGTGAACAGACGAATCAACAATAAAACCTTCTGGATTGTATCAGGAAATTCTACAGGAGAATGTCAGGGCATCTGTCCATGAGCTGAAGCTCATCAGAAGGTGGGTCGTGCAGCAAGTAGTTGTAGAAGTAAAGTAAAAAGTAGTTGAAGTAAAAAAAATAAATTGCATTTTGAAATAGCTAGAGCTTAATCCAATAGATATGTTGTGGTAGGACCTAAAGTGTGGAGTTCTTACAAGAAAGTCCACAGACACGGTTCTTACAAGAAAGTCCACAGACACGGTTCTTACAAGAAAGTCCACAGACATCACTGAGTTGAAGCAGTTCTGTAAGTAGGAATGGGCCAAAATCTCTCCAAGTCAGTAAGCAGGACTGAGCAGTTACTTGACTGATATTTGGCTGTAGTCATTGCAGCTTAAGGGGGTCACACCAGTTACTAAAAGCACAGGTTCACATACTTTTTCCACCAAAAACATTTAATGCTGGATCACTTTGTTCAATAATACAATTAAAAAGTGTGTAAATATATGTGTTATTTGTTTTATTGTGTTGTCTTTATCCATTTTCATGACACTTAAGGTCACATTTATGCAGACATTCAGAGAATTCTAAAGAGTTCTAGCACCACTGTAGTTGCTCTCAGCGTTTGAGTCGTTTAATGATGTATGAAGCACTGAGCAGTAAATAAAACTGTGTCTTTGTCCTCGGTGCCCCTTTAAAATGGAATTATAATTCAGTAGTAAGTAAGACAAGTCTTCAAGCTCAAATGGATAATAGGTTTAAGTTGTTTTTCACGGAAGGTCTTCTCAGATCTGAATGTTTCTTTTACATGTAAAGGTTCTGACAGTGCCATCTCTTGGAAGCAGGCATTAGGGGTTTTATTCGACTGAAGAGTCACTCTTGTTCCCTGCGGGCAGCAGCGCTCTGGTGATATTTGCTCCCCTCTTCATTACACCCAAAGTGGCAGTCTTTGTGTGCGTATGTGTGATTCATCTCTCACTTCTCAGTGACTGGTGGACATTCTGGCTTGGCTCTGTCGCTCAGCGTCATATTGTTGAGGTCACAGTCTTGCACATCCTCAGGCCCAGACTTGTACAATATCACCATGACCTTCCATTCTACACTCACCACAAACGAAGAAACTAAGAAGGCGGGACTAAGTGGCAGTTTTAGGCCACGAGAATGATGGATGGTGATTTGGTTTCACTGGGCTGCAGGCTGCACCTAGCACTCTTTGCCATGACACACAACACACAGGCTTGCATTACGTTCTTGATTAATATCATCTTCGCTAATGTGAAAGGAATTGTTCTGTGAATCAAATCAAATGTACAACATTTACCTTTAATCTAAATGTAGTTGATTAGCCAAGCTATGTTTGATGCCTAAAGTTTGCTTCTTTTCTTTTGCACTGGAGCTACAAGGCTAACTTGGCTAATGAATCAGGCATGCAGTTTGCAGGGAATGAGAGTGGCTTGCATTTGTGTTCAAATTGTAGGTTAACAATGAGTTTGTGAGTTCAGACCATGCCTTCAACATGGTGCTATTATGAGGGAAGACTGACTGGGGGGTGAGGGGGGGGGTACTCTGAGATAGAAGGTGAGACACCCCAAACCACATATATGTGGCAGTTTAGATTCAGTTCATGTGGATATGTTGTAGTCGATATGGGACTCATGGAATATAAAGAGGAAGAAACGAACTGAAAATGGCCAGGACTGTCACTGGGTGAGAAATTAGTCTTTTCAGGAATGTCCCTGCACTCGCTGTCTCCTAGTGCAGGAGCTGTGGACGCAGCCTCTGCAGTCAGTCCACAGTCATCAGGCAGTGCAGACTATGGGGCTATGTGTGTTTATGTCTCTCTTTTTCTTTCCCTCCCACACGCACCCACCGTCACACACAGTCACTCTAATTATGGCTGTCATTCTGTTTGCCAGGGAGGGTGATGTCATTGCCAGTGGCAGGCCAGCAGTGCTGGGACAGTGATGATTTGGGACATTTGTGTAACAGCCTGAGTCGAACACTAGGGGGCCACGTTTACATTTACACAAAGAGTAGGACCTCAATTATTGCTATATCATCCTACTGTCCTTGGGGAGCACAGCCTTCACAGGCCTGCCTAAAAAAATGGGTAAATCTGCGTGTAAGTAGTGAAAACATGCAAGTCATCATCATCATCATCATCATCATCATCTAATAATAATAATAATAATAATAATAATATTAAACAACATGATGATGATTAATAAAAACAAAGACAAAACAACAACAACAATACTAATACTAATACTAATACTACTAATAATAAAGATAAATTATTGAATAAAATACTTGTCATGTGACCAACAGAGTTTTTTTAACCAATGGTAGCTATTTTGAGGTGTTCTGGAAATGTGCTCAAATCATTTGTATTACTTATAATAATACACATTGTAGGTGTTTAATATATATATCTAAAAAATATTAAAAAAAACAAAAATAAAAACTATATATATATATATATATATATATATATATATATATATATATATATATATATATATAGCATTCACAATAAACGGACCAACAGAAACACACTTGAATTAAAAGCTCCTTACATTTAAAGTTAAGAACATTTTGCCTCGTCCTGTAAAGTTACCATTTTGGAGATACATGTTTTTGGACAGGGATGTATTTGTTTCAGGTAATCTGTCCATCCTAATAAGCCCTTCATTGCTGAAATATAAACAGCTGAAGTAGTATAAGTGCGCACATCTTTAGAACAATACAAGCCAATTAAACGTGTTCTAATATGCAGATCTACCTTGTTCATCCGCATAGTGTTTGGCACCCCCTACAGGACAGCCTCTGTAATAGCATTAGAACGGAAATAAGGCCAGAGACGTGTTCTTTTGTTCTAGATGTAGGGTGTGTCAGACGAAGCAGCTGTCATCTGTCAGTCTTTTTGCTTTTGGCCGTCTGTGTCTAAGGCTCAGCTGACCTTTATACGCAGGTACAGCTGCGGCTCAGACGATCGGGCAGGCAGCCTGAGGCCCAGTGACCCACAGTGACTGTCTGTTCGTAAGGACAGTCCTGTTCTTCCTTCTGACTCTCAAACATCATTCCTGTGGTGAAACTTCGGCTGCCACGCGTTGTGTAGAAGGATCACGAATATGGTTGGACATTCCTGTGGCCTTTGCATAGTTGTACTGATGACCAAAGAAAACCTAATGAAAACTAGAATTATGCAGGGAATCTTACTAAAGGATCAACATTTTCATTAAAGGCGTTTCTGGAACTGCACAGGATTCTAGGACGCACAGCAGGCTGTAGTCAGCTACTTTCTATATAGATATCGATTTGCCTTCAGTCCAGCTCTCCGTTTTGCTGCAGCGATTGACCACCTCCAGCACCTCTGCCACACCCTTCTGTCTCAAATCAGGGCGCCATTTTTGTCCTTTTTCTTGATATTCCCTTTCTCCACCAGCAGAGGGAAACAGAAGCTCGACTGTAAGATGAGGCCAAAGGCTGAGGGAGGCTTCATGATTGTGAAGGTTTCATTTCCCTGAGCTTCTATTGTTCTCTTCTATAAGGAGACTGTAAACACACTATACTGATTATGACTAAAATTTATAAGTTAATAAGTTAAATTTATAACTAAATCAGAATTGGGATTCTAAGTGTGAATACAGATGTCATTTTAAGGAGGTTTTTTATGGTAACTTTGATGAAGACAAGCTTTATCTCTGGAAGACTTAAGTTCTGAAGTTCTGCAGTTTTGTGAAGATGCCTTAAGAGCTTGAGAACACATTCTTGAGTCATCTCTCGGGGTGAAAATAGGCAGCTTTGCTCAAAAGTTTCAAATTAAAATAAAACTCCAAACACCAGGATTGGCAGGAAAGGGCATGATTAATTTATTAAGATTAAGGCTTTCCAACAAACAAGTGTTAATCTGAGTTGGCCCAGGCAACAACTGACCAACCCACAAAAACCCATAATTTTACACTCTTTTCTGGGCAAGGAGGGCTCATCACCTGACTACTCATTGCCCCTCCCAAATATTTCATATCTTTTGATTTTCACACCATTATTTCCAAACCTTGGAACACAATTAATAATTATCTATAATATTATTATTAATATTATATAATAATAATAATAATAATATAATGAATAATATCTTCACTTATTATTAATACTCATTATTAATGCCATCATTTTTCTTATCTAAAATTCTACCATTATTTTAAAACCAAGAAGTAACTTAAATAATTACAGGCCAAGGCCACAATCAGTAAATAAGTATAAGTAAATTTTAATTACTTCATGTATCACTTTAATTCAATATGGTTACAACTAAGTCTCTCTACATATGTGCTTTTCTCCTTCAAAAGACATTTTTATATGAAATGAACAGGTTCTTCTCTGTGTGTGTGCCTCCCCCACTTGGGACACGCCACTGCAATTTGCAACACACTCAGGGTCACCCACAGGTGCACACACACACACACACACACACACACACACACACACACACACAGGGAGAAAGCTGCACATGAATTTAAAATGATTAGTGATGATTAAAATAATTTATTACTTTTAATTAGCCTGAAGAATCTTTCATGTTATCTATAATTTTTCCACACATCATTTTGGGGAAGAGTTTCAGGAAAAGAATTTAGATCTGGAAATGTTTGGTTTTGACACACCTTGCTCTAGTAACTGCAGGTCAGTAGGTTACTAGGACCAGGGACAGGAACCGACAGATGTTTAAACTATCAGGTGTATTAGGTTAGTTTTTCCCCTTTAGCCTTCTGTCTTTAAAGCTGACCATCTCCAGCCTCTTTGTTCAGCCTTATTAACTCTATAATGGAAGAGATACTACTTAACTACATTATCTGTATCTTTAAGGGTTACTGTGGAGCAGTCATTCTTAATCCTGGTACTACTATGCTGCACATTTTAGATCCCCTGCTCCCAGCACACCTGATGCAACTAATGATCTAATTTACAAGCCCTTCCCAAGGTGAACTGGGTGTATTAGAGTAGGGAAAATGCTACAGCATTCAGGGCAGTAGTTCCAGGATTGAGATCCACTGCTCTAGAGCATCCTTATCCACGAAGGACCGGTGTGGGTACAGATTTACAAGCAGGAGTACTCCTGGTTCCACTTGTTTAATCAGTTGTTGTCAGTCTTCAAACAACTGATTAGGTATAGAAGGTGTGCTCATGCTTGGGTGGAATGAATACCTGCAGCCACACTAGCCCTTTGCGGGTAAGAGCAGTGGACAGTAACCCTCCTCCTGGACACATGCAGACCACTTTTGTGAAGAGTTTGGTTTCAATCTGCACCTAACACTGATGCTTCTGATCCAGCCAGTAAAGGACTTCTGAAGATGTTTTTTTAGCTGGAGCGGGTGTGGCAGACTGTGGTTGGAACTAGACTCCGCAGGAAGGCAGATCTCCAGGACCAGCGTTGGTGACAGTCCCCCAGCTTTTGCCTTCCAAAGTGTGAGCTGCTTAGGTACAAGAGGACCATTTGAGAGAAGCTCTACGTTCACTTTCATTCATGGATTTCTGTCCAAAAATAAAGCCACACCTGAGCCGTTTTAGATCACTTTATGGCCCTGTCCTCCTCTAAAGAGACCGGACTCTGTCATTTGATCCACAGGCTGGTCAGTCACTTCATGACTTCAGAATAAACGTTTATCCATGACAGTGTGATAAAGCTGTGACTCAAAAGACTATATACTGATCAGCTATAATATTAAAACCACCTCTGTTTCTACACTCATTGTCCATTTGATCAGCTCCACTTACCATATAGATGCAGTTTGTAGCTCTACAATTAGACTGTAGTCCATCTGTTTCTCTGCTTACTTTGTAGTCCCCTTGTACCCTGTTCTTCAATGGTCAGGACCACCACAGAGCAGGTATTATTTGGGTGGCGGATCATTCTCAGCACTGCAGTAACACTGATGTGGTGGTGGTGTGTTAGTGTGTGTTGTGCTGGTATGAGTGGATCAGACACAGCAGTGCTGCTGGAGTTTTTAAACACCTCATTGTCACTGCTAGACTGAGAATAGTCCACCAATCAAAAATAACCACCCAACAGTGTCCTGTGACCACTGATGAAGGACTAGAGGATGATTAACACAAACTGGGCAGCAACAGATGAGCTACTGTCCCTGACTTTACATCTACAAGGTGGACCAACAAGGCAGGAGTGTCTAATCAAGTGAAGAATGAGTGGGCAGTGTTTAAAATCTCCAGTGGGTATGCGGAGCAAAGGATGGACTGCAGTCCATAATTGTAGAACTACAAAGTGCACATATATAGTAAGTGGAGCTTAAAATACAATACACATAGAAGCAAGGAGGTAGTTTTAATGTTTTGGCTAATTGGTGTATACTGTCAATGATTGGTGACCACTGCTCTAGAGTCTCTTAAGACTGATTATCTGGGTTTTTGGTTCCAAAAGGGAATATTTTGGGGATCTTGTGGAATCCTGGTGGGTTGAAGGACAAACTGCTCTACTGCCATGTCTGGCAGCTCCTGGAACAACACAGCATCCGCATCCGTGCCACCTGTTCCTGGCACGGTAGTGCCTACGTGTGGCATTGCAAGCTGAAAGTGGGCGCCATTCTTATGTATATATCGCCACTTTGAGCTATTAGACTAAAATTAGACTAAATTAGACCTATCAGTCCATTAAGTATGTTCTATTTCAATCCAATTCATTTTTCCTTCTTTGTCAGAATGGCATATGTAGTCATAGAATCTGAATGGCAAAATTTCAGTTATTTTTTGTTAGATACAACGAGAATGGACTAAAAGGTGGCTAAATGTGCCACTTATAAGAAAAGAACATAGACAATATACATTTAAGAACATTTATTTCCGCATTCAGTAATGAGTACATTTTAAGTGCAAATAGTTAAGAGTCCATGGCTAAGAAGAACTACACTCAACATAGTACAAAGATGGACAGAATCACCAAGCTGGCATTCGTTCGCTTTACGCTTCCTCCTCCTCCGTCTCTCTTGTTCGTGTGCATTTTACTTAAAAGAAGACTGACAACAGTACCTAAAACCATGAGTCTCTGAAATTCCTGTAACGAGTTATATATATATATATGTAAAAAAAAAAGAAACACACTACAAGTTAGTTTACCATACCTATTCAGAACATTGCTAAATATTTGCTCTTGTGCCACACAAAGAAGGTAAACCTCAGCAGGTCCACGCATCTAGCTGTTATTTAAGTAATATTGAAGTTTATATGTTTTCAGGTATATTGAGAGAAGAGAAGCCCCACCCGACGCCCCAGAGACAAAAAAGCTGCTTTTTTGACTTTTCTTGAAGAAGAAGAGACTATCACAGGAGAGCACTAAAGCTGAAGAGATCCTTTACACACTACAGAGAAACGTCTTCAGCATAGCTGAGAAAGCCAAGAACAAAGAAAACCAGAGGAAAAGAAGAAATGCATCAGCACTTAAGACTCTTGACTTCATGCACTTAATAAGCAACACAAAAAACACATTTTTTTTGTCTTTTTTTTGTTTGTTTTTTTGTTTCAACTTGTTCCTATATTTCATTGATTGTTTTTCTCACTAGAGCTTAGTGCTTGAGTGACAATGCGTTTTGCTTTTTTTTTCCTCTACGGTTACTGGGCAAGGGTGGGACTTCTGAACGGCTTGGCTGTTGCTCTAGACACCACAGTGTGCACAAAGTAGAACTATGCTCCAGTAACTTGTACATTTGCATGTGTATATGTGTGTGTGTGTGTGTGTGTGTGTGTGTGTTGGGGAACCCTCAGACCAACAGTAAGCTCTCCCTGTAATAAAGGAAGGGCTGGTCAGGGCCTCCTAGCGTTCTCCAGCTGCCCTTTAGGCTTTACTCAGCCTTTCGCTTGGCCCCGGGAATCTTCTCCTGGATCCTGTGGAATGCAACACACATGCACACCGTAAGATACAATGACCTTATGTAAGATATGCAAGATAAATATTTCTGGATGAATGTAATGACACAAGCAGAAAGAGCTGACAAGACTTACTTTCCCACTACTGAGTTTACTTGATTTCTTATTAGGCCCAAATACTGGTCAATCTGTGCCTAGACAAGAGAGAGGAAGATAAGGTTGATCTAGACAAGACAACCTAGAGGAACACCTGCAGTAAGAGGGGATGGGGTGGGGATATCGTTGTGTTTTTCTGAACACTGCACACAGTGTTTTTTAATGCCACATCTGGCTGGGCTTCTCCTTCTGACGCACAGCACTTTGTTCACAACAGATGTGCTTTTTGTTGTAGTTTACACCTACACATCATACAAAACCATGGTTTGTGGTTGGCCATTTTGCATGTAAGTTCAATGGACCCTTCCTGTCAGTAAGATAAAACCACAAAATGCACTAGACTTTTTGATGACAGGCTTGCAAGAGTAACAACCAATATGCCTTTCTATACATCTAATTGGTCAGGACAGCAAAAATGTTCATGGCATAGACCACTTGACTGCTTTGAGGTGAACTTTATTCTAACTAAGGTCATCTGGAGTGCCCTGCACAAAACCACAGAAAAGATCACAGTGTGATCCCCTTCTTTATATGGTGTAGTAATATCTGCCTCTTACCTGGTATTTCTCATAGACCACGGGCATGGAAAACATGGACACCACAGCTATTGAAAAGGATTGAAAATGTTCAGTTACACTAATAAATAATGCTGGCTTTTGTTAAGTGAATTAAAGTGAATATGAGTTGAGGTCTCACCCATGATGAGCAGAGTGAGGCCATTGAAGAGTGCTCCTACATAGGTCAACAGCCACATGAGCACTGCAAACTGAGCAATAAAAAAAATAATGTTAGCTAGTGCAAGCAGTGGACTCTCACTTTCCTGATGAGCATTCCTTCATACTGTTGATCTTCTCAGAGTAGACACTTATGGGCTAAGTATGGTTACCTTTAGTGAATCCACCAGGTCCTGCACAAGAAACAGTCGGCGAAGCTCCTTCAGAGTGCTGTTAATGTAGTGCTGGGTGTTCTCTGCATACTTCTGCATCTGATCATGGGACAGTGAAATCTCCATCTCCAGATATGACCTGCACAGGCACAAAAACAGTGTTTTCAATAGTACAAAAATGTATTGCAGATCAATGTATGAAATGATTCTAATATGAGGTTTAACCCATGTTAGGTTGTGCCCCATAATCCCCATATATGCAGACGTATGCCTAAGTGAGCTTACTTAAAGGGGTGTCCCTCATCAGTCTTCTGCACAGCCTGAAGCACAGACTTGTAGACTCTGAAGCTGATGGTGGCAGAGAGGGCAGCTAGGGCCAGGTAGGCTACTACACTGACCACACTGAACTGAGTCAGAGAGAAGAGCAACAGCAACACACTTCCAAACACCAATCCCGTCTGCTTCAGGTCTCGCCAGTACAACAGCGCCATCGCTACAGAGAGCGAGAGAGAGAGAGTAAGAGAGAAGGAGAGAGTGCGTACGTAAGTAAATCAGTGAATCAGCAACTTGCAAGCCCCCCAAAACTATAAGCGAATAAGCTCCATTGCTACACAGAGCAAGAGAGGGAAAGTAATCTCTACTGAATTTCCACAAATACTTCAGAATGACTCATATTATTTCTAGCAATTACATAATGTTTTGCCTGTCAGGTTCTTTACTGTAAGTCTTGTCTCATATTTGAGTCATGACAGCTCTCACTCTGCTGATTTAGATCAGTGGTCGTCAACCTCCTTCTGGATATCTATAACCTTACAGCTTTCACCTCTATCCTAACTCTTACACCCTTGATTCAGCGAATCAAGCTCTGTAGACAATAATTTGATGGATCAGGGTGGATTAGGCTTGTAGACTCTGCAGCCGAACAGGACGGTGGTAGATGTCAAGTAAAAAGGATGATAGCCTCAACCTCAGATGCTCTGTCCACAGATCTAAGATGGTCATAACTATCAGTTTCGTCAGTTACATTTTGATTGGCTATTAGCGTCAATACATATAGAATCATCATGTTTGTTTTATTTGAACTCACCAGGTATTGTCTTGATGCTCATATGTCATTGTTAACCCTTTAAAATCCCAGGCTTATGACATACTAAAGCTTATTATTCAGTAACTTTTTAGACTACAATGTAAACTAGCTGACTTATTCTTGGGTTATAGGAGTGTGCAGTAAACCTTTGGGCCTGTTGGTGGGCCTTGGCCATTTAAGGGGCTAATTTATAGCTGGAAACAATTGAGTTAAAATCTTGAAACACTGAATGGAAAATAGTCCAATTAGAATTTTTTCTCTGTGGTATCTAGTAAATACAGCCATGCAAGCGGTCCCATTGGTTAGGCCTTCAGGAGCTGAACTAAAGGCCTTACACATTAGATTAACCTCCAACACAATTAGGAACTGTCAGTGAAATCTACCAATCATGTTTTGATTTGCAAGAGGTGGCACTAAAGGCCTATTTATACCAAGTATTTTTTTTTTTTTTGCGATTTTGAACTAGTGGGACCTTCACACAAAGGCCTTTTCTTTAAACACAGGAAGAAGATGTTAAAGGAGGAGGAAATTACTTTGGGTAGTATCAACCAAGAAACATTTTTCTTTTGAGCAGCAACTAAGGTTCACGTGCTGAGTACAGTCCGATCCAAAAAAAAAAACATGGGGAGCTCCACTGCCTATTTCAAGATCTAAAGCTGTATTATGAGAGATTCCAAAGGTATTTTTGAATGTCAGTGGGGGAATTTATTGCACTGCTTCTACTCACTGCTCCTCTTATTAAAAGGGAGCAAACAAAGTACAGGGAGCCTTGTACGAAGTACATTTTCTTGGACTGCAACCATGACAATAGATGTCCTGATTGTTTAGCCCGATTTTTAACGCATCCGTACAATGCACCAAATTGCACATTTTCACAGCATTGCAGTCAATCAGTTTTGCCATTAATATGCATGCATTTAACTGAAAATCTCAACAGAAATTAGAACTATTGTAAACGTGTTTTTTGACCCAGTTTTAATTTCATGGTCTAAAATGAAGGCCTTGCTCTGAAAGTCACAGTTCACCACTAATGCATCAGAAAAAAAAAACCTTTACAAGCACTTGACTTCTCTGCAACAACAATGAGCCTTTACAATGAGAATGAAAAAAATATGACAGCATCACTCTTTAAATGTTATTCAAGAGTTTTCTTTGAAGCTTCTAGTAGCTAGTGAGATATCATCACAGATTTGCTGACATATACTGCTTCATTTTTACATTTTAAAGTTTTGTTGACAATCACCCTACATCACGCAAAAATAGCAGTTTGTGGTTGGTCATGTCACGCATCAATAAAAAATGGCCCATTCCTGTCAGAACAGGCATCTTTTGGCCACATTTAGCAGTAAAACCCGACAGACTCTGTCTGGCTTGCGTGACTACGGCTGGCAATCCCTAATCTAAATCATCTTTTGAGTCAGTTCTGCCATGACTTGACCATAAAACAGGAACTGCAGTAAAGAAACTGACAGTTTATGTATGTGCTACAAATAATATGAGTCAGTCTGGAGAATATGTTAAAATCCAAGCAGGGGGTAACTTTTTTATTTTCACCCTACTTCTCCATCTGTCTCTCCATTTTGTTTATCGCTCTCCCTCTCTTTGGCCTCTGCACATATTCCTCAGTCTCCCTTGGAGGAGCCTAATCCTCACCCAAGGGCAGCACGGTGGCCATGGCAACAGACTGGCACCAGGTACTCAGAACTGAAAGCTACCATGATTTAATTTGTGCAGTCCTATACGCCAAAAGTATAAAGATGCCTCTCTTTATTGTGAACCAAAATAAAATTCTCTATGTATTGTCAAAAATCCAAAAAATAGGTGTTCTTTTTTTATTGGCTGGGCAACTGTGAAAGTCATATTTGTAAATGTATCGGATTTCGGTGAAGTAATCAAATCAAATTGTGGTGAAATTTGAGATTTCATGATGCACTGAGCAATTTCCCAAAGAATCGTCATTCCTTTTGAGTTATGTTTCTGCTATGCCCTTTGGGTTGTGACATCATGCCTCAAAAAATGATACAGAAATCTCATGTTTGATATCATAGCACAAAGTTTCCAAATTAGACAGGCCTTTAAAGAAACTGAGGAGCGTAGATTAATAGAAAAAGCCAGCAATGTGGAGAGAAGGACCACGCCTTAACACACAGCACATTAATAGCTCCCCATATGGGCCTCACTTTGTTGTATCCCACTCCCATCCCAGTGTGCTCCCTTTTTCTTTGTTACTATTATGTCATCATGCAGCCTAAAGAACAAATCTGCCTATAGAGTAGAAACCGTGAAAATAGCATCCTATCAAAAATTCACCACATCATAATCAATACTCTGGTCAATAATGATCCATTAGTACTGATAACTATTTAGGCGCAGTAATGATTAAATCACAGCCACTGACCACACATTTCATATTCATTATCTACACACAGATCTGTGCCAATTTTCTGTCTCTTCTAGCCAGCTGAAAACTGGAGCATTATTTTGGGCGATGCTAAGCTACCGGCTAATACAGCTAATGCTCCAGAAACCTCCACAATGGCACCACCTGGGTTTGCACAAGCTTGTCGGGGTCCTTTGTGAGTATGTAACAACAGGGTGTGGTCAAGACCCCATTTTGCATTATGAACACAGACCTAGAGTATTTATTATGTATACAGGATGGGTTATTTTAGCCAATAATGACCTGAAACATGTTTCATTACAATTCATAAACATACACCCATGCACGTGACGTTCAGCTCATACTGTGCATGTCCGTCTTGTAGTACAATGCATGATGCACTGGGAGACAAATGCACATACATGTCAAAACCCATACATCCTCAATCCCAAACACCAATGGTTCTCCAATGTTCACAGCATTTCCCATAATTTCGCATTAAAGTGTGCATGGTAAAAATGTGCTGGTGAGGAGCCTCTCCTCTGAATGGCGCTCCGTCGCCACGGAAACGGGGGGAGGTGGGTGCAGTGGAGTGAGCGCTGATGCAGTTGCCATAGTGACCGCACTCCATCCCTCTCTCTCTCTCTCTCTCTGTCTCTCTCTCAGTCACACAGAAAGATCTGCCTGCCAGACGGAGTAACGAGGTGCTGATGAAGTGAGGGGGAAGGGAAGGATCAGGCAGAATGGAGGATAGAGAAGGGAAGCACAGGGATAGGGAACGAGGGCTGCCTTGACAAGCTAACATGCTAATGCAGCTCCCAATCAGTCAGACAGGGTGGCATCACTAAAACTCTCTTAGGGCATCACAACCACTGACAGTAAAGCTCCGAACTGTCAAAACCTGAACACAGAATTAGCTTATTACAGCTAATCTAGAGCAATTAAAAATGCCCCACATGAAAGACGAAAAGCATTAGTATGTATCCTGGTGCTGACGCTAATGAGGTGCTAAAGGACACAAAAGGTGAAGCAATTATAAAAAATGAGAGCTAAAGGCGAAGCTTTAAAGACTTCAACATTACACAACATAATAACCACAGAATAGAATATATGCATCCTCAGAAAACGTAATAAACTCTCAGCATCTCACATACGATAAAACTATGCAGGAAACAAGATCAGGACACACTGGTCTTTTGTATTAAAGTCTTTCCATGCTTATTCATAAAAACACACAACAATATGCACTAAAATTTCTCTAAATGCTCAGTTGACAGAACATTAAACTCTAGTCCGTTTGAAGCAGTTTAAACAGAAACTGTCCACATATGCTTCTATATATCATAACAGCTATCAGTACTGCAACTTGGAATCATAGCTGGAAGAGAGGACTGCACGCATGCATGCTATACACCTGATCTTCCACTAAAAACATTTCTAACTTTCTGTGTGTTGCTGTTCATGAAGCCAAATAAGTAGAGCACAGACAAATATCCTCATTTATGTTGCCAAATGGCAACAGCATAAACAATGGAACTGCAATTTGCAATGCATTCAGTGGGAGTAAACCAATACACTGCCACTGAACATTGCCTTATTCATTGTTCCAGCCATGTATATAACAACCATATATGCATAAACAGTTTAAGAATACAGAAAAGTATTTAAAATAATTCTATAGAAAACAAATATGTAAAATAACATACAATAATGCCTGTATAGTTGCAGAAATGACATATTGCAGTTTCATTGTTGCATGATGTTGCCAGATGGCAAAAATTATGGTTGATCAGTTTATATAAAACTGACATCTAAACTAGCTCACTGATGAAAAAAAAAAAATTGTAACTTAGCAGAGACTGTGTTTAAATCTTTTTCTTGAAATAGTTGTGTATAAACACGGAACTAGGCATACATACATTTTAAGACTACTTCAGACACTAAACCTCACCAAATGATGTGCGTATGAAAAAAAGAAGCACAGACTGCAACAGAGAGATATATGGCCAAAAAAATAAAGTATAGTTTATAATTTATAAAGTTAACTTTATAATGTAGCTAAGCATAAATAAATAAATAAATAAATAAATAAAATAAAAAATAAATAAATAAAAGACTTGTTGTGATATGACAACACCACGCAATAAAGAAGTAAAAAAAAAAACTTACCACCATGATTACTGTCAATTCCAGTCCTAAAAAAAAAAACAATCAAAACAAACAACACAAGTACCACAGCTACTGACACAACCCAGGCTACCCTACGTTTGCCTGGGTCACAATATTTTTACAATGTGTTCTCACACAGCCTGAAGCACTGCTTCACATTATAGAAGCAGAACAGCCCAATTTCCCTGTCAGCAGAGGGGAAATACTAACCCTTTCAACAGAGCACCAGATAACTCCATCCTTGACTAACATAATTACACCCAACCAATTTGAATGACAACAGCCTTGGCAGGAGACAGAAGGGCTGTAGAGGAACACTCAGAAAACAGCAGCACTCAGCTGCCAGGGATGACATGCTGCTTCAGAGAACCATAACATGTGCTGCAATATCAGATTATAGATTAACAGAGCAAAACAAAGACAATAGCAACTGTGCAAGCAGAGCATCTAAACATGACGTGGCATATTTCTGTTGCAACGCATAAATAAATCAACTTTCCCTGCTGCACTCCACTTCAGCAGAAAGTTAATGCTTGAAAAACTGATAAATTAAACTGAGGAATTTGAGGAAGATTAATATCTTTTATACACGCAACCCACTGCACTACAAATGAAAACATAACTATGTTTCCAGCACCTACTCTTTATAAATAATTCAGCCAAAAGCAGAGTGAGTGCAAATGCTACAACATACTCCATAGGTGGGGTTAACTGTAACAGATGTAGGGGCTAGATTTTACTGTCGCTAAAAGTCGAAACAACATTATTTAAAAATGCAAAACACCATTATTTAAAATAATTCTGTGAGGTTTAAACCAGACGAGTGGTCCAACCTAAATAAATAAAAAAACATTCAGTAAAATTAATTGATCAGTGAAAGAGCATGTCAAACAAGAGAAATGCATGATAAAAAAGCATGATAAAATTGTAATATTCATTTACATTATGTCTATAGTAAATTTTTGATTAAACTTAGACTGTTTTGAATTCACATGGCGGCATTCAGACTTGTCCAGTTAATTCCCTTGTGGGGCCTAGTTGTAACACTGCACCACAGCTAACCATGTGGAGGCTGTACTTTAGTCTGGCTAACTAACACTGTGAGTTATTTATATGCTTCAAAACAGTGCTATACTATAACCTCAAAAAGTAACTTCGAAAAACATAAAAAAAAAAAGTTCTATGGTACAAAAATAAGAGTGCTTCACAAGATATCGGTATGACAGCTGTCAAAATTGGCAGATGATGTTGCTACCAGAATATGAGAACATCACCAAAAGCATGTTGTACTTGAACCTGTTTAAATACATAAATATACATGTTACATTTCACCCAGTGTTAGTTCGTGCCCCACTCTCCCCTAATGGATCTAAATACACACAATTTATCATATATAGTAATACCAAAGGATAAAATGTACAGTTTGAGCACACTGATTAGATGACATTGTGTGAGGAGTATTTTACAGAAGGATATGTAACATTTACTGTGTCTTATAGACCCTTGTTTTTATTCTGTATATTTGGACTTGATGGTTAGTGTACGGAGCTGCCGATCCTGCGATCGAATACCCATTAGAACGAGGTCGTTACATCACCTGTAATTAAATGCCCAGTTTAATCACTACTCCAACCACACATGGGGTTTGAGCTTGGTGCCCTCTATGGGACTGAAGATACTTACTTCTTTCCTATAGTTCCCTATAGTTGCAGAGGAAGACTAGCGTACACATACCATGCATAGCATGCAAAAAGCAATTCTGTCCAATAAGAAAAACAAGTTCTGGCTTTCAGAGCCTGCGGCCAGACACTGCAGCTTCAGTGCTGTATGAATCAGCATGGCATGTTCTGAGCTATGTGTTATGAAATATGAATAGTGTCAATGTTTGCATGGGGGCTGGGAGACACTCCTTCTGCATCGGTGTCATGAGGTTCTGCTGTGTCTTGTGCTATGTTATCATCTTAGGAACGAGCCTACACCCTTAACTGATGGTTCTGCTTTGATCTTGAAAAAACTGTTAGTGACTCTTA
This sequence comes from Colossoma macropomum, assembly GCF_904425465.1. Classification (NCBI taxonomy): domain Eukaryota; kingdom Metazoa; phylum Chordata; class Actinopteri; order Characiformes; family Serrasalmidae; genus Colossoma; species Colossoma macropomum. Next base: position 18,248,580 of record NW_023494795.1, on the reverse strand, counting down.
AATTGATTTATGGCCAAACATTTCAAACACTATCACCGCTAAGTTCTCCTAAAAATGGAGCTTTCTTAAAAATAGTAGCTCACAGCTTGTGCTCTGACCCACCTAGCTCTGCCACTGGAACTGAGCGCAAAACAATTAATCACGCCAATGTTGTAATAAATGTCCTTATCAATGATTTAGTGTTGAAATTGGTGTTGCGGCTGGTGAGCTCTCCTGACAAACAATAAAGCTGGTGCAAGTTGTTCTGCCTCTGTGGAATAAAACTAGCAGTCAGAGGGTTCCTCCATTTGAATTCTAGGTTAGCTGCTCCCAGTGGAGATCTACATTTAACTGAATTGGGTGAAATCAAAGTCAGTGTGTGCTGCAACACAGCAGTGTGGAGTGCCTGATGTTCTGTGTTCTCTCCATCTGGTGATAGGAGAGGGATCTCTCGGTGTTTGATGCGATCTCCCCTGACGCAGTCTCATCTGATCTACTTTGGTCTCATCCAGTCTGAATTATGCCCACTCTCAGTAAGAATTGATCTGTGGTCACTGGGCTCTAAGAAGGTCCAGGACGATGTGAAGGTCCACTCGTGTTCATAAATAGTGAGAAAATCACGTTTTAACTAACACCACATTATAGAGATGCACTGAATTAAATTTTTTAGACTGATAATGGTAACTGATAATTTACACATTGTTGTAGTTGATACCAGTACTAATAACAACTAATTGCCGTTTTCATATAGGAAGGATGTTGAATGTATGACAGGTTAAGCTTATATAGATGCTTAATGTGGTTTTCCTACAAGAGAATCAACCCTTCGATTTTCCCTTTGTGGGGTTATTTGTGTCACTGAGTGAGTTTCAGTTTAGTTTAGTAAGTTTGAAAAGAATGGAAAAGTCTATTTACTAGTGAGAATATATGTGTCAGTGTATAAGCAAGCAAAAATGATCCAAGTTATCAGCTGTATTTTTTTCCATTTATCAGCAAAATAGGCTACATGAGCTGGTGAAATATCAAAATAAGGTTGAGTTCTGTTACATTTTGTTTTTTATACTGATACCTTAATTTCGATACCAATTCCTGAATGCTGATACTTTTTCCTGATACATTCTTCTTAATTACAAATAGAAAGTGGGTGTGAATTGAACCAGAAATGAGTCTGAGGTGCAGGAATTGGGTGTATTTACTGACCGTGAAAGATTACAGACCAAGAAACGCTGACCTTAGTAAAATGTAAATCAGACACTTAGATCAGCAGTCTAGATTTTGGAGAATGCCTATTGGCTCACAGATGGCAAGAGTGACTATTAGATAATGAAATTTGAATTACACATTTTGAATTTTGCCACCTAGTCCTATATATATCATACACCCCTACTGCATTGTGTGTGGATTCAAAATAAGAATTGTGTCACAAAACACATGGATGATGACCTGGCTCAGTGGTTAGTGTCTTGAATTCTACTGAAAGGATTTTGTGTCCTTTATGAGCAGACATAACTCCATTTGCGCCTGGCACCACTAGAATGGCAGTTTGTGATAGAGCCAAGATCTAAGCTCATAGCCCAGGTTTTTTGGACAGCTTTCCTGAAAATGAAAAGAGGCAAAAACTGCTGATCTAGGATCCAGCTTGATCTCTCTGCTGAGGTATGTCTCTCTGAGGCACAGAATCAATACACAGAGGACAGTCACATCACACGATTAGGCTGATATGTAAAGCTATGGCAAGTTTCATGCATGCAGAAAGGCCTCTAGAAAATGCTACTTCTTTCCTGCTAGGTATTACGTAATACTTCACAGAGAAGGAGGGTTTGGTTTTATTAGCTTTTATGTTTATTAATGTCATTAATGTCTCACTTCTCTAGTGTCAAACTAGAGAAAGTGAGAAAGTGAAATATTTTGACATCTTGACATGCACATGTTAAAAGGGTGTCAGAGATAAACCACTTAGCGTGGCAGCATTGTTGAAAAACACTTTGCGAAAGTATGGAGAGGACACAAACATCCAAACCTGCAAAATAGGTCAGGATTTAAAACTTATGTCTGTGAAATATGAAAGACTGTCATAGTGTTCACATAAAACACTACTGATTATTTATATTCATCTTCTGTAATTATATACAAACTCCCAATTACAGTAGATACCTCACCTATTGCAGACTCCATACATATGCAGGACCTGCAAAGGCCCAAAACTGCAAGTGGACAGCAACCTGACAAAGAATCCAGACAATTCTGAACATCCTTGAATGACACAAATGAGAAATTAGGTGCCAACTCAGGAGCAAAACAAGCCACAGCAATGACAACTGTCAAAAGCCTCCTCCACGGAACATTCTCAGATGGCTGCCTGTCTACTCCAGGATAGTTTGAAGGGATGAGTGTCTAGTTTTCTTCCATAGGCAGCCAGGTAAATAAATGACAGCTAATAATAGCTCTGTATACACACACGCTTATAAACACGCCTGGCAAAGCCGTCTATACAAAAACAATAGGCCGATGGCACTGGAGCTTTGTGCAAATGAAGACAGCCCTGCTATAGGTAGCCACACCCCAAACTCCTCTGGATCACAGCTGCTTGGTCGCCATGGCGTCAGATATGACAGGCAGCCAGACACAAAGCGGGAGGGGTACAGCTAGACAGCCTAGGACAGCTTGATTTAATGAACAACCCTCTAATACAAATCCACCAGCACACCTAACAGGATAATTACACAGTGGAAAATGATTTCACTGTGACAGATGGGAATGTAGAGTCAGGAGAAAATGTGTCATGAAAGGATGGATGCGGAGAGATACTGTGAAAAGAGTGGATGAGTGGGGGGGGGTGGTGAGAAAGGGCGTGCCTGGCTGTTCCAGACCCCCCTCGTTCGGGCCGCCTGTATTTTCATCATGGCGCAGACACTATGCCAAATGACAACAAGCGATGCTGCAACACACCCTATTCAATATTTCACACCTATCTATCTATATAACCTCAAGCATCTCTCCACAATCACCCTTGTCTCTTTCTTTTCTTATCATGGTTACATCAGCCAATGAAGACATGCTCATGCATCCTCATCCTTTCCATCGCTATAGACACCCCCAAGCAGGACCAACCCAATATCTGCCCCTCCCCGCACACCGAACACACACACAGTACCCTGGCACTTCCAGCTGCTCCAGAAGCTCTCCATCTTGGTCGAGTCGGCAGCTGCCGTGGTGCTGGTCTGCATGCTGGGCTGGGTAAGGGAAGGAATGACACTAGGCTATTGCTAACACGCTAGTGCTGCTGCTTCTGCTGCTGCTCCACTGCACTGCTCTCTCTATCTCTCTCTCTCTCCCTCTTTCTCCCCACCCTATACCGGTGCATGAATGACCCAGAGGAGGAGGAGACAGAGAGGGGAGGGGGGCAGGGATGGCTTGTGCTAAAAGACAACAGTGCTGCCGACTGGTGGAGAAGAAACGAGGATGCGAAAAAGAAAGAGAAAAGGAGAAAATAAACGGTTGGGGAGGGCCTTAAAAGATAAGTTGACGCACTGTAATCCATTGAGACTGGGGTGCAAACGTTGCTGTCTAAAATCCTGCTTGTTAGTTTTTGACAATATCTGCAGTAAAGGATTCTTCCTGCAGTTTTGGTTAATGAGGGCAAGCCAATAAGAAAACAGTTAAGCTTATTCTTCCAGCATTCAACCTGCAGGCAGAAGTAAGCAAGAACAAAATTTCCTGTTTTAGTCTCTCTCTTTCTTTTTCTGTGAGATTATAACTAATCCTAGAGGGGATGCTCATTTGCGTGACCTGATGGTAAACCCCAGCACAGATTTCTGCTAATATTTGTGTCTTATTTTGCCCACTAACAGCCATTCTGTCTGGCCATGGCTCTAATCTCTTTCTTTATAATCCAACCCACACATATTCTGTTTTAGATGACTATCCAAGGACCAGTGGACAATGACCAATCAAAATAGTGTATGTAAGTGTGAATGTGTATCACAGTATGTGTAAGGCGACATCATATGGGGTACAGTGAATGATTCAGCAGTCTTGGATAAAGGAAACAGAGCTCACAGCTGCTCATCTTCTCATATAAGCAGTTTAGTGGCACAACTCCATGAGCAAATATAGTAGACAGAACAAAAGGACAGATAATAGATTTCACCTTCTTGTCTAATGCCTATACATACAGCAGATCAATCAAACTATGCTGATCTTATAGATTGAAATGCAATCAATTCCAGCTTGATGTAGGGCAAATAAAAAACGCATCAACCATCAACCTGCCATGACCGCAAAGATTTTACATTAGAGTCAAAGGCAAAGAGGGCTATGATGAAAGTTATGACGCCGATTATAATCACTGAGGAATTTATTATGCAGACCAGGGGGTCACCAAATGTATGCACAAAGGGCTGGTGTGGCTGCAGGTTTTCATTCCAACCGAGCAGGAGCTCTCCTGACATGGCTAATTGCTTGTTGTGTTTATTTAGTTCTGCTTTTGCTTGTGTGTAATGAAAACCTGCTCTTTGTGGACAAGATTGATGACCTTTGATGCAGACAATGACAAAAAGGGCCAGCAAGCAAGACTTGTAGCGGTTTTACTCCAGCTAAATCTATTCTAGAAAGATCACACCACTTGCATCTTGACCCTTTAATGGACGTTGCAGACTATTTTAACGAACTTTCTGATAATGGTGTTAATAGAATCATTCATAAATGTAATCAGGGAGGGGTGACATGGCAAAAATGTAACATCACAATACTTAATGTCAATTTCACCATACAAGATATACATCACAATATATTTCTCACGCTTGAGATATATATTCATAAATAATAGTACATTTTATAACGTATTTTGTAAAATATAATATAAAATAGGATATAGCCTAAAATATTATGTTTTTTATTGTAGTCTTAGTTCAACTTTGTGCTGTAACCTTCAGAAATAAATGATGGTGAGGTTATCCTCTGTCCCTTCTTCACTAAAATTTATTCAGAATCACCACCTAAAACCATCTGAATATAAACCAAACAAAATACAAAATACATCCATTTTAATATTAAACGAAAACTTGATGTGCCAAGTTAAGTCGTCATGGAAAGGATCAATAAGATCCTCAACTGGCAGTGCATGGATTTTAATGAAACATGTAGAGCAGATGTCTCTAACTCAAATTACATGGGGGCCACTATGTGTTTTTTCCAAGAGAGGCTGGTAGACAAAAAGTAGGGAAAAAGTGTCCTGTATTTTTTACCCAAGTAAAACATCAAGTATGCACTTATTTAACCACACCTTAGTCAATACTTATTAGCAAATCTTCTGTCACCACAACTGCTTATGACGATCATGATTATTATTTAGGTCACATTTTTTTGTATGGTCCCTTGTAGATGCTTATCTACGGATACTTAATACAGATATAATAAAGATACAGACACTTAAATCATTAACAAACCTTCTGGTGATGTTCAGTTGATTATCAACAACATTGTGATTAGGGTTAGGGTAAGGAGTAGATGTAGGTTTTGCTTTAAGGTTAAGGTTAGATTTAATAAACTCTTTCACACTGAACTTGAAATTCAGTTGCATTTAGTGGATATTTATTGAGCATATACAAAGCATCTACAGTGGACCATCCAAATAACACCCAACTTCAAGTTCAGTTGCATTTAATGGACATTTAGTTTAATGTTACTTAAAAATATATCAAGCATTTACAAAGCATCTATAGTGGACCATCCAAATAAAGTGTTACCATTACTTTCAGTAGTATCATCATTATTACTGTAACTTTAGTCTAAATACATTTAATAAACATTTTAGCATTCACTTGAATTAAATAAACTAACATTTAACTGTAGAACTGCATGAGAATTGCATTGGCATTTCTGCTAAACACTAGTGAAGTTTGTGCGAGTGAAGTGCTGGGAATGATGTTGGGACTGAGACAAGACAGAGTCCAAATGATACTGAGATTGAGAGCAGAACAAGACCATTAAGTTACAGTGTTGAGACCGAGACCAAGCTTGAGTACCACAACACTAGTGTTCACTGCAATGTTAAAGCTCCCATTGAGACACAACAGGAGACGGTCATTATTGTGATTGCTACAATGAAATTAAGACATGTGACTGAAACAAATGAATACACTGATTGTTATTATTTATAATTTATGCAGTAATTCTATAAGCACTAATATATCTGTGACTTACTCAGGAAGTGTATTGTGACATAATTTATCATGATAATGATGGCATACTGTAATATTGCCCACTCATAACCAGAGAGAGGCAAATACATTCTTGTATGTCCCCAAATCAACTTTAAACAGAGAAATGTTTCTTTAACAGCATCCAGCCTATTCTTGGTCTCTGTTGGTGGTGAGGTGACAGACTGCGATGAAATACGTTTGTGGCCAGAGATTCCCTCCACCATCTGTTACTGGCATATCAGGAGCTTTTATACACTCTTTACACGCAGAGCTGAACACATTTCTGTTTATATTTGACACCACATTTGTGTTTAGTAGCTGAACAAGTCAACATGCTTACTGACCTAAAATGAATTCAAAATCAAAAGCTAAACTCGCAGGAAATTAGCATCCAAATAATAAGACACTGGCTGATATCTTTGATTAATATAAAACAAAGCTATGTATAACGTGGGCATATTGTATACTGTCTAGTAGGTAACTGCAGAGAGATGGAAATGAAAGTATGGACATTAAACTGTGTGCCAGAACCTTAGTCATGGCAGTAAATATCCACTGAAAGTGCTTACAAGAGCAGCGATACTGATGAACTCAGCGGGATTGGAAAGATCGGCCTCCATCAGGATAAATGGCAAGAAAAGCGCTTTTAAACATGAGCCGGCCACAGGCACTCCAGCAATGCTCAAGGAGACAGATGACAGAAAAGCATTCAAATGAGATTAGTTAATGGATTTTCATACCTAAGCAATTACACACCTGGCAGTAATTTGTTTGGTTATTGTGCAACTAGAGGCACTAGAGATGTGGGCTAATGCTGCAGCTTTTATTAAAATGCTTTAATTAGAAAAATCCTTTATTTTATCCTCTTCACATGGTTAATATTCTACATGAATGAAACATCAGAGGCAAAAATCTACACATGCAAAAAGTGGCTGAGAAAAAGGAATGAAAGGTGCGCATATAATTTCATCCATTTTCATCCAAGAGCAACTGAATTGAGACAGCCAAAAAGACGTTAAGATAAAAGAAAGCAATGTGTGCGCACAAATTCATCCAAGACTAATCGATCTTTAAGCTGCTGTGTTCAGATACCTCAGATGTTTCCATTTTTGTGGCCTTTCGATTTCTCTAGACTAAAGCCGCAGCCATAGAGTGAAAGAGAGAGAAAGAGAGAAAGAGAGAGAGAATTTAATTTCCTGTTCGACTCTCTCATTCTTGTAAAATGAAAGTGAGATGAAAACAGGGAGAAGGTTTCCTTACAGGATTCCTCGGTCGTCACTGATTTATGTTTCTGTCATAACACTGTGCAGCTCGGTAGCTCCAGAAGCTTGCTGCATCCTTTTCTCCACTAAAAATATTCTCTTGATACTAGGGGTCAACTGATATGTTTTTTCAGGGCTGACACTGATAATCAGTAATCAAGTACGCTGATAAATGATATTTGAGACCGATATTCATTTACCATAAATTTGATGATTGCAGTGTGAAAATTGACAACTCTTACTCACAATTTACATTAAATTAAACATTAGAATATTATAAAAAACAAAGTGCTTTAAACTTAAGAAAGTATAGGCTGCATAAATAGTAACTTCTTTCAGATGATCAACAGATAAAAAATAACTGTGATATTTGTAAGAAAAATGGAGCTTAAAAAGGTTCAAAAACTTTAAATTCAAAAATGTATACAAATATATTATATTTACACAATTTTTATGTAAAACAGATACATAGTATGACTTACTGACAGTGTTGAAAGTGCATACATCAGGAGAAGAGCTTGCCTTTTCAGTGTATAGCCTCCACTAATCAAATACATAGAACTGTAAATGTAGCACGGTAAAAATATTACAGTAAACATCTGAGAAATAATGAAAATAAGTAAAAATGATTACTACTTTGTAAAAAGCAACAACACTGAGGGAATATGAATTTTAATGTCTTTACTAATTTTGTTGTTCAACGAAAAATGTATTTTGGTGTATTTCCCTTTTTATGGAAAGCATGTGATTCTACAGTCTGTTAGGATTTGCTGCTTGATTTTGTGCTTCATCACGCAAATGTCCCAGTCCGTTCAGATAATCACGCCGGTCATACGGTCGGTCTATGATCTAGAGTACTAGAGTAAGTTGGCCATACAGCTAACAGGCTAAAAGGCTCCAATAATATTCAGAGACACAGTTCGAATTTTACTGAAGTCAACAACCCAACTGTAACATCCAAAGTAAAGCATTTATGTTACTTCATATCTGTTATGAGCTCCAAATGTCTGTCTTTAATCTGCAATAAAGTATTAAATATTCAGCTCTGTTGGCTTACCTAGTGTTGAAATACCCCATTAGTGGAATTTACCATTGTTTTTGTGGCAGCAAAAAGGAAAATTAAAAAGGACTTACAAAGCAAATTTTGCATTTGCTTTGTAAGTCCTTTTGGTTGGCACATGCTCATGATTTTGTGACTATATACCTCTACACTGTGCCCAGCTGCAGCCATTTAATAGTTCTCCACCACCACACAATGGCCACACCCCCAAACCCTCCAATCCACTGAAACAGCCAATGAGAGCAGTGGTTATTAGCATATATAAACAACACCCTGAAAATGATCTTTTCTTCACAGAGGAGTAAATTACAGGGTAAAATACATCATACAAAGACTTATGGTATAATTTGTTTTCAACTTTTTCCCAGTTGTCAAAGACCACAGATAACAATGTCAAATTAAAAAGAAGTAAAATATATTTACGTGCCTCAATTAAAAATAGCTCCCCTACGGGTTCAGTAGCTTTGAAAAAAAAACCAAAACAACAAACTCAAATTGTTCTCGGCTGATACTCAATGTTTCAGTGTTAGTATCAGTAAAGGAAAAGGTACTGTGGCACCTATATGGGATAGAAATGACACTGTGGCGTACTATGCGCTGATATTCAAAGATGTAGTGCTATAGATGTCTGTACTGGTGGAGTGCTGAGCCCTCTGCTGGCAGAAACTGAGGATATAATCCTCAGCTCAGTCAATACAATTTCTCCAGTCTTCCTCTGCCTTCTAGAGTGTTCTAGGGCACATTGAGTTCTGGTCAGGAGGTACAATCTGACTCCAGCCTGCTGCAGCACACTCTGCATAGCACAACCCCCACACACAAATACTATGACGCAAGGGGAAATGCCACAGACATCAACAAGATAACTTGCCTATTCTTTCCTTGTGTCCAAGCAAGGAAGATAACCATACCCCATAGTAGGTCGAGCTGATATAGCTTTGTGTCAGCCAGTGTCACTGACATATGATTGATATTAGGCCTTATAACATGATGACACTCTAGGGCAGAAAACTATAAAAAAAGGAAAAAGGGCAGAAAAAAATGAAGAATCTATTATTTCTCTCCTCAGCCACTGACTGCGTGTTTCAGGATCAGAGAAAGGTCAGTGTATGACAAAAGACTACTGTACAATTCAGTACTCTTATAAGGAACAGACAAGCGAAAAAGCAAACAATAAGATGACCAGCCCAGTCCAGCTCTTAAAACCAACACCTAAAATAGGATTATGAACTCTTACTGCACAGAGATTTTTAGAGAATTTTAGCCAACAAAAGGCTCTCAGCAGCTCAAAACAAAGTTGTGGCACATTACCAGCAATACTGAGAAAACATTTTAAAAATGTAAAAACTACAGATCATATGTTCATCACTTTCTTTGAAGGTGCTATTATGTGTTACTTTCTCTCTTTGCTTGAATTACTTCTTTGATAGAGCTTTCAAAAACAGGGAGCACACATATACTTTGTAAATCATAATGCACTTAAAATTATCACTTAAAATAATTTCAGCATAATGTATTTGGCCTACTTTAAGCGTTATAACCTCTTATCTTATGCTGTGCTAGATGTTTTAGAGGCCGGCCAAAGTCACTAAACATCAATAAAAGATAATAAAAAACTGATTTTGTATTTTAGATGATATGATGTATCATGCTTAATATGAACAGGGACATGTGACGTTAATGGCCAAATCAACAATCAACTTCTGTCAACCACTTAAAATCCCAGGGCTATTACATACCCAGGCTTATTATTCAGTTACTACAGAGACTTCAATACAAACTGGATGTGCTATTCTTAAATTATAGAAGTGTGTAATAAAACTTTAGGCCAACTGCTGAGACCTGGAAAATATATCAGACTAAGCCAGAATGTACCCAGTGCAAAGAATGATATTCTTTCATTACCATCCAAGAACACAACATCCACAAGCTTTGTTTCACTTTCAGTTTGGGAAAAAGCAAAATAGAATAAACCAGGTTTTCTCTAATTCTGCAATCCCACAACCAAATGTTCCAAATGCAATGGTAGCTGTACTGTAATTGCTTTTACTGCTTTTATGAATCATATGTTGATCATGTTGTGGTTACTGTTGTACTGTAATCTGATCTTGAGTTATCCAATCCTTCTGACCTAATCACAAGAAGTCCTCTCCATAATGGATGCTTTGTGTCGGTATCTCTTTTGGCCTTTCCACCCAAAGGATAATTGTGCATTCCAGCACAGAATGCTCACTTTATGCTATTTTAATGTAATCTATACTTCCATCTTTTCACTCTCTTCTCACCCAACCTGTTTAATAATGCTGTACAAGAGCATAATCACAATTTTGCTACTAATGTTGAAGTCATGTTTTTTGATAGCTTAATAGCCTGATCTGAAGACCTTCTGGTCTTACCAATGAAAGAGGAAACAGCCCAAAATAAAATGTCCTTTAGAGTATCATTATGACACAGTGCTTGTGCAAGCAATGTACCCAATTTCCTCTGAAAATTGATTGTTCAGCTGTCCTAACCATAGATAGCCTCTATCTGCAAATATAAAAAGAGCAACAGAACGGAAGTGGGGAAAATGGGTTTGTCCATTTCTTTATAAGAAGTATATTGAAACCTTAAAAAAGCAAGCATTTGTTAAAATGTGGTAGTGATACAGTATGTAACTCCCTACCTGTAAACTCTGAGGAGTTTTGAAATTCTAGTCTTGGCTGATGTTATAACTGTGACCAAAACTGTAGATTTATGACGGGTTAACTTGCTTATGTGATTTCTAAAATTGTAATTTATACAAATTGGACAAAAGTGCCTTGCATGGCTAAAAACAGTATTGATGCTGAATGCTAAAATTTGTTGTAGTATTATAGATTGATATTCCATTTGGTGAAATTTTCCTGTGTGAATTGTAAAAAAAAGAATAATAATAAAAAAGCTACTTTTTGTATATTTTATTTACCCATTTTCCTCAATTCATAAATATAATAAATAAAAATAAATCCTTCTCAGACATAAATATCTAAAAAGTAGCAAGTCGTATGAAGGTCACACAACAACATTACAAATCACTATTAATTGCATTACCACCCATATTAAAAGTCTACTGTCTATCTAACACTGGAAATCTTAGCCATTTTCAGTCACTGAAAATGAGTGTCTACAGGTTTGTAAATGTCTATCCTCATAACAGCATCAACAGTGGAGCCTCTCAACTTTAATAATGAGAAGAAACACCTACACGTACACCGGGAGAGACATGAGCAGTGAGAAAGTCGAAAGCTGAAATTCTAATTGCGTTAGTGCTAAATGCCATCATTTAGAGCTCTCTCAACTGTCTGGCAGCCTCAGGCACTGAGAGAGACTCCATATGCGCACCACTGACACCAAACCACTCTCAAAGAGAGGCAGAAATGGCAGCCTGAGTGGAATTAGCCTAGTACAAAATTAAAATGTTATCACCACCTGCCTGGCTTCTATCTGCTCTTTACTGGATGTGTGATTTCCACTCTTGCAGCTGCAGTGTGCCTGTCTTAACACATGAGGGCAGCACTCATCGGTGAGGCCTTGGAAAGGAAGGAAGCATTGCATTTGGCCTGAGTCATATGGAGATGCTCCAAGCATAACCCACACAGCACACACGCAGACACATATAAATACACTCACTAATATATTTATGTGTAATAAACCTTCCACCAGAATTACGAGTAAATATTTACATACCAGCTACTAACATTTATGACATAAACTCTGTGCAGAGCAGATGGGGTCCATGTCCAGCTCCAATATCTAAACCCAGGCAAATGTTCATCCTTTGGTTTTAAAGGAATACTACAGTGTTATTTAGATTATTTTGGATGGATGGATGGTTGGACGGGCGGACGGATGGATGGATGTATGTATGGATGGATGGATAGATAGACAGATAGAGTTTAACAGTTTTTTTCTGTTTTTTTTTCTGAGTACATGGAAGCATATTGTAATTATTGTCTGTGTCTGAACCGCGTGTTACACTCAGGGGACTTTCTCAGCTCAGAACAGAACTCACTACTGCTTACATACCAACTCCAGCACTTGTAATTATAAGCCAGAGACATGTTGGATGTTTTTCTTTTTTCACACGTTGCATTCCCACTGGAGCACGCTCAGCAAGGCACAAACCCCTACAGCACTGCATGAGGACATACAGAGGTGACTCTGGTGTTCATGATCTAAGAGCTAGTTTTCATTTCACTGGGTCATTTCAAGCTTACAACAATCTGTTTTATCACTGACTCTTGTGTGATTTAAAAGTCTTAAAATATATAAATCAGATGCAATGACACATAAATCAGATGCAATGAGACATAAAAATGTATAGGGTACTCAAAAATAAGTTGAGAAGCAGTAATTTAAAGTAGTTAAATGGTATTGCAATGTTAGGAAAATGTAAATATTAGAAACAGTAATTCAGAGTAGTAATAAGTCAATTCTAGATACAGTACTTTAGACTAATAAAGTGGCACAGCAATGTTAGGCCACTAAATAAATATTACAAATATTACAAATATTAATTTAGAGTAGTACAGTGGCATAGAGATGTTAGTGGGCTTTGCAAATACTAGAAACAGTACATTAAAGTAATTCAGTGGCATAGCAATGTTAAACTAAATAAATATTAGAAAAAGAGTAGTAAAGTGGTATAGCATATGTTACGGGACTATGTAAATACTAAAAATGGTCATTGAAAGTAGTAATGTGGCCTGGCAGGTTCAGGAGACTGTGTATACATTAGAAACAGTAATTTAGAGTATTATAGTGGCATAGCTGTGTTAGGAGACCACGTAAACATTATAAACAGTTATTTAGAGTAGTAAAGTGGCATAAGGATGTAAATTCTAGAAACAGTATTTCTGAGTAATTAAGTAGCATAGCAATGCTATGAGAATAAGAAAATATGTGAAACATTACTTTAGAGTTGTAAAAAACATAGTGATGTTAGTGGACTATGCAAATACTAGAAACAGTACTTCAGAGTAATTAAGTAGCAAAGTTATTTTAGGAAATTATGCAAATATTAGAAACAGAATAAAGAAAGTAGAATAGTAATGTTAAGGGACTATGTTAAATACTAGAAACAGTACTTGAGAGTAATGAAGTGGTGTAGCAATGTTTGGGGGCTATATGAATATTAGAAGCAGTCATTTAGAGTAGTAAAATGGCCTAGCAATGTTAGGAGTAATATTGAGTAGTACAATGGCATATGGATGTAAATTCTAGAAGCAGTACTTGAGAGTAACTATGTAACATAGCAATGTTTGGGGTCTATTTAAATCAGGGAGCTCCTGTCCTGGAAGGCAGGTGTCCAGCACAGTTTGGTAATTCCCCCGCTCATACACACCTACTAAACCTGGCAGGTAACAGATGAGTTGAATCAGGGGTGTTTGTACAAACTCGACACCGGCCTTTGATGACCACAGTTGAACATTCCTGATGCAAATAATAGAAACAGTAATTTAGAGTATTGAAGTGGTATAGCAATGTAATGAAACTATGAGAACATTCATGTACGCAGTATGTAATGTGTAAACATTAAGAGGCCATGTCTTCCTGCTTTAACTACTTAAGCACTATGGTTTTCTGTCTGAACAAGTATAGAGATGAGCTACTGTTATACAAGATCAACAGTGACGCACGCTGCTGACTGCTGGGAAAAGAATGCCTCCCAGAAATTTGGGGCCTATGCATGCATGTGTGTATGTGTGTGTATGTGTGTGTGTGTCTGAGAGAGCGCAAAGCCGTACAGAACGTTTGTGTCACGCAGAGCACAGGGTCCACACCCTAAGTTTATACTCACTCCTTTGTCCTACCCTTATATCCTACCTCAAACAGATGATCTAAGATCTATGATTAGCACTTCTGTTGCTCCAATGCTCTACAAGCACATAGAGAATTGTCCTGAAACCAACTGCAGAACACCTTCCATTACACAAAACAGCATACAAAATGAGACTGAGAGTAAAGATATGTTTTTTTTCTGTAACACATAGCCTGTACTCTAGTAAAACAACCTCGGGAAAAATATAACTCTATTCTGAGGTAAACAATTTCTATTTGAGGTTATAAAATGCAAATTCTTGTTCCTGACCAACAAACAGATCTAACACTAAAACATCATGATACATGCAACTAAACTAATATTGAGGAGGCACCAAAATACTGATTGAAAGAATTTAGTTGCAAATGCAGTATTGTTATTTTCATGCATTTCTGATGACTATTTACTAATGCTAAGCAAGGTTACACCAGTACAGGACACAGCAGAACGGGTTTGCCCATAAGGGTCTGGAGCATTCAAAGCTTCCTTCCTGTTCTCCAAGTCAAAGTCACTTCTTTCCCTTGAGTGAGGAGTGTCCACTTTGCCACAATCACTCCAAATTTATTTTTAGGGTATTACAGACCTCTCAGCCTTAGCTAAGTGCTACATACCCATGACTAAGAAAACAACAAGGGGATGAAACGTTCGGCAGTAATTCAGTTCACCAAAGTAAACACGCACAGGAGTGTCCTTAACATCTATACAACAATTAACCCTTTAAACTGCAGGACATTTAATTAGTTACTGATCTTAAGACATTATTTGTTGACTACTATACATTACTATACACTGTTACGCATATACTATCAACTGGTATGATATTATAATATGCAGTACTGTGCAAAAGTCAGACACCAACCTATATTAATTGAAATTCGTGTCAAAATAGAACTTATATAAAATATATAATATACAAATTTTAATACCAAGTATCATTTGTTTTAATTCACTGTGTCCATTCTTTGGCTTTATTACAGGTTCCATTCTTTTCATGAGACTTGTTTATAGTTTTTGAAAGAAATGGAAATGTCCAAATTTGAGAAAATAGTTGCATTTTCTGCTTCTTCCAATCCAAGTAATCCCAAACACATTCAGTTATCCTGAGCTCTGGACTTAGAGTCCATTGTTCTGAGGATACCAGCAGCCTCTGATTTGCAAGTTTTCTACTTTTTTGTCTATTTCCTTGCCTCAGTAATGGCTTCCATAGTGTTGAGTTGTTTTCTTACAGGGGAAGGATGGACAAAAACACCTGTGGAAAAGTGGAGCCAGATTTGCTCATTTCTCTCAAAGATGAAAGCTTTAAGTACTGTTTATCTGATTTTTCCTCCCATCCAATTCTGGAGGTCTACCAGATCTCAAATAATAATTAAGGATCCCATCTTTTCTTTATCTTTCAATAATGCTTTGAACGGTTTTGTAAACTCCTGTTTTTTCTCTTATTTTTCTTTGATTTTCCCCTT
Source organism: Colossoma macropomum (assembly GCF_904425465.1). NCBI lineage: Eukaryota > Metazoa > Chordata > Actinopteri > Characiformes > Serrasalmidae > Colossoma > Colossoma macropomum. Next base: position 18,232,777 of record NW_023494795.1, on the reverse strand, counting down.
CGTTATGCAGGTAGACTGTCATATATCTAATCTCATCAGAAATATCGGCTGAAAATGAATAACTTGTATTTAATAGTCATTTGAGTGGAAATTAAATCAGTGAAGGGTGGTATAGGCCTGCCTATGCACCATTATATTTTAAGGCTCTATAGTGCACTAAATTTAGTTTATTAAAATGTATGTCATTTCCACATGAATACAATATATTAAATCAGCACAATTTTGTTTTTCAGTTTACTTTTAGTATTTATGTTGATGTAATATATTCTGTTATATTCTTATTATATATTTCATTATTGTGGAAATGATGCATGCATGTTTCCAGTGTATCGTTTTGAGTTCATGGATTGTATCATGAATTCTAGTCTCATAATGCCTTACCTTTCTCTCTGGTCAGGCCTTGGAACAAAGCAGGGGGCGTGGCATGTCTTTCGGAACCACGGCGACTCTGGCTTGATCGTCTCCTCTCCCCAAGTCTCTCCCCAGCAGGCTGCTCCACCTTCAGCTCCGGCAGGTTTGGGCTGGGGGCTGAGGGACTGCTGCCAGGCTTGGGCTTCTCCTCCACACTCGAGCTCTTCTCTTTTGGAGTGATGCTTGGGGCAGGGGCAGAGGGAGGAGGGGTGGGGCTCACTGGGGGAGCAGCACTGGCTGTGGCTGAGGGGGAAGGAGGCTCAGGCAGATCTGGGTCGGTCTTGCCTGGCTTGGCGGTGGTGGAGTCCAGCGGGAATCTCTTGGGGCTTTCTTCCCCACAGGATTCCAGGGCCAGCTCACTGTCAAGTTCAGCCTCACGCTCCTCCCGCAGGATGCTGTATTGCATGGCTGGGCTGGGGGATGTCACAGGGACCACAGCAGGAGCAGGTACAGGGGCTGGAGGGGCAGATGGGGCAGAAGCAGGGGCTGGAGCAGGGGTTTGAGTAGAAGCAGGGGGTGATGGAGTGGTGGTGGGACTTTTGCTGAAGCTCATGTAGCCAGAGCTGGGAGCCTGTGGACTAGGCTCTTCAGATACAAGCTCAATCTCAGAGTCGCCAGATTCTCCACCGCTGGCATCAGCATCCTTGGCATACAAGGGAAGAGAAGGGCTGCTCTTACGCTCCTCTAAGGAACTCTGCTTCAGGGCAGTCTGAGAGGGTGGTAAAGAAGACTCCACAATCTTCTCCTGAGTGGAGCTTACAGTTTTCATTTCGCTGGCCTGAATCACTGGATCAGATGGAGAGTCAGACTCTTCTGTAATGACAGAGAGACAAAGAATGTAGAGACAGAGGTCAGTTTTTGCTGCAGGTACAGAACAGTGTCTGCCTGGTTATAGCCATCTGCTGCGCTAAGACATCCCACTGAGTGAGCATGTGTGGAACCAGTCATTCAAAGAGATGGTGCTTGGCTTCAGCCCAACAGCACACAGACCACAGGCTAACACAAAGCTGCTGCACCATAAGAATCTATACCAGCCATAAACCTTGCTACCACTTACCTTTTCTGATTATAGCTCAAACTATTCAAGAGCTAAAAACACAAAAAAACAAAATGAATCATATTAGTAATGGCCTGCAAAAAGCTTTTAACTACTATGTTAAAAACAGGCATAGCCTCAAGCTTGCTCTCATCTGGCAGGCAAAGGTTTTTTACCATTATTTTATCTTTAATATACTATAACCTACTAATTTTCTTTAACATTACATTTTGTGTGCTTGTAGTGGTTTAACACAAGTATTTGTCAAGTTGTCAGACATAACTGACTATTTGCAAAATTCTAATTGACACGCCTCTCAGCCAATCACAATTGTCTCTAAACATTCCTTCCTCCATGAAGCATAGGAAAACCTTTGGAAAAACTCCTCAAAAACCTGCAGTGAGAATGTTGATGGAAGTAAATTAGTCAGAATTACCAGAATGAGGAATGGTGGAAAGGTGTTACTGAGGAACTTGTGATGCCTGATACACTATTTTGATCATCTTGAGGGTGCTGCTGTTCTTATTTCATTCTTGAAGCTGATAAGGTTTTGGTTTTATCTGTGTGGAAGACCTCACTCACAGCTCAGTGACAGAACTAAAACAAACAAACAGTATTATGCTGGTTCTACGGTAAGCTAAACACTATTGTTTTATTAAAGTTTGGCTAAAGGACCTTGTGTAGAAGACAGTGAGTCCTACTCAGCATCTAACGTAGCTTGCTTCACTAAAATCTCCTCCTTATAAAGCTTAAGGTCAGGTAACTAAACGATTTTCCTGGTTTGATTAATTTAATCATGGTTCCCAGAATCCATTTTGTCCACTTTAAATTGGCCTACATGCATGTTGAATGAAAACTGCTTCAAATGTTCACCTCTGTGTGCTTCTAAAATTTCCTTTGTAAGCACAAGTATTAGGGATGTTCCCCGGTAGTCTGAACTGAAAGTCCGATGAATGTAGCAACAATACGAGGCGGGACTTTCACAGAATTCTGCAGTTTTGTTGAACAAAGCATGTCTATGAGCCTGCGTTGCTTATATTTATCCGTCTTTATTCATAATTTATCCAGAGATTTTTATTGAAAATTTGAACTGAGAATGTGTCCATTGTATTAAATTGTAAATTAATAAAAACTAACGAATCAATTTTTGACCTGATTTCAAAAGCATTGACAAGCTTGTGTCACTGGCGCCAAACTGTGTGTCACGTATTCGGCCAGCCAGCCTCTAAACTACGATTCCCAGAATCCTCCGCTTTATCACATGACTCCAGGAAGATCTTCAGCAGCCTATCACCGCTCTAGCTCCCCTGAATATTGATCATTTTCACCTGTGTGTTTGTCATGTGATCTATCTAGTTTAGTATTTTAGCCCGGGCTTTAGCGTAGGACCGTTGCAAGGTATTGTTTTCTAGTAAAACTACTGAGTGTTCTTTCTGGTTTTTGATCTCCCCTGTTCTGACCTTGTGTTTTGACTTTGTTTCTCGGATTTTCGGATTTGCCCTTTTGTACTGTTGCCTGGATTGCTGGATATATGGTTTTTGACTTTTGCCTGTGTTTTGGACTCTGATCTGCCTAGCCTTATTATGTTTTTGTTCGCCTACTGTGTATTTTGCTGTGACTGTGTACTGACGACGATAACTCTAAGTAAAGCTTCTTCACTTTTTACATCCGCGAGCGTCTGCTCTCTGGTCGCACGTTACACTGTGTACTTGTGGATGGCTGTCGTCAAGCATGATAACTATCAACAAAAGCAGATTATTGGGCACTGAAGCTATGACTTCAGCAAATGACTGGGCATTCCAAAATCAGAGTGATATGTGGGAATAAGAGTCTGCGGACAACTGGACAAATCTTGATTTGCAGAAGTGGGTGGTACTCACCAGTGAGAGGTGGTGTGGAGGAGCCAGGACTTTCATCCTCTGGCTCGGACAGGGTGACAATGGGCACTCCCTGCAGCCCCAGACTCAGGATGCTCTCTTTCTCTGACACTGTGACTGGTGTTGTACGCTGCGTGGCGGTGGGAGACACTGATGGCATCTCAGTCAGGGTGATCTTGACCGGGCTGGCGTTGCCTTCGGCTCCTGGAGAGCGGTAGGGTTGGTAGTCACTTAGCTCGTCATCTGAAGGCTCCTCGACGTAGGGCATGTTCTGTGAGTCCAGTGCTGCCGCAGGGCCCAGGGTCTCCACCTCCACTGGAGAGGGGCTCTTCTCCAGGTAGCGCTCTCTGCCTAGGCTGGGCAGCGGGGCAGAGACATTTCTTATTCCCCAGTCCTCCAGGGGCCGCTGTGGCTCCTCCCTGCTGCTGATGTCCATGTAGCTGTAGGTGGAATCGGAAGGCTTATCTGAGTCACGCAGCTTGTGGGAACTGTATCCAAGCTCGGCACTCGGGGTCATCTCAATGCCTGAATCTGAGCTGAACATGGCAGACTGGGACTCCAGGCCAGGAATGAGGTCATCAGTGCCCTCTGGGTACTTCTGTTCCCCTCTGCCCAGGTCACCCGAGAAATAGGAGGTGTCTTGCTGGGAGGAGTAACTCTGACTGGACAGGAGAGATGTGTAAGGGTCACCCAGGTCACCGATGGATTTCTTCAGCAGGTCTGTATCCAGTTTATCTGTGAGGTAAAAGAGACAGAAAAGATACTGTGAACAAATTTAGGTGTGACTGAGATAAAAAGTGTTTTAATGATACAGACTTTAAAGAGCTAAAAACTTCTAAAAGTGAAAAGTTGTGAAATTTATGACAAACTATATGTCAAAAGTGCAAACTCTACCACATGCATTCACGTTATTAATTATGTAATCATGTATAAAAAATAAGTAAGAGGAGATACAAATATGGGTTGAATATCATGGTAAAGTTATTGCTGCGTGCAGTCTTTGCCACTTTTTGTCACTTTTTGACATTGGAATCAATGGCATTTGTAATTTGTGACATAACTATGTAATTAATTCTGTAATGATACATAAATAATTATGTATTACAAAAACATAGGAAAAAAAAAAACAAAATTAATTCTATACCTCTAAGGGTTGAAATCACAAGCACAAACACTGCACATGAAGCATGTTGTGGCCAATCGCGGAATACAAAACCTAGATGAGAGCGTAAGCAGCGCACTGTGTTTACTTCAGTTTGCATACATGTGTTTGTGTAAGTGTGAGAAACAAACACAGAAAGACAGTATGAAGAGAAGGGGACCTGCTTATCCATGCAGTGCTAACACAGGCCGCATGTGGCTGTGGGAAGACAGACAAGCATTGTTCCAAACAGATCCCACACAAAACCCACACACAGCCATCCAAACACATCCAGTGCGGAGGATATGCACTAATACCAAACCCACTCCATATTCATTTCGGAAACATCATAGACCTGATCTGTGGTGAATTTCCTAACAGCCTCTGACTTCTCTCTTTCAGAGTAGGACACAATTTATGACATCTGTGCAGTGCTTTTAGAGGATGTTTATTTACAGCACTAAATCTAAGTTTCTTCTATATGGGCGTACAGTACAGATGGCACGAAAAATCAAATGGCAGAATAGTCAAACAGGATGTAGTTTTTATATGTAATGCTGATAATGGTAAAAATCTGAAAAAATATGTTTTCTTTGGGGACTATTTTGCCTTACAACGCATCTCTCTGTACCTCTCTGCCATAAATGGATTGAAATACATTTTTAGCCAAAACTTCACCACAAAACAATCATAAAACAACATCTCAGATATCAGGCAGCGTATTCATAGCCTTTTTGTACAAAAGCATTCTGTAATGTAGCATTACACCAAGGCATTAAACTTCTAGACGCCTGGTTCCTATCACCACCACTGTGAACAATTCTGACTTGGCAAGTTTTTCAAGAATGGAGCATTTCACACCAAACAACTCTGCATGGCTTTGTTTACATTTGAACCATTTAAAAATGTGGATTTTTTTTTAAATCAGTATAGCTCCCCTTTAAATTTAGCAAATAAACAGTAATTGTATGTTAAAATGTGCATAAGAAAGTTCTCTGTAGAGTATACATCAACTTAGAAAATCAATAAAACTTATTTTATTGTAATTTGGACAGTGTTCAAACTCTTGTATATGATTATACAGTATTTACATACTGTTAGTGGCCTTTGTTGGTCGAACTGAATTAATGCTTGACTATTCAAATTCTAATTGTGGTTTGAGTACTGATGAATATTAAAAATGCCCGTCCTTAATAAACAGCATAGCAATAAACCAGATTACATATTGAAATAAATTTATAACAAACTGAAATCATGTTACAGTAACAACACAGCCACATTGAAACACTTATGGTAACACTTAGGCTTCTTTGCCTCGGGCAAGTAACATGATCCTGTATGCTATTTGCTCATTGATTGTACAAATGCATCATCCCAAGCACAGGCACGGCACTTTGACCTCTGCCCGGCGACTGCATATAGATAACACATTTGTCATTTACCTCACAAAGCCCCCCACTGAAAGTGCCCTTGAGCACATGCTAGTGAGTTTGACCTGTGTGGGTGTGTGTGAGACAGAGACAGATTGTGTGTGAATGTGTGCATGTGTGTGTGTTTGTGCTTCAGGTGGCCGCTGGGCTCGAGTGCTCTCCAGTGCGGTTTGGCTGGGGCGTGGCAGTGACAGCTCCAGGCAGCAGTCAGTGACGGCACCATCGCCCTCTTCCCTCTGTCCCTCCCCCATCACACTCTTCCTGCTCTCCTCCTCATTTCATCAGCTTCCTTTCTCTCTCTCTCTCTCTCTCTCTCTCTCTCTCTCACTCTGTCAATGTGGCTATTTTTGGCAGATGCACGTTTCCTCTGCTCACGTTTGTCTGCAGGTCGACTGCAGTGGTGTCACACGAGGGCTGGACAAAGTGCTACCTCAGTGTCCTTACACGCAAATCCAAACACTGACAAAATCTGGGAGAAATCTACAAATCAGCTTTTCCATCTGGCTCCTCCATTTACTGGCAGATTGCGGCCTGAGTTTCAGACAATGACAATGACGGGCAGATCTGCTGAGACATCAGCTCATCCCCCCACGTATGTCTAAATGACCCACACCAAGAGCCAACATGGTAACTACTGCAGCAGGACATCCAAAGGCATTATGACTTTTCAAGTAAATAGGAAGTAATTTTGGATCACATTCACACTCAATTAATCTAATAGAGATCCTCAAACTGAAAGCAGTAAACACTGTTTTGTCTGTTTGCTGAGAAATCTTAAAGTGACAGGTATGCATTGATGGAGTTGCGAGTCAATGCCGCTATCCAACATTTTCCAGGTATATATCTGCTGATGCCAATGCTGATAAATAAGTATTTAGAAGAAACAGAAATTGGGTCTAGATTTACAGTTGAATGCAAACTTTTTTCTTAGTCAAATTACATGTTTTGATGTACTAAGTGGCCCTGCGATGGACTGGCGACCTGTCTAGGGTGTTTCCTGCCTTCCGTTCAATAGCCGCTGGAATAGGCTCCAGCACCCACCACGACCAAGAAGAATAATCGGTTTAGATAATATGTATGTGTGTGTGTGTGTGTGTGTGTGTGTGTGTGTGTGTGTGTGTGTGTGTGATTTTTGAAGTGAAAATAAGTTAACCCATCCTCTACAGAGAACAAACTTAAATATGGCTTTTTTCTGCAATTGCTGCATGATTTCTATTTATTTGCTTATGAGTCTTAACATCTTGGAAAAAAAAATAAACAAAATACGAAATGTGCCATAACCTGTGCACAGACCACAATTTAGCATTATAGAGTAATATATAAAATTATTTCTATAGTGTTACAAAAAAAGTAAAATGATTAAAGTGGAAATATTTTAGAGAAGTGGCCCAGTGCCACCTAAATATTCACCTATCAGTCTGAAACATTGGTCAAATCTAAACATCTGTTTTAAGTTTTTTTTCCCCCCAATATCATTGTGCATCCCTAGTGATAGTTCATTGAAAATTCAGATTTACACAGTTCTCCCCTTACCTCAAAGGTAGTTGATAAGACGCTTGGTGTCTCAAGTTTGCGTCTTTAGTTTTGCTCTGGAGCTTCAAGGATAACATAGCAAAAAAGTAACTGAAACTTATGTACACTAACTAGCATTACAGAAACTGCATGCACCTTTCATCATATAGGCCTACTTGCCTCAAATCGTGTGGAGTAAGTAACACATTTACTTATGTGGTTTCTGATAATGTATGACATACTGTTATATATTAAAATGGATGAAAGTACGCTGCATGGATTCCTTTTTTATACCACAGCATGTCACTGAGCATCAGATGCTAATTGGGGCAAATTTTTAATAGCTACATTAGCCTCATATCACTAACACAAAAATAAAGAGTAAATGTGATTGTCTGCTGATCTGTTGATTTAAATCTATCACAGTCATGGCTGACTGCAAACGTTGACAATACTGTTCTTGAACCTGATCATGTGACAAGTAAACAGATGGGGAGGAGGACAGAAATGAGATGGACAGATGAGGAGAGTGAGAGCAATGCCTGTATGAGAGTGTGAAGGTGTACTGGAGATGTTCTGGTTGAGTGTGGGCTACATAAAAAGCCCTGTGATGCAACAGAAAACAAGGTGCATGCTCAGCCTAGGTAACAGGCATGTGCTCTCACAGCCCTGTGAGACCACCCAGCAGTCTTTATATGATCAGTACCTTGTCACAGTAATGATGTATCACTCGAGGCCAGTGTTTGCTTTGTGTGAAACTTGCTGCTGAGCCCTACTCCATTCCAGCAGCCAGTCTGCTCCTCCAGCTCACCACTGCCCTACATACACTGGGTAAAGTAGCACCACTGGGATGCTATTTTTAAACCCTCAGTAGCTGAGAGGTACACGGATCCAGTGGAGAGAATTAGAGGGTGCCAGTGGTAAACCAACCACAACAGGCTGAGTTTAGGCAACCCCTGCCTGAAGGAAATGTGACTAAGAAGGGCGTTGCCGGGGAGGACGTCTCAGAAAGTGGACGTCATGGACCACATCAATCTATGTAAAAGTCACAGTGTACTGGTTTGACAGAAAATAAAATTTACAATGTATTTTCCACCTACCCCCGATGTAGCCAATCAAGACATTTTTGGTATCCAATTTAGTTTAGCACTGAAACTATGTGTCTAACATTGCTAACAAATACTAGAAATCAATAGTCACCCAAATGTTTTCAGTAAATAAGGCTGGGGAACTGATGCCACACTGTGCTACAGTAGGGGATCGACCTGCTATTTTGGCAGGCCTCATTCTTTGTTTACATTTCACAAACATGCAGTTTAAAAGCTTACTGCCAGATTTAACTTGGCTAACTTACTGGCAGATTTCACTCATTAATTGCCGTATTTCACTCAGCCACTTTAGGTCTTTTGCGCCAACACTGCAAACTAGATAGCAAACTAATGACACTATTACTTTGCTATATTATTCCTCACAAAACAGTAAATCACTGAAGGGCAGTCAATCTAAAATATTTACGAAAAACAGAAAAATGCTAACCATCTGGTTCCTCAGAACTTCATCTTGTATCTTTTAGCTGGAAAACAGCAAGTTTGTGGAGTTTCCTATCTGATAAATACTAGAAAATTCATTAAATACTGTTGAAAGTTTTATTCCATTAATTCTACGTAACTGCATGCAAATTGTTGCATCTGCTTTCCTTGCTCTTTGAACTGGAAGTCATGTATATCCGCACACTAGTCAGCTCTGCCAACATGTTGGCTTCATGGGCTACAGATCAGGCCAAATCAAGTAACCAGGTATGAAAAAAAGAGGGAAGATTCAACTACGTAGAACCACCGCCCTACATATTTTAGTGTTTTTTCTGCTTTAACACTCCGACTTTAACTCAGTAATGAGCTGTTAATGAGCTGATTAGCAGGATCAGGTGTGTTGGAGTGAGGAAAACACTAACGCTGGTTTAGACTGACTAACACTGCCAAAACATCAGTCTCTCATAAGACACTTATTACGTCACATTCTAAAGCCTTACACATCCTCAAAACTTCAAACCACGTTGAGAGAAGTTTCTACATCAATCGGCATATTTCACTCAGCCATTGTCTGCTTCTCTTAGTAGAACTACTGAGCATTTCCTGATTATTGTTTTGCCTTCTTGTGTATTTGACCTTGTTTCTGGATTTTCTGACTTTGTCTTTTTGCCTTTGCCCTTTTTGGATCTGATTGCCTTTGTTGTGTTTCTCCTTCTCTGTCTTTTGTCTTTTTTGGATTTGACCTACGCCTGTTCACTGACTATGATTCTTTACAAATAAAGCCTCATTTCTTGCTTTTAACAGTGTCTGGCTGGTTCTGTCACATTACACATTGAGTTTTGAGTTTCTTTTTAGTGTTTAATTTCATTATGTCAGGTAAGAGACAGCATCCGGACTGCTTTGTGACTGGTGACACTTCTGCCTTTTGAGGTTTACCATTTTAATTTAGACAGAGAGTGTATTAAAAGAGAATAATGACTAACAAACTTCACTTCCTATATGCTGCAAATGTAAAAGTCACTCAGTAAATTTTGTACTTCTAGTAGTACTTTTTACACCAATAGAATTTTGACCAGGTACTTTTGTATTACTACTCAAAATCTACTTTTACTAAGGTCATTATTTCTCAGAAGTGACAATCTCTCTACTTGAAAAAGGTTAAGGCTATTGACCCACCTTTGATGGTTTTACCTTTACAAATAACTTGGAAATGTATTGTGGCTTCAGTGTAGAAGAAGATGCAGAAAACATTGTGCATATATGCAAATGCTCTATCATTGAACAGGCACTTCAACAGGCAGCAAGAAATGCCCAGCCCAGTGCCACTGAATAACAGCTAGAATAGCGGGGAAGGTCAGCAACAGCCATACAACTTCTGTCAACAGTAAACACTAAACCCACATTAACTAATCCACAGCCCAACACAATAAAACACAGTCAAGTCAAAGCCAAATCAAAACACAGACTAACTAGGGTCACTTAATCTAATCTAATCACCACATGTCTTAAACTAATAAAGGACAATATTAACAACAACAACAACAGCAACAAATGCCCTCTTAATGGAGGGGGAGGCGGGAGGCACACATAGCACAGCTTTGCATATAAAGGCTCTTTGCAAGCATGGAGCATGCATCGAACGCCACAATATGTATAACATGGTGGAAAATTACGGTAACACTTTACTGTAAGGTACTGTACATAAAGCAGTGTGACACCTACATAACCTTGTCATGACAACTGACATTGCCCTACATTAATGTTTATAAATATTATTCCAAAAGGTGTCATTCGATAGAAAGGGTACTTCTGTCAATTCTGATCAAAGTTAGCTAAAGTAGCCTTTATGACAGATAAGGCCTATTGGAATAAGCATTTATAAACCTTTATGTAGTTACCATGTTGTGTAGATGTCATAAAGCCTAATTAACAGTACCCTACAGTAAAATGTTACCAAAATTACTGCTAAAGTAGTTTCATTAACACAACTTTACTGTATGCCTGAGAAAATATGTTTAGACAAAGTGAAGTCTGGGATGGACTCCAAAATGTTTACAATTACCTCCTGTCAGTTTTGCTCTAGACGCTTACCAACGCCCTTTAACTCCACCCTCACCTTAGTCCTTAAAAAATCAAGCATGGTAGAATCCAGTGGTAATACAATATGCAGTAACACGAAAAGAAATTAAAAAAAAAATTAAACAGATCTTGGAAGTGTTACCTGTTGCTAGTGAAGGGGATGCCGTTGGTGGAGTTGGTGACAAACCTTCTAAACAGGTAATGTAATCACAGTATAAAGTGTTAACTGTTCGAATCAATGGCTGACACAGAGAATTAGGCTGGAACAGCTTTATCAGTTACAACATGCTCATAAGCTAGCTAGGTATATATGGTTCAGACATGACTCCATTTAAGCCATAAATCCCCATGCATACAAGAAGTACACACATTTTTCTGATGTTACTGCGTATTACCCTGCAAACACTTGGGCTCAAAATTTGACTAATGTCCATTTAAAGTCATTTAAAAATAATAAGAAGTCTACTAAAATTCTGCTGATGTTGAACTCCAAGTGAGGTTCAGTGAAATAATTTGACCAAATTCCGAAAAAGAACAGGGATATCAACAACAAACTAGCGTGGTGCGTAAGTGTGAGAACCTGTAAATCTGACTGTGAGCAGAAATGAAACAGAAGAGAATGTGACACGGGCAGCTGCCCGCTCTGGGCCGGGAATTGAGGATATTAGTGTATAAGTGCTATAGATGTTATTGCATTTGCATCACTCCCTCTACTCTCACACCACACACTCTTAAACCCACAACCCACCCTCAACATCAACCCACACTGAGGAGGAACTCATGACTCATCCACATCATTAGAGAGAGAGAGCAAGAGAGAAAGAGAGAATGAGAGAGAATGAGAGGTGGTACCAAAGGTGATGGGTTGTTTCCCCTCAAATTCAGAGAAGAAAATTAAGACAATGATATTCAAAGTGCACTTTAATTAAAAAGAGGTTCTTCAGGGGTTCTTCAGGAAAGATGGTTATATATTGAACTGTGACAGCTCAAAGAACAATTTCCTTGACATTTTCTTTCAAGATTTCCGTTACAAATCAAAGAACCCTTTTTGGTCCCATATAGAACACTTTTTGCCAAGATCGCAGCTTGGATTAATAAATATGCGTATGTAGATTGTGTCTTGTTGCAACAACCATTCTGAAAATAGGTGTGGTTGTAATGACAAACTGGTATTGCCTACAGTCCTATGGTGGACCACGCAACATTGCTTTGTAGAGGAGAGTGGAGTACATTTGGCCCCTGACTCCTTTCATGAATTATATTCATTTTGATATATATATATTTAGCTTGCAAAGTTCATCTGGTTCAAACATCATAGACCTGTATTCAATTCATTGTATTTGTATCAGTCTAACAAACCTTTAGGCAACTAGTCACTCATCTGTTACAATTAACACAGCCTGTGGGGTGAAATGTAACTTTTGCACTTCTTCCATTTTATATAATTTACAGTTTTTTTTATTACATGCAATTATTTAGCAAAAATCTAAACTTATTGAGTTGTGACCCCTGATGTTAGTGAAGATTTCTATTTTTAATCTTCAATTTAACATAAACAAATATACATTGTCAGAAAAAAACAGTGCTGTGTTAATTACCTGTCCAACAGAAAAATAGCCTTGGTTTCACTTTTCAGGCCTTTCAATTCCCTCAGGTTTTGCCACTGCTGGACAGCCACATCAATAAAAATGTGTGTATATATATATATATATATATATATATATATATACAGAGAGATAGATAGATAGATAGATATATAGATATATAGATAGATAGATAGATAGATGGATTTTTTTAGTTTTTTCTTCAGAGATTCAAGGTTTTGGTCCGACAGCGACAATATATTTGTAAAAACAGGGTGCAAAGTTATCAGTTAGCTGTAATTCCAACATTGGACCAATAAAAATATTTCAATTTTCCCATTATCAGCGAATAATATATTATATTGTGTGCCCCACAGCATATGAGAAAGCCAAGACCTGTGACACAGGTGTATGAAGAAAGAAGCCAATCAATCCTGCTTTATCATCTCTGAGTTTTTTCATTTACTAAAAGAAAGTTACTGGCTTGTATATGAAATATGCCCTCTAATGGAAAAGCCCATTCCATTGAGGTGGCACCGTTGCCTGAATTACACTGTTGCCTGGAAATGAAGGATACACACAAAGAACTCAGTGTGATGGGTGTCCTTGGCTGTGTTATCAGAGTGACCTGGTGTCAACAGCAGATCAGATAACAACAAAGAAGATGCCATCAGTGCATATGACCCACAGGTAGGTGAGTGATGTGATGTGGGCAGACCTTTGTACGTACAGCAGCAGAGGACACATGCGTGACCAAACACACAAAAAAAGCATTTTCCAATCAACACTACAAAGAGTTCTAAAACCATGAAGCACAGACTAACAATGTCTTGCACTGTGCAGCTTCAGCTCAGACAGTGCATTAGTTGAGAGTCATACTTTAGTCACTGCGCTACACTAATGTGCTCCGGCTAATCACTCTTCTCCTAAAGTCTGAAGGACTTAGAGGGGAATTACAGTAAGAGGATCCATGAATTACATGAATGAAAAATGCAAGATGTAGAGCAAAACATGACTTCATTGCTGCTTACAACATTTTGCTGTCTGTTCTGATCTTTCAGTGTGGGTGGCCAGATACAGCTTGGAGTTGGTAGCGCTCTGCTGACTTTCAATCTTAGAGATAAAAGGCGAAGAGATGCTGAGGTGAGAAAGATACAGAATACTGAAAAAGAGATGTCTGTGCCTGACAGCAATAAAAAAAGAGAAAGATCAGGGTTGGAAAGAGCAGTGACACAGCTGAAGGCTCTAGAAACTAAGGGCACATTTAAAGCACCAGTGTGGTCAGAGGGGCCGTGGCGGAGAGATGATACAGATTATCCATAACAAAGCCGTGGGTTAAGAACAGAGCAGGAAGGATGTAAGATAACACCCTTTCACCAGATCCAGGAGAAAAGCTGATGAGGCCTCTCAGCATAGTGCTCCCATCGGGGGGTAAAGTGACTAATGCGCTTTCCTCAAGAGATGTGCTATTGTGAGCCTGCTAGCCATTCAGCATTGTGGCTATGCAGATTAGATTAGCTTCATACACTGCCATTGCTTTGCCCAACAGCTGCATAGTTCTACAGTGCAGTGTATCAAACGAAGAACAATGGACCAGGGACCTTATGGAGAACACAATGGTGGGAGGATCAGCCAGGGACAGCAGCTCCCACAAGACTCTACTGGTTCGGTTTTATATAGCTATCTATAGTCTGATCTATAATCATTAGTAGAGGTAAACTATATGTTAAAAAATATAATATTACAATTTTTTTACGATACACGATATGTCATATTTATTTTGTCAGACATCTGATCAGTTATAACAGAGAGAAAAGAGCCCGCAGTGCTGTGAATGTAATTATTTTTATTCAATATTTGGCATACTGCACTGTACTAAATCCAGTTAAACGGAACTAATTTTTAATTTTATAACGAAACATGCAGTTGGGTCAGTATTCTACAAGTACTGTTGATACCCATGATATGTTCAGAAAAGCATATTGTGTACTGTGACATAATGTATCATGATAACAATATTTCTTGCCATACTGCCCAGCCCTAATAACTAGCCTGATCTAAATGACTGATACAGTGTCACTGTCATAAAGACACCTAATAACTGCTTTTTTCCCCATTTTATTTATTTATTTTTTGGTCTACTAGTAAACATGGGGTAAATATTTCACTGTGGATGGATCAACAGAAACACTGGATCAATAGCAGCAACATTAGGGACATAATTTTGTGTTTCCCCTGATGTAACCGATTAAAAAAGGTTTGATAACTATCCGCTGAATTAAATTTGATGTGTATCAACATGAAAAGTAATGTCCAGGGAAGTCCCCAAAGCTTGGTCTAAGAACCAAGTATCTACACTATACTTTGCTCTTCTGATTTCAGGAGATCAAATCCTACAATTTCATGTTGACAAATGCAGAAGCTGTGTTGGATCTTACTACACAAACAGCTTAGCCAAAACTTTTCAACTCATTTTGCGTCGGTTTTCCAGACAGGAATGAAGACTAGCCCTGAATAGCATTTTCCTTTCAATGGAGCATCTCCATTAGAATACTGTGTAGTCCAGGACTAGATACTTTTCTGGGAAACCGACCCCTCATAATTTTCCCATATTCAACTTTCCCTTTCTAGGTGCATGTTTTTGAACCAAAACCCTGGCTGGACTCATCAGAGAGCCTATTGAGAAGGTATAGGCTTACATTTCCGAAAGCATTAGAATATCAAGCGGAAACTTTTTGTTAACATTCCTTCCCACAAGGAGCAACAGAGCACAAGGGCTTCCTTCCTCCAGTCTGTGTTATTTTTGGTTAGTGCTATGCTGGTCTTACAGCAGCACAGAAAGTAGGAGGAAAGGAGGCTGCCTTACTAGCAATAAGGGTTCTATACAGTACCAACAAGGTTTTTTTGGCTTGTAACAATAGTGGAATCCTTTATTGGTGCTATATTTAACCATTTTCAAAAAGGTTCTATACAGAACCATCTACAGCACACTTTCCATCAATCTGAAGGAGGCTTTTATGATGCAAAGAACCCTTAAATTAGGTAACGAGTTCTAGTTTATAAATACAAATTTTTGCTCATATTTATAAGTACAAAGTCAAAGGACAAATTTGGATATATGCACTGGAGGTATATTAAATAAGAAAAACAAAAGCGTCTACATACTTGTTTTCTCTCACGTTATACATCACGATTTTATAATGACATTACATAAGAAAGACTGATGCCTGAACCAATTAATAAGGTTAGTTCTGTTGTCAATCCAGCATACTGGAGCAGTGTATCTCTAGTTTATTTGTGTGTGAAAGAGAAAAAGAAAGAAATAGGGCTTCAGGGCAACTTCGACATGGTCCACAGAACTACCTTATATATTCTTCTTTGAGAAGCCTCTGCTTAGCCATTTCAACTGGCATCAGCCTATCCTTTCAGCAGCCTGGCTTTTCATCCAGTGTATGCACTTCTCTGGGAAATACAGCTTTCTGCATGGAATATTGTGAGCAGTAAGACACGATAGGCCGGCTGTGACAGGGTCAGCCTGCATGACCCTGCAGCAGCAGCCCAGAGGAGATGGCGTCAAGCTGACAGCAAGTTATGAGCCTCTCCTCATTCTCCACAAGGATAAAAGTGTGTGTCTGTGTGAGCGCAGTTCTTCATTACAGAGGATGCAGATGCAGGTAAAAGGCCATACATAAGAACTGCAGTGGAATAGTGTTATGCTTCAACGTTTTCACAGTATGATAAGCCCGTTTATCATGGTGTCACTGCGTCATGGTATTAAGCAACAATTTAGAATGAAGGAATAAAGATGGAAAAAAATATAGGTAATCCTGTACATTTGACAACATACATACATACATACATCATCTAAACTGCTTATCCTTCTAGGTCGTGGTGGGGTGCTGGAGCCTATCCCAGCTGTCATTGGGCAGAAGGCAGGATACAGTCCATCGCAGGATACAGTCCATGCAGGGCAGACATTCACATTCACACACACACTCACACCTAGGGGCAATTTAGCACGTCCAATTGGCCTGACTGCATGTTTTTGGACTGTGGGAGGAAACCGGAGTACCCGGAGGAAACCCACACAGACACGGGGAGAACATGCAAACTCAAGGAAAACGACCCTGGCCGCCCGACCAGGACTTGACCTTTGATAACATATTTTTTATAATAACTTTTCCATGTAATCTCCTATTTTAATGACACATTATACAGCCAAAAGTATGTGGACACCTGACCATCACACCTATATGAGCTTGATAGCCATCCCATTCCAAATCCATGGGCATGAATATGGAGTTGGCCCCCGTTTGCTGCTACATCAGCCTCCACTCTTCTAGGACCTTCCTCAAGATTTTCGAGGGTGTGTTGTGTGACAATGTTAGTAGCTCCAAGCTTAGAGTACCCTAGTAATATCAGCAGAGGTAGAAGTGTAATAAGTGGACTGCAGAGCCAGTCTTACAGTGCTTTGAAGTCCATGCCCATTAAAAAATGCAAAGACTGAGCTGAAAGGGAGTGAGTTTCATCTTAAATCAGTTGAGAACCACTGGTTTAAGGAACTTGCAGGAAAACAATGCATAGATGGCAATAGACGGAAAGTGGTATTTTGAAATAACCATCCGATCATACATGGTGACTAACTGTGAAACCATGACACCATAACAAGCCAACAAGGCTTATAATCCAAATCTAATACAGTTTTATCATTTCACTGTGACAATAAAAAATCCTTATTTGACTACATGCTCAAGCATTGTGATAGCATCAATAATTCATCAACTCACCTCCATGCTGCAATCTAGAGTTAAAATAAATACTTCTACAATCACTTGACAAAAAAACAATATCAACAAAAACGTCTTTTTTGTTTTTTCCTTTCTCACAGGCGAGGGATTACATTAGCACTGGGGCACCATCTGCTAGCCAGCAAAGATTGTGCTAATCTGTATGTGTTTGTACATGACTGGGACAAATGAACAGCACATGGACAGACTACTGTGCAAACATTTTGGTGGGTAGAACTAGTGGCCAGAAATAGCTTTAATTCAGCAGCACCACTTTACTGTAACCTCAGTTCAGGGAGGGACATATTTAAGCAACAGTGACTAAGCATTTGGGTTGATTCAAATGCTTAAGCTTTGGCTAAATGAAAGCATATGGAGACTTTGGGCAAAAATACTATGGTGACTTCAGATAGCATCACAGACAATGCAACTTTAGGAAAAAGAAAGTGTTTGTGTCAGCAGTGTTTGGCTGAGAGCAACAGAGATAACTACTTATTGTAGCATTAACTAAAGCAGCAGCTGGAATTGGCGGGATGGCTGTTTATGAGATTAAGCCCTGCACTGCTGGGCTAATTGTGCTCCTAAGTAATGAGGCTGCACAGTGGGCTCCTCTCTGTTGTCCTATAAAGTGTGATCTTGTTTCTCTCGACACAATTTTTTTTCAGTTAATCTCTCAGAGACAGTTCTGATCGCCAAATCTTGCCTTTTTTTTCTTTTGAGGAGAAATAAAGTATAACATAATAATAAAAAGGAAGGTGTATGACATAGCTGATGTATTATTAGCTGAAAATGAAAAAAAAAGAATTATTATCACTCTGATATTGGAATTGCAGCTAATAATTACTTTTCTACTCATATATGCACTGACACTTGTGTGGGCACCAGTGGTGGTCCTTTCCACTCTTTTCAACTCACTCAAATATAGTGTGGTATATTACAGCATTGCCCTACATATTGAAGATAAGGGGTTCAAGTCCCTGTTCAGGCAGGATAACCACTGCTACACAAGGATCATTGGGCTAGACTTCTAATGTTACATTAATCTACTATTGTGAGTGGTTCTGATAAGATTGCCAATAAAATATTTACATAAAAGAATGTAAAAGCATACAGTAATTGTCATGTCAGATATAGCTCTGTCATGGCTATATAGGACAAATCAATTATTCATCTTTAGAGTTTTAACCGTAAGTGCCTACTTCACTTCATACGTGGATTATAGTGTAAGAAGGTTTTAAAATAAAATAAAAAAATAGGTATGTTAGTAATATCAGTAATATCATCGAACTTCCACGTCTTGTTATTGATTCTGTTTGCTCTCTTTAGGTAGGCTTACGCTGTTTTCCAGCACAGTGTTCATTTACTTGAGTCTTCAAAAGTTTCCAAGGTCCTGCATGTTACACAAAATGAAAATTTCCCGAAGCTTTAAAAGCTTTTGAAAAGCCATGTAAGTCTCTTTCAGTCAGAGCTAATGGTTGTTTTGGAGGCATTTCAAAAAACAGTGAGGGCATTTCATTTTTTCCTCAGATCTTATAGTGTTTGCTCCTTTATTTTTATGCTTTACGGTGTACTGCACATTTCAGTATGTGTGTTAGACAGCACACATATTTGTGAGATTAGGTGACTGTAATCACAATGTATTTCATTACAGCCTGTATTCAAAACCACTGCAGCCTCTCTAATGAATGCAGCTCAATGAAGCAAAGATTCTCAAAACAAAGCGATTCCTCTGTGTAGGTTATGATTCATGGGATGAGAGTTTGAGTGACAACAAGCGCCCACATTAATGGTTGTTTTGGAGTGAAAACAATTACAGGAACACCCTGGGGTATTACCTGTGCATTTTTATCAGCAGTACCTAAGATAGAAAAGCCTTCTAATAAGGGAACTTTGAAAACGGTAGGCTCATTCTGAAAGGTCTAACAACGTTAAAATAGTGTACATTAACTGGGTGTATTTCCAAAACCTCCTCCATCAAGGGTCAGAGACTCTGGGATTTCTATGAACACAGCTTCTTTATCACACTGTCAAAAACAAACATTGCCAGTAAATATGGCAAGGTAGAAGAAAATCTTTACTTACAGAACAGTAGCACTGTTTTCTTCAGTGGGCCACTAGTCTAAGCGCTCGAGTTTTGTTTGCTTGAAAATGAAAAAAGTGTGGAGGAACTGAAGGAAGAAGGAAAGTGTTTTAACATTGCAGGCCGACCTGGGAATAAAAAGACTCCACTTACACTCACTTACTCATTCAAAAGTTTGAACTGCTGTTCAACAACGACAGTGACAAACGTGTAAAATGAAATCAAATCGGCTAGTCCTGAGCAACTTCACAGGTTTTAAATACGTAGTAAGACAAAGGCAATTTGTAAAAAAAAAATAAATAATATGAAATTTTAGATGTCTTAAGAAAAATGATCAGACGCATAGAAGAATCTAAAATCACAGAGAAAGCTATAGTACCGAAAAATGAAGTTATAATCAATTTAACATCCAGAATTCATCATATTTCAAAAGTGGAGATCAAATCTCCAGGCATATAACATGATAAAAATAATGATAACTACAGTGCATTATTTATCATTGAATCACTCCTTTACAAAATTCCTGAAATACTAAAAATGTTTAGATCTGAACATCTGTCAAAAACAACTGTTGCCAGGAAACACAAAGTATTTAAACTCACATTAAGTTATTACTGTACATAAAAAATACTGGCATCCAAGTTAATAATGTTTTAACATGATTAATGATCAATACCACAATTTTTTCCCCAGTTCGACTTTTTCAAACCATCCATGGTTCCAGCCTCAAGCTGCTTTCATGCAGCTACTATGACACGGCAACAATAGCCCTCTCATTCAAATACAGCTCTAATAATGGCTTTCTTGATACAAAAAAATTATTTCCAGCTACTGTCATGGTGACGGAGATCTATGTAAATCAACGAGCAACAAACTTACAAAACCAACAGCAAAGTGGAAAGCTTCACTTCTAAACCATCTTCGGCAGTTTGACTACAAAGCTAACTAATGCTACGTTTATCAGTGGAAAACAACTAATGTCAATGAGTGGTTAAACTATAGCATTTAACTTATTCTGCCTAAATGACGAAGCTGAAGTTGGCTTTCTGTTTACCAGCTTCTTCTTCAAATTTTTCTTTTTCACCTTATATGGCGTAGCAGCTGCGCCACTTAAGTTGGACCAGAATTTCTGCCTTGTGCCTAAATAAAGTAATGATCAATATATCTGTGACTCGCATGTCTGGTACAGTCGATGCATTCAAAATTATTAAACCAGAGGGGACATGTAAACAAATATGAGCTGAACTGGTATCTAACATAGGTTGGGAGCCAAACCAAGTTATTTAGCTTCTCTTTGAAACGTGTAGTGTGTATGTTGTATTGGCACTAGGTTGTGAGAGCATAGAGCACATTGATATGCTGTGAGACGTTATTCACATCTCAAAAATAAGTTCCAGTATAGCTACATACTATTACACACAGTAAACATGCCATATTCAGATTCTCCCGCATGTAATCCAGTTAATCATTAAATTCTTCAAACGATAATACGACAGATATTTATTTGAGTTCATAACACTAAAGTGTGAAATCCCAAAGTTGCAAGCTTATTTTTAACCTGTATTATGTCATGTTATCTTCTTGAGGACTCTTATACAACTACATATAACAAATGTTTAGGGAAATCTTTATTTATGTTACGTATTTCAAAAGAAAATAAAAATAATATTGATTGATATATCAGTGTACCGGATTTTTAAATCCTCATATACTGAAATCGGTATCGAACTTAAAAATCCTTTATGAGTCAGGCCCTTTTCAGTTCTGTTCACATAATGAAAATAATAATATAATAAATACATTCTATTGCAGCTCATTTCATCCACCCATATAGCTACAAGAAAATGTACTCCTTTTAAAATAGAAACAAATTGGTGTTTAGAGTCAAATTTGAGCAAATTAGGCAATTTTAATTGTTTGATAGCTCTAATAAAAAACAAAAACTGTTAATGTGGCAAGTGATTCCTACAGTAGTGTACATGACTCTTAGCTTTGGGAAAAGTCACCAAATAATGAGAAGATAAGGTACAGAACTACACCAGATCAACAAGTTTTGTTTGACCATTACGAGACCCCTTAGTGTCAGTTAAAGGCAGCAATAACTAAAGCATGATGTAATTTCATGTTAATTATTCCTCACTCATAGGTCACTGAAGCAGAGATATTCTGTCAAAAGTGCAGATTCTTTCAATCCATACAAACATTTGTGTTGAAAAACAAAAGAGATGTTTTATCCACAAACTTCCAGATTGTTTATGCCACACTGAACAAATTGTAAAAGGTGGAACCTGTAAATGTAAATGTTAATCATACTGTAGCTTTATAATTAATTGTGCAATTCCATAACATTTCAATATTATAGCAAAACAAGAGTAATAACTCTAGACTTCTAAGGGTTAAAGCCTCAAAACACAGCGCTCCTAAATGATGCATCTAGCTAAGAAGATTGCATCAGTGCATCAGTGCTCTCCTTCACTATGACTCTGCATGAGCAGCGGTTTGAAAAGAAGCTGTGTGTGGTGGCTGGCCTCATGTGTCTTGAAGGAAGAATATGCTTGCATTCACACTCCCAGACTGGCTGGTGTGTGTACATTAGGAAACAAGGATGTGAGAACGGTGACAACTAATGTTATGGAGACAAATAAATTAAAAAATGAATCAACGTTTTCTTGCATGCACGTTTTAACACACTTGTCTTTGTTGTAACCTTGTGTCCTTGAAGAGTATGAGCAAAAACTGGATGGACTGCTTTCTGCAGGTCCATTCTGGTTCACTGCCCCTCTCCTCTCTCTGTCTGTCCACTACATTATTCATGCATAAATGGAGGGGCTTACTAACAGTGGGGGTGAGAGTAGTCCCACAGCTGTCAGTCATCTTTCATATATCCAACAACTGCATCTTCTGCAGCTAAGTAGCTCTGGTGCACTTAAGTGATTTCAGAATCAGAATCTTGTCTTTCATTTTTCCCCTGAGCTCCACTGTTGGGTGTGGTTTATATGCCAAAAGCAGTGATGATTCAGTTTGAGAGACTGATACATACAAATAACCTCACTTCTGATTGACTGCCCTGTTTTGTGAGCTGAAACACCTCTTATAACTTCAATGTGAAAGTGTGGGACTAAATTACTGTACACTGAATTAGAATATAAACATACATGTGTTGGTTTTCATGGCATCACAAAAACTAATTACTTCAAAACATGATGTCTTTGCTGCTTAATTTCCATATGAATGTGTCCAAAAGTATCCAGACACCCCTTCTAATCAGTGAATTCAGCAACTTTAAAGTGCACTCAACTGCACACACACAGTTTGTATAATCTTCATAGCAAAGCACTGCCAACAGAATGGGACAATCTGAAACAGCCGCACGTGAGCCTAAGTTCACAAGGCCCAATGCCAAGTGTTGGCTCAAGGGGTGTAAAGCTCTCCAGCACTGGGCTGTGGTGTAGCAGAACTGTATTCTACGGAACAACGGAGCACCATCTATTACCTCAGGAATGAGCTGGAGTGGTACTTATGGTCCAGAACCAACATAACTTCACAACTTCACTTATCCTCTTGTTGCTGAATGCAATATGGGCCTTACAGCACTGTTCCAACATCTTGTTTAAAGCCTTCCCAGAAGAGTGGGGGCTGATATTGCTGCAAAAGGGGTGATTATTAGCACTCTAGATTTCAGAATAAATGCTGGAAGAGCTGGTGTCTACAAACCTTTGCCCATACAGTGTATGATCTGTCGACTGAATGGCATGTTTTGAAACTTCAACAATGTTTATATGCTATACCGAACTGTTATTTCAAAAATTCAGTTTTCCCAGATACGGACCCTTCACAACCAGTGTGAAAATGTACGTGAATACAAGCTAAGTGCTGCCATAAGATTTTCAAAGCAAATGTGAAAAACAAGGTCTCAGTCGATAAGCATCTGTACATCTGTGCTCCAGGCATGACCTCACATCTCTAAATCAATAGACTTGGCTTAACCCTTGATTTTCTGCAAAGGATTCCGTGCAGTCAATAGTGACGAGACAGAATAAGCCTTCCGGGTGAATTTCTCTCTGAGGTTTTACAGCTCCATCCACTTTTGTGTCAGTCAGGCAGTAACTCAGGAACAGGGAAATAATGCAGATTCAAGCTGGCCTCTGTCACTCAGTAAACAGTCTGTCTGTTCCGCGAGCAGCCGTGATGCTGGGAACTGGCACTGACATTAAACCCCTTACTGACTGTACAAAGTGTTGTTATTTTGCATTTGTGCAGATGAAACTGCAGTTGTGAAAAGTCTAATAACGTTTCTGTTTTCTATGTGTGTCACCTAAAGACCGGCGGCCTGTTTGTATAAAACATCTTAAGCATTTATATTCAGGATGGGCTTAAGGGATACATTTAAAGCTGTTAATTTATGTTTAAATTTGTAACTGTCAAAAACTTGAGTGCAGAAGCATACACTTTAAAGGCTCTAAAACTCAATTTACAATTAGCAACTTTTTTTTACTTTCCACTTAAATATTCCCCTGAAGACGTTTTACACAAAAAACCTACTGTTAAAGGAGAACCTGAGGCCAAAAATCACTTAGGATGTTTTATGCAAGTGACTACAGCAATATATTTCCTATTTGGCAATATCACTAAAGCTACAAATTGTCCATAAAATTCAATTATCTGGATAAGTAACTCTCAATAGATAATAAGGTTCAATTCCTATTAAGACAATTTAGCAAATGTGTTTTTGTCACAGAAGCTCAGTCAAATAAATTCTCACTCAAGACAACTGGAATATTATTATTCTGAAAGATTTCTATCCAGGCATGTGTACCATATTATACCAGTAGGAGTCAACATAGCATTTACAATTGCCTATTCCAACAACTTGATTAAATAGTAGGTCGCCCTGGATAAGAGCCTCTGCCAAATTCATTAATATAAAGGTTTGGTTGCTTTGGTATGGTTTGTTAAGTCTATTTTAATTGTTTGGTCTTCTTTTATGTGTATATGTGTATGAACAAAAACCTCAGATTACTTGATTAATCATCAAAATAACTGGTAGTTCTTCAGCATCTAATACTGTCATTTCTCTGCCTCTTGTTTCTGAAAAAAGGAGGATTTATTTTAAATAAGTAGCATTGTGAGCAAAAGAAGGACTTGACTTCAACTCATTAACGGAGGTCTTGTTAGTTCAGGATACTATTTAAGACAACTGTGAGTTTAACAGTGCTGTATGTGTAGACTACTAGACTCATCAAGCCAGACATTTCACTGTATCCCACCTGACCAGGGTCCACAGCATCATTATCATCTTTTTATATGCTGTGATTAAAATAGCAACAACATAACCAATACATGACATACACTCATCAAGAACACACTTAAAACTATTCCAGAACAGTGTTGTGCTGCTCACTAATTCTGAGTAATTCTCTAACAGCTGATGAGGAACTAGTGCATCACCCGCAGCTCTTTCAGGACTAAAAATAGATGTAATCTTAAAA
Organism: Colossoma macropomum; assembly: GCF_904425465.1. Lineage (NCBI taxonomy): Eukaryota > Metazoa > Chordata > Actinopteri > Characiformes > Serrasalmidae > Colossoma > Colossoma macropomum. The sequence goes on along the minus strand of NW_023494795.1, from coordinate 18,207,823 downwards.
ACACGAAAGCCCTCACAGATAAGGAGACTGTAACCGACTGGAAATAAACTGCAAATTGTTATGAATTCAACATAAACTCAAAATGCATCCTCATCCTTAATATTTAATGTGATCAGCTACTCAAGTACTTCGCTTTACATAGAAAGTGTCTTGTTACTGTAAGTTCCACAGAGGGCTTATAGACAGTTGCAGGAGGAGGGGAGAAAATGCTCCAGGATATTTAGTGCACCTGTGGTAACAGCAGCCATAGTAAAGGTGCTTATCCACACACTGTCATTCTAACTACAGTCAAAGCCAGTGTGACATTTCATAGCATTGCTATAATCCTTAGAACTGCAGTGAAGCTCTGATCAGTTTATTCGCTACTGGGCCTACACAACCACCTTTGATGTATACTGTATAATGGGGAGACATAATCAGTATAATTCTTCCATTAAATATTATATCAACATACAACAATATATAAAAGCAGTAGCTGGGATTAATAACCATACCTGTGGAGCTGCGCTATAATATAAACTATAATCAGTACACTGTGATTAGCAAACTGATGAAGGTTGACAAAACCATAGTAGGACTGGGTGATATGGGAAATATGAATATAGCTTGTAGAAAACATATGATACATCTTTTACCCTTTTCTTTATTCATTTCATTCACTTCTTTTACATGCTTTCCTTTATATTTTCTTACACTGTCAGGAAAGTTAATGAAAGGCTACAATCCAGCCAACAATGTAACCCCTAATTACAAAACATTAGGCATACCACTGGCATAATCTCTAAAAACTATAATCTCAAATCTTTCTAAACTTTTTTTTTAAATAAAACCAAAAGAATAAAGGCCATCACACACTGAATGCATGGCATCACAGAGTGCTGCTATAGAATGCAGGGAGAGCCCATAAACGTCAGGTTCAAGTTCAGTTTTACACTCTACTTACGTAAATTGAGTGAAATAAAGTGTTCAGCATCACTTATCACACTTGGCATCCATTTACTACCTCTCCACAGACTGGCTATTTTTGAGCTGAAAAATATGAGCTGAAAAAGGCTAAGATAGCAATGTCAGTTGAGGTGACTTACCTTTAGCATCTGTCTGTTTATGTAAAAGACTGGATGTCTTGCTCGTACATTTCAAGCCACAAGTGACCTACTGGCCTAGTGGTCTCAATATGGCTTCAAATTAATACAGTAATGGCAAAATACTGCATGGTGTGCTGTGACATGCTGAGAAACTGAACAGTGCTCGGAGTCAAGGAGTGCCAGTGAGCGTCGATGCGCTGTCTTGACACTGGCATGTGTACCTCCATTACAAACATTGGTTTCTGATTTCTGGATGCTACGATGCGCTGTGCAATGCGGCGCATCCAGTGTGCAACGGCCTAAAGGAAGCCCAATCCCATTTCACCGCTTGCCCCTACCTAGCCCTTACTCCTCCGTGTTGCGCATTCACACCTAGGGGTAGGGTGTCCTGGTTTTTGTTGAGAGTGATAGGGTGAAGTGTTAGGCTACATGGCCCTCCAAGCAGGGGTTTTTCAGAGGCACGCTCCAAACTACTACTGTTACAAAATGAAAAAAAAAATGGCAAGATGGCTGGGCAAGTGACCAAAGTAAGCCAAAAATGTAAGGATTTTCTCAGTTAAAAAATTATGATAACCATTGCATTATCTTAGTTTAAAGTTTCTTTAAAGTCCTTTTCTTCATAACAAGCATAAAAAATGTTGTTTCCATAGCTAGCTAGCTAAATTTCCCGTTCCACCTTAAATGGTGGAACAGTTACATTCTGGCACCTCAGGCGTCAGAACTACCACAATGCTGAAGATGGAATGTGAAAATTCAAACAAGAAGCTAGCGAATGGCTGACTTCAGCTTCATATCACTAAAGAATGATTGGTGGGTGATAATATACAATTGTCACATCCCGCCCCTCTTTGAAGGCACATAATGCCATAAATTTTACCGAAGCTCAGCAATGAGGTTGCCGAATTTTACCGCTCCTCTGCTATCACTGCAGTCCAGCCGGGTTGCCTACAGAGCACCGCTAGTAGCCTGTTACACAGAGTAATGTTCTTTTTTGTTTGAGGGTTGTTTTCAATCGCTACCCCTTGTAACTCAGTACCAATGGGCAAGGTGACACTTGAAAACAAGGGGTAAGGGTAAAAATAAGAAATGGGATTGGGCCTAAGAATAAGATGTACAGCTAATTAGCTGTACTCTTCACTCAGCAACTACACTACAAATCTGAGAGCTGATTAATACAGTTATGAAATAGGACATTTGGGCAAATGAGGTGTTAGTGACAGAAAGAATTTTATCATGATATTAAAGTACTCAGTATATTCATGTAGCCTAGTAAATGCGAGTTTGAAATGCCCTAAGCATCATTTATGCTGTACTCAAAGAGCTTTTTTTTCTTTTTCATGCGGAATGATATTCAATTCAATTTCACAGACATTCAGTAATGCATGAGTTATATATGCTCACTAACACCACTGACTGACTTATTCAAAACACAGCACTTTTGTGCCATTTCAAAACAATGTTAAATGAATTTAACTTGACCCTCAGAATTACTGCCACACTATCTTTTTCACCCATTTCAGAACAAGTGCTTTCTGAAGAGCATTTTCCTGCAGTGCCAATATAGAAATATACCTTGACTATGACTGTATTTTAATAGATATTGCTCCTTTTTGATATGAAATACATATAATAATATAATATTTATTGTTATTGTGATAATTTACATCACATTACAATATAGCCCACTTTCGTGAGCATATGGACACTGTGAGTACCTAAAGCAGAAATTCCAGTTGTGGTGATAGGAGCAAGACTCCTGAACAGTTTAAAGTCTCTAGAAGCTCACAGAAAGTTACTGCATTAATTGGTTATGAATATGCTGCTTGATGCCCAGGGCATTCATTTATGATAATTTTGAGGTTTTGACCTCAAATATATTTCTTCATTAATGGCAGAGAGGTGTATTAAATAGAACTATAGAAACCATTCTTACAGCATGAAATCTAACTGTATTTGATTCACAGTGTGCATCGCTCCCTGTACTGAAAAAAAAGAATATTAAAATGCATACTGTGACACTCCTACATTGTGACCCCTGGGGCCGGATTTACGAAAGCTTTCTTAAGAAAAAACTTGCGAAGGTTCTTAAGACAAACACTAAGACGTCCATGTTCAGAATGTTCTTAAATGCAATTTTCGAAAAAAAAAACTTAAGAAGTTCTCAAATATTCTCTGAAGATAATATTAATCATTTTCTTAAGATTTTCTTAAGAAAATCTTTATTGTTGTCTTATGTATGCTATGTTACATTTACCATGTACCATAAACGACATGAGATACATTCTGAACTTGTATTAACAGTTATTTCTGTTATGTAGTTTAAGCGTTTAAAACTAAATAGCAAACAAAAACTAGAGGTGATGGTGGAAGAAACAGCCAACAGCAAAAAAATCCTCATTAGAAAATAAAATAATTATGGGGATGGGCAGCAGCAGCCGACACAGTGTCCATGATAAATTTAGATGCTCACCTTATCAACTCTTACAGCCTGACCCAAGTGTGAGGCAATAGGAAGGGTAAGAAAACATTTAAGAACATAATATTTAAGAAAATCACTTGTTCTTAGAATTATTCTTAAGAAAATAGTTAAGAAAAGAAAATAAGATCATTCTTAAAATGTTATTTGAAGAATAACAATGTCTAATAACTTTTTTCTTAAGAATGAAGTTAAGAAAAAACACACATTTAAGAAGATTTTCTTTCTTAAGACAATTTCGTGAAACCGGCCCCTGGCTCCTATCACCACCACTGTAAAGAAATCTGAGTCGGTAAGTAAAAAAAACCTCTATAGCATAAATAATAATCATAATGGCCATGTGAGTCGATTAAATGCTATGAAATGCCAATAACACATTAAGTCTGGTCTTTATGGGAATACATATAAGCACAGCACCGGCATGGGTAAAAAAAAGACTACAGGCAGAGAGAAAACATTATGATTGAGGCTACAGCCAAAATGCTTTAAGTATACTAAGCTATTGATTAATATCTGTGCTGATCGGAGGCATTTAAAAATGGTGCTGAAGCACAGCTTCTTCTGCTTGTGGTGTAAACTGAGCTTTATAGAGGTCTTACAGTGGCTCAGCACAAACAGTTCACTTAGGGTACAGCCATTTTCATGTAAGACCCCAACTTGAAAGAGCATTACATAACCCTTCCCGCACTGGGAGAATGGGCTATTTTTCTATTCTTTTTCATTTCAGCTAAGCTTTTATGTCTGTGCTCACTTTGTGCATTAGTATATGTTGAACAGATAAAAAATGTACAATATAGTGAGATGTAGCCAAAGTGAGTGAACATGCCCGCATTTCCAATAGGCTCATCAGTTTCCTGTTCAATTGAATCAGTCCTCAAAGATGAGGTTAGACTGCTTAGATTGTCTCTGAGATTACAAGTTAATATTACACAGCAGCTTTATTTATTTTTCAGTAACATGACTGTGCATGTTACTGAAAAATAAAATGTGGTCTAGGAATAATTCTCAATGCACTATCATAAAATAAAAATATCTCAGTCAAAAGTATTGATCATTATGTAGTAAAGTCAAAAAACTACACAGAATGCTGTAAAGTGTTATTCTCTTGAATACAAGTCCACAAAAAGAGAAACAGGAAATATTTTATCTCGTTTTTTTAACAGGAGATGTAGGCTTATTTACAGATGGAGAAAATGCTTTAATAGCCAAACAAAACGTCAGGTCAGCAAGTTACAAATCGTCATGGTTCAGTAAAGAGCCAAACACTGTGATCAGTTTCAGTGGTGGGGTATGACTAACCTGGGATTTTCAATGACAACCCCAATGTCAACACTGTGTTTTAAAACTAGTCCAACTAGTCCAAATCCAGGTTTACGCTTATCTGTGTCTGTTAAAACCAACCGAAAGAGACTAAGGGGGGCAGAAATGAGTTCTCACATTAAAACATCAGGATTGGTCCATTTCAGTCACACATGGTCACATCAGACAAACCCATGCAGTCAAGACTACGATGTAATCTTATGAAACAGCACTCATGCATTTAACCGACTGCACATAGACAGCACCAGAAACAACACAGAGTCACAGTTATGGCTATGGCGGCTGGAATGTTCTAATGTCAAGTCTAGATATGACGGTCCTTCAGGCAATGAGCTAAATGGCACTGGCTAGCTTCAGCATAGGATTTTTCTGAGCACTCACTAATGTCTTACCATATTTCATTTGGATTGTATTTAGTCAATATAAAGTTAGAATTTTAGTTTTGGGTGTACATGTAATTTAACTTTTTTGTAACAGCTTGTAATAGCAATGGCACAGCATCTCTTAGGACGTGAGCTGACTTTCTTAAAAACAGCCTCACTTCTAGTGCTGACCACAACACTATATAGCTTTTTTTCTTGTTAAAACACACTTGATTGACCTCATAAAGGGCCTGATATTGAGGGTGTAATAACCTGCAACTAATATGGGCCAATCTGCATGTAGCCTAATAATGTAACTTCAGAAAAACAGTGAATATTCCTTTATAGCAATGGTTGGCAAATAAAGAACATGCTGATAAATTATGATGTAGGATGTGATTAAGTGAAAAAAAGTCATCATCAGTATCTGTCTTGGAGGACAAGAAGCAAGCAAATCATATTTTCAGATCTATGGAGGTTTGTTTTCCATTAGCCTCCCTCTGTAAGAAATATATGTAGTAGCTCAGCAGGGCTGAGAGCATGGAGCAGCAGACAAGCAGATGGTGAAGTGTCTTGGCAGGACACAGTGGCCTATGTATTAGGACTACAAGGATTGTGAGTAATAACTTTGTGACTTTTATGCTTGAGAAAATCCATCAGTGGCAGCAGGATGATTCAGTGATTCTGAACCACTATCTTGCTTGTTAATAAGGAGATACAACAGTTTTAATATCTGTAAATTGTTATAAAACTTAATTAACATAGTCATTATAGCTAATCGCACAAAAATAGACAAAATGGGGTGCTAAGTCCTCACATATCACACATTTTAAAACATCTTTCAAAATCGTAACAAACTATCAAGCACTGGAGCAGGTGTCTAGGGATTGTTATTCCCCGATATGTCTGTGACTGAATGTAAAAGAGAACAAGGCGGACAAAACGCAGGTGGAAAGGCTGAAACATGATCCGACCGCCATTCCCTTCCTGACAGGACAGGACAGAATGAAGCACTATCCTCTTATTGAATTCTTAGGTCAAAAAAAAACAGTTAAGAAAAAGCTAAAGACACACAAAATTCAGAAATTAACAGCTTTGTAGTTTAAAGAATTCGACTGAGAGGCGTTTATGCTTAAACGTTGCTTAAATGTACCGGGCTGATGCAGACTTTGCACTGCAGGCTAAACGAAGGCTAACGTTAACCTCGTAGCACCTAAACTGTGGTAATTACTCAAAACAGCATCAGCTGACAGTCGGACCTGCAGACTAGCAGGCATGAATCCTTGGCTAAATAGTTCGGCTCTAACAGGCTCGAACATGAACTAAACTGGCAACTAACTTATACTTTCACAGGACAGAACATGCCTACCAGTTTACCAAAATTACAGCCGAGCTATGACGACGAACAGAATCCTCTAAAATAGTTCACAGTTAGCGAGCTACCGTGCTAATGCTTTTCCATCCAAGGGCCTAAGACGAAGACGAAGGGTAAAGTTAGCAAGCTAACTAGCGTTACAGAACAGTCCAACAGAACTGCTGTAGTGGGACGTTGTTTAGTAAATACAGCAGCTAGCCAGCTAAAGGAGTAATGTCACCTGGTGTTTGAAGAGTTACAGAGCCTAAACCAGCCAGCGTGTAAAAGAGTAACAGAACTTAGCCTGTTAGCCAAATGACCTGTAGATGCAGTTTCCATGACAACAGGGAGCGGTTGCCGGTCGCTCTCGGCATGGCTGAAGAGCTGCCCGTCTTCACTCGGCTCGTCTCGCAGCTGCCGCCCATCCTCCGAGTCGTCAAACCGGGCCGCGGCGTTCCCAAACCGATCCATCTTCTCGAAACCGTCTCCGTACCACCCGCCCTCTGAACCTGGCTCCTCGCTGGGCTTCGCGGACATGCTCGTCGCGGAGGTCTCGTCAATGCGCGATGCGTCCCGGACCGGACCGGACCGAGAGGGTTTTATTTAGAGCACGACAGTGAAGGCAGTGTTAAAAAGAGTCAGCTCCACTCGAAGGACAGGCTCCTGTGTCGCAGGTCTGTTCAGACTGAGCAGACTCGCCCTCCCTGCTAGAGGCTCACGCATGTGTGAAAACGGCTTGTTTAGTTCGGTGTTTCGGCGCTGACGTAATGGTGTCCGAGGCTCATGATGGGCGCGGATTTGGGATGGAAACAGTCTGTTAACCGTTTACGGCCAGGACACCGTTAGTTACACCTCTTTTTCTAGTTAAAAAGCACTTGCAATATATATAGAGATTGATAGAAATACCTGAAAATATTAAAGAAGTTCAACAGTATTACAAAGTATTTTGTCCACTCAAGTAATGAGAATTGAGATAAAAATGCCAAAACATACTAGAAATATAATAGAAAATATTAATCGTTTAATTTGTTTGTACCACGTAGAGCTCTAATAACCTACTAAATTGTGTGCATTATTTTTCTGCGTAATTATGACACTAAAATGTTAATGTTCGGAGTTTGAGGCTGTTTCGTGAACGACTCATAAATATTTTCTATATGATGTGGGAAAAGAACAACGTAGAGCCTCAGTAGTGCTGAGGAAAACTACAGTAATGAGTTAGTTATTGTATATAGTTTGTTGTCATACAGTTTCCTTCACATTAAGGATGTTTCACGTTGAGCTATACATACTGATTATTTAGGATCAATTATTATCGCGCTCGCTGATTGAAATTAAGCTGCAAAGTGCTTTTCTGCGCATTTGTTGTTTGTGTGCTCTTTATGTGAAGGAGGTGGCGCCATCTTGCGTCTGTGGGACGCATGACAGCATCCAATATAGTTGCCAATATTATGAGTCAGCTTCTGGGACAGGGATTAATCCAAGTGCTGGACTAAACAGTGTTCTGAATGGCGAATTTTAATCGAAAGAAAAATGTAGTCCAGTACTAGACATAATCCTTGATCAAGAAACTAACCATATAAATATGTTTTTTACATGTCCCTGTAAAAATTCATTGAGGTACCACCGATTTTTCAAAACATCTGCACAATTCAATCGTTAAGGTGTGAACAAAGTCGTTCAGAGTAGTTTAATGTGAAATCGTGTAGAGAAACTCACCATCTCAGATTTCTTTACAGTGGTGATAGGAATAAGGGCTTATGATGACAACAATGCAAATGTAGCTACTTTATTTACTATCCAAAATGACCGATGAACCAATGATACATGTTGAGAATGGTACAATTGTGGTAAATCTGAAAAAACTATATTTTCTTTTGCCTCACAATGCCTTACATGTACATCCCCACCATGAATGTGCTTTAAAATAAATTTTAGTCCAAAACCCAAAATTTAGTCCAAAATTAGTCCAAAATTAGTCCAAAATTTTAAACTATCATAAATCAATGTCTAAGGCATCAGACAACATACATGTAACAATTTCACATAACTTTCTGAGTTTTTAGAGGGATTAACCTCCTCAGACATCTGGTTCCTACCACTACCACTGTGGACAATTCTGATTTGGTAAGTTTTTCTAGAGCTAAGCATTTCACATGAAACCACTGAATGATGTTGTTGACATATTAACAAAATAATTATATGGATTTTTTATTTATTGGTAAAATTCCCCTTTAAGTCTTCAGAAGAGCTGAGTTCAAGAGCTAGTTTGAAGTTTGCTTTTGTTCAACATTGATAACTTGTTGTTTCTCCATACTTGACAGGGCTGTCAAGCACAACGTTCATCCCTGTCACACAAAAGCTTTTTTGGATTTTTTTGTTGAAATACCCACATAAAAGTCATGTAATTCACCGTTTTTTTTTCAGTTTAAGGTATGAGCTTGATAACACTAAGTGTGACAGTCAGTTTAGCCTGAAAAATTCCACCCCATCACATTCCCCTCCGTCTCAAGTTTCTTCACATGAAAATAGTTCAAAATATCATGTCCGTTTGGCACCGATCTCAGCAAATGTCTTTATTATAATGTCCTTCATTAACTCAACACGTTGTATTAAAGCAGGAAAAATCCAATTTGTGCAGTACTTTCATGCTCCAGATTTGTAGTTGGAGGCCCTTGATGTAAAGAGAACTGTCAGTTTATTTTTCTCAGAAGTGATGTCACACATACACTATTATAAATTACATGTCTAAAAGCTTGCTCATGCATTTCCTCTGAGATCAGGGATATGAAAAGAAAGTGTGCCCCCCCCCTTTGCTGCAGTACTAGCCTCTACTATTCTGGGAAGGCCTCTAGGCATTGGAACATTCCTGTGAGCATTTGATTGCATTCAGCCGCAAGAGCTTTAGTGAGGTCAGATACTGATGTTGGATGATTTATTCTGGATTACAAACTCCACGTCAGCTCTCAAAATTATTGGATAGAGTTACATCACTCCAGAGAACGGATTTTCACTGCTCCCCAGCCCAGTTGTGGGGGGCTTATACTCCCCTAGTCAATGTTTGGCATTGGGCATGATGACCTTCAGCTAATGTGCACCTTAGAGTAACGGAATTCACTAATTAAAAGGAGGGTCTAGATACTTTTACATGTACAGTGTATGATGTGTGATTACAGCTCATTATTTTATACAATAAAAGCTCATTATTTTCTTTGGTTTACCAGTTTTATTAACTAGCAGCAGGTGATGTGTTGAAGTTCACAAGGTCATGGTTAAAACAAGAAATTCATAATGCCTCAGTGGGTTCTCTTATGTCTTTTTTTGCTGTGGTTAAACCAGTCCTTTAACACAACTTGAACAAGTAAATGCTTTTAGACTTGAGGCCAGCTTTTAAATAGGGGGCTGTGAGTCACCGTTTATGTGTCTTTGAAAATCAGGGGCATTCCAGTGCAAAGGACTTTCTTCTCAGCGTTTTGAAATGATTGAGAATAGTATTAAAGCAACAAATTAAAACAGTGATGAAAACAAATAAATGGAGGTTGAAGAAAGGTCAGTGTTAAGGCCATTGAAGCCTTTATGATTAGGAAGCTGTTTCTCCTTCTAATGACAGTTACAGTGTACAGTCAATCCAGTCAGTTCGTAGTGACATTTCCTTTGATAGTTCAAGAGCCGATACCTCACATGTATTTATTTATTTACACATTTATGAAATATGCATAATACGTATAAACATTTATGTATTGATGTGTTTACCATTCATTTATATTACATGCTGATTTAATTTCAACAATCTTGGCAAACTGTGAGTGTAAAATATGGGCTTAAATGCAGAAAATATCACCATCTTGCCACTAGGCTCACACAATATGGACCTCTGAATATCAGCATCAAACACAATGGGCTGTCTCCTCTTATAAAGCCTTTTCATCTCTGAAAGCCTTGCATAAATTAACACATAGAAATGTTGTTTGACAGGAACATAAGATTGCTGTATGACATGCAAACATAACAATGTTTTAATGGCCTAGCAATCCTACATGATCTCTATATAAACCATAAAATAAATATTCTTTCGCTGAGATAGTACAGGAACACCTAAAGCTCTTAGGTGCTTTCCAGGGTCAGAGTGAAATGACAAACACAGAACAATAACGAGAACTGCTGCAACAACAATAGTAGCAGCATCAGAAGAGAACAATAAGGCAGATGGGAGCTAATCAGTCGCTTGCGTTTGGAGGATTCAAAGGAAGGAAATGACCTTCAGTGACATCTGATTCATCTCTTCTGAGGAGATATAAATATAACAATAGATGTAATTTGTGTATGGGGTAGCGCTCTACACTGCCTTGGCAACACTGTCTGACTGACTTTATTCAATTGGGAAATCTGTTCTCTGGTCATCAAAATAATTCTGTAAGGTTTTTATGTATGCTTGTAGTGTAATGTTTCATATAAGTGTGTACTCCATTCACACTCGCTGTTCCTCTGGCAACCATTTCTTTCAAGTATATCCCTCTAGAACAGGGCTGCCTAAAGTGTGGCCCATGGGCCAAAGTCTGCCCATGAGGATGTTTGATTTGGCCCAACAGAAAGTTACCACCCAGTGAAGGAGCAAACATTTTTTTATAGTATGTGTTACTTATTAAATTCTTATTTTTCTTTCATAATATTGTATTGTAAAATGCATTTGCTTAAAATGTGTTATGAACAAAAAATTGTGTATGGTACAACATGAATACATCTTTGAAAACTCTGAATACATTAAAATACATTTTAAAAACTGAAATCTAGCCCCCCAAGACAAAAAGATTAAGTGTAAATTATACACTATAGATGAAAGAGTACTCAGTGTTACAGGCCTTAAAATTTTTCAACGGTCTTCCTCAATAATTGTGAGACTGTACATTTTTTTTCTCCATTTTCAGATCATCTTTAAATCCATATCTCTAAATTGATCTTTGGTTAGAGATTATATATTTGGTTAGAGATGATTTATGATTCTTCCTAAGTTCAGTCACATCACTCCACTGCTGCACTTCCTTCACCGGCTTCCTGTAGCTGTACACATCAGATTTAAAACCCCGATGCTTGCCTACAAAGCCAAAAATCGACCAGCCCCCGCCTACCTAATGGCTATGGTCAAAACTCGAACTGTACCTCGAGCCCTTCGAGCTTCAGGTACAGCTCAGCTTGATCCACCATCCTTCAAGATGCGTGGAAGACGAGCACCAAGACTTTTCTCTGTCCTGGCACCCAGGTGGTAGATCGAACTCCCACTGGCTGTCTGAACAGCACGGTCTCTCGCAGTCTTCAAACGCAGACTGAAGATACATCTCTTTTTACAGCACTTAAGTGAGCACTAAGTTAGGTTTTTATTGTAATGCATTGTACTGCACTTATTGAAATGTATTGCCTTGCACATGTTTAACTCTGTTTCTTTTCTTTAGGCATCAACATGGGCTTTTGTTTCTAGCAATATGTGAGCTCATGACTAGCTTTCTCTCTAACCTATTTGTAACTAGCAAAGATACTTTCTTTAGGTAGACAACAAAGCACTTTTTGTAAGTCGCTCTGGATAAGAATGTCTGCTGAATGCTGTAAATGTAAATGTATTTCCATTATTATTATTACTACCACCACTACTACTACTACTACTACTACTACTACTGCTAATAATAATAATATAATAATAATAATGATAAGAACAGCAACAACAGAGTCATAGCATGTGACCTCTCCATTTAGGTCTTAGTAGAGATGACACCAACCAACACTGGGTATCAGTTTTGGGCTGATGTCAGAAGAAATGCTGTATTTGATATTGCAGGGAAAAAGAAATGAACCTTATTCAAATTCTGCCACAATCTTGCCTGAAATAGCACATACTCACATTGCATGATGTGATGCTGTTAGCTGTGTATTTCTTCCTGTTTGAAAAGTTTGGGCATGATCACCTACTATTAGATGTTCATCTTAAGTGAAGTACTTTAATTAAAAATAGCTCATTTTAAAGCTTAGTACTTTCAAAAGACAAAAATATTAGACTGCTATCAGTCTCAAATGATAATCAAAATTTCTTTATCTGTATTGCTATTGGAAAAGAAAAAAGATGTAGAGTGAAATCTCTAATTCTTAGAGATATTTTTTACATTTACATTTACAGCATTCAGCAGACGCTCTTATCCAGAGCGACTTACAAAAAGTGCTCTGTCTATCTAGAGAAAGTATCTTTGCTAGTTACCAGTAGGTTAGAGAGAAAGCTAAACACAGCACAGTGCAATAGTTTTCTAAAGCTTAATGCTTAATGTAGGGTTAAACAGTTGCCTTTCTTGTAATTCAGCACATCAGGTTGTACATTTAAAAATACAATTAGTTTAGATCAGTTTAAATCATATTGGTTTACTATAGCCTTTGGAAAAGCGGTGCTATGTCAGTTATATGGGGCATGTTATTGTAAATAGTAGTAACAAAAAGCACAAGAGCCCCTGAGATCAGTGTGAAACGGTCACTTTGAGTGAGGGCATGTTCTTACATCATCTGAACTCTGCCATGGGCTTCACAGATTCCCAAAGGTCAAGGTCTGCCATCTGCCAAGGAAACTATCCATCAGCCCAGTAGTGTTCAATCAGCTTTAGACCTATCTACTAAACAAATCAGTAAAAATTGGCAAAATAGTAATAAAAAGTCTAGTTCCAATGTTGCTAGTAGTTAGATCAACGATAACGGAAAGTGGTTATCAACCAAAGAAATCATGGATTTCAGTTCAGCTGATGACATTTTGCTACTGTGGCCTTTAGCTAGTTCCTCCAGAGGGCAGAAGTTGGTATCTAAAAGTCACCTTTGTCAAAAAATTGCTTATAGGCTTTCTTTCATCTTCATTTTTTAAAAGAAATGTTTGCTTTGAAATCTTTTCCTTCTGTATAACATACAAACAGAATCTTTGCAAATCTACTATTAAATTACTAAATCTATTCATAGAAAACTTTCACTGTTGTTGTTTTTGTTGCACATGATGTTTTTGATGATTTTCCATGTCATCATTAATGATATTTTAGACTATCAAAATGGCAAAGCAAATGAATAGTCAAGTTGAATGACATCTCATCACAACTGACCACAGCTGTTGGCCACTTCTGTCTGATCAAGTGGCCATCCAACAAGTACATAATCCAGCTTTAGCACACCTCTCTTGGGAGTGGAGCAAATCTGTCCACACTCTTGTAAAAGCATAATCTGGAATGAGCTCCAAATGGGTTGGCACAAACAACGCAGTCTCTGCCCCTGTTAAATCCCTCAGTCCAATTTTATGATCACATGATGATAAACACGATCATTTAAAATGTTATCAGTTACTGCAGTATGATTGAGTGCAAATTTGTACGACAAGCCATAAAAGCACAATATAATGATTTATTTATTTGCACAGAAAAGTCGCACTGTGACATCTTTAATTTGCAGTGTAGAAATGTAGCAGCCCGTTAGGTGGCACTCCTACTCAACTTTGAAGAGTTTAAGAACATGTGAGATAAATCCTATATAACAGGGCAAACCATCTGTCAGAGAGGTTATCCTCTGTCATTTCATGATCTTACATAGCACAAAACAAAGCTGTTAAAAAGCAAATTTGTTGGAGTTTGTGGTTAAAAATCTATAAAAGAAATAAATTAAATATAAATAAAAATATCTAAATAAAATACAAACAAATAAACAAATAAAATATAAATAAATCTTTTTTCATAAATAAATGAATCTATAAATCTATAATCTTTTGTCTCAACACCTCATAAACAGTCTGTAATCCAATACGCTTTTGATGTCTTATATGCTCTTATTTTGACAGAAAAAATATTTTAAGTCAGTAAAATATATGATGAACAAATTGATGAAGTAATTAGTTGTTTATGTGGAAGGCGGTCATGATGTAGGAGCGTATACCCCCACACGCACATCCCATAGCACGATTTGCATTTAACCCCTTTGTAATAACCTCACTTAATAACTGTGAGCGCATTATTTTCCCGCATTAGTGCAAATGAGCCACCGATGGAGTCTCTGTCCTGCAAAGTCGTGTCCCCTGATTCGCTCAGAGCACTGATTATGCAGCCTGAGAGGGGCAGTGGCCAGAACTGATGGCCAATCAAGTGAGCGAGCCGTGAATTAATTCGAGTATGCATGCCTGCACATATGCAATCCCATGCTGAGAGTGTATATGTGTATCTCGCTGGGCCGCTGTTTTCCCCTAATTTAAATGCCATTTGCATCAAGAGCATGAATAGTTCATCATCAGCAGCAGCAGCGCTCTTTCTCTCCCTCCCTGTCGCTCCCCCCCCTCTGTGTCCACTGTGTTGAGGGCAGGGATCATCGTGATCTGCTTAATGGCATGGAATGTGACAGGCCATGTTTACATCTGCTTGGCACTGGAGACCAGAGTAATAAAATACGTGGGGGGAAAAAAAGAATGAAGATGACATATTAAGAAATAATGAAAGATGGAAGTTGAATGACATTTGACATTTTGTAATGATTTACAGATACATAGTGATTTCAAAGATTTGACCACATATATATGCTTCATGTAACAGAGGTGACATGTTTATTTTTCCCTTGGCATCAATACAGCAGGAAATGCCATCTAACCAAATTCTCCCAACTCTTACTTGAACGGTGAACAATCAGGTAAAAAGAAAAAGAAAATCTTATATGGCAATTAGACCTACAATTCTATAGAAAGTCACAGAATCAGAAATGTTGTTTAATGTCTTCTATAGAAAGTTATTACATGAAATCGTTACAATACGCTGACTAATATCTGGACCATTGTTTTAGAATAGTTGTGAGATTAGGTTTTGATATAAAACATTTTTAAAAACCGGGTTCATGGCAGAGAGGTACATGCAGGGCATTGTAAGGCAAAATAGTTCCCAAAGAAAACTTATTTTTTCAGATGTATCACTATTGTACTGATATCAACACTACATCTAAAAACTACACTACATCTAAAGAAGATGTGTAGGTACACTGGTTATTTTAGACAAGTAATAAAATGGATATATTTGCCTCATAGATTTTGTGACTGCTGTTTGCTATTACCATTGTAAAGAAACCAGATCAATGAGTTTCTCTATTATGCAGCATTTTGCAACCAACCAGTGTGATACCTTCACATCTCAATTGATGTGAAATTGGTAGAATTCCACTTTAAGGACTATTTTAAATTAAATTTAAGCAGCCCAGTGATGAAAAAAATGTCCCTACTAAGACCTAAATTACATAGGTCCAAGACATAAATCTGTAAATCTATGCTTCACCACTGACTTTTTTCATTAAATACATGACTGGAATTGTGGTACAGTAAATTATTTGCATTGACTAAACTTGATTTCCGCTATTGTACTTGCAGATTTGATAATCTGGACCTTTTAAAATCAGCACGGAATGGAGAAAGAGATAGAGAAAGAGTAATTCTGGAGCACTGCCAAATGAACAAATACTAGGAATCTCTGCTTTGTCCAATGAGCATTACAACAACGATAAAAAATAAGGTCAAGGATTTGCATGTGCATTTTACTTAAAAATATCAGCGAGGAGCAGTGTCAGTATTGATAATCCTTAGTGTCTTTAGATTGTAATCTGTCTTTGGAATTAAGGACACAGGGACTTTAGGAAATTGCTTAGGGATAAGTTGGAAAATTATCACGTCACTGTGTCAGCTCCAGCCCATGTTACAGTTGTTCACTGTGGGCAGTGATGTTCATTTGGTTTGTCTCCTAAGGGCATGACAACAATAAGGGCTTAGATGTCTCCTTTTGTTTTTAGGATGACGTGCATTGTGTTAGCAGCACAGGGAGACCACTCTGGCCATGTGGAGAAGTCCGCGATACTAATCTCTAATCTCATGAGGAGTTAACATTGCAATATTAGCAACACACTTTAAATTGATTGTTATTTTATTGCTGCTGCTCATCTGCTAACATGGCCTGAATGTATCATTTGTCCAGCAGCCATTATGAGTAAGAAGCTATATGTGTTTGTTTTTACTGTAATGAAACAGTGCATCCGATTACAAGGCTAGCTTCTAAACTCACAATTCATAAATTGTTGTGGATTTCCCAAGGGGGATACTTCATGCACTGCACACATACTTTGTGGTGACTTGGATCAATTTGAGACAATGTTAGCATCTGCTATACAGAACAAAACATTCAGAGGTTATCCATTCATAGTTTACTATTGGTGCATAAAAAGTACTCTTAATTGATTTGTTTTACAGTTATTTCATGTAGACATATAGCGGAACAGATTCTCTTTCATCCTTCAGAGACTGTGTCAGTGAGGGGGAATCTGACAGCTGAGGAATCACAGCAATCTTTATAAACAATGTAAGAAATCTGGGAGCAGTGAGCTGTGACATTGGCAAAGTGGTAAAATGTCATAATCACATAATTCAAATCTCTTTATGGCACATCAGAACAAATGGTCAATTTACAGCATTTTCTAAAATCTTTTGTACTCTGTCACTGTACCCTTGAATAAGGCAATAAGGCATGTCCTCACGTAAATGGCATGAAATTCCATCTCCTGCATTGTGAAGTTTCATGCCAGTCATGCCTCATGCAACTGTACAACTGTTCTTGTCCAATAAAAGGTCCACCTACAGGGACAAGTTGAAAAACAAAGGTATGTGTGTGTGTGTGTGTGTGTGCGTGTGTGTGTGTATGGATAGGTACATATGTGTGTTGAAGCCTCTGGTCTAAATCCTTAGAGTCAACTCAAACTGATGTTGATGCGTCAAGATTTCTTATAATCGTTTAGTCCAGAATAATCTGCTCTGGCCTCAGAAAGAGGCAAACATTGAGACAACACACAAAAAAATAACAGTGGAATGAACTAAAAGTGTAGGAGTATAGGAGATCAGAGTTAGCTATGCCATTGTGATAAACCGTCCCCTTGGAATTACAAGGTTCTATCTGACATTTTTGTCAAAATTGTGTTATTCACATATTCTTATTCTGTAACTTCTTAACATTATGTGAGATAACAAGATACAAAGGTCCTAAAAATGAATAAATAATAAAAATAAATATCATAAAATGTCATAAAAAGCATTAAATTTAAGTTTCTGATACATGTACACACTGTTACAACACTAATAGATTATGAGTAAACTGTTTGTGTTCCTTGAAAATGATTGCTTCTTCTCATGTTTTGCCAGACAGAACCTTATAATTCCAAGCAGAAAGTGAGTTATTACAATAAGAAGGTTCTATCTGCATTTGACCTGTTCCAAAAAGACAAATTTGATAGGATTTCAATATTATACTTTTAGAATACATTCAGGGTGTCTGTCATTTTCATCTATGACAGAAAAATGTTCCACATATCAGTTTTGCTACTTGGAATGCAAAATCTCTGAAGCTCAATATCTCAAAACTGCTCAGAATGCAGATAGAACCTTGTAACTCCAAGGGGGCGAAACACTATATGGCCAAAAGTGTGCGAACACTCTTCCTAATTATTGACTTCAGGTGTTTCACACCCAGTGTTAACAGGTATGAGGTCAACATGTATTCATGAAACCTCCATAGACAAAATAACAGACATAAGCAGAAAAACTGGTCATACAGAAGGACTCAGTGACTTTAAATATGATGCTATCGTGGGATGCCACCTTTGCCACAAGTCAGTTCATGAAATGTTTGTGTGCAAAGCGAGGTCCATAAACACATGGTTTGACAAGTTTGGTGTGGAGGAACTCCAGTGGCCTGCACAGAGCCCTGACCTCATCCCACAGAACATCTTTGGGATGAATTGGAACATTTTAAGCCAGGCCTACTTGTCCAACACCAGTGCCTGACTTCACAAATGCTCAAATGCCAACTGAATGGGCACAAATTCCCACAGACACACTCCAAAATATTGTGGTTTCTCAGAGCAGTGGAGGCTGTTATAGCTGCAAATAGGGACAAACCCCAAATTAATGCAGATGGTTTTGGAATGAAATGTCCAACTTGTATTTATTTTGTACAGTATACAATTCTATAGTGGGGCTACTGACTCCATCTGACAGCAATCCTTGAGTTTTTTTATCAGGGTTGGGAGACGCTTTACTACTCCCACCTGTATAAGTGTTAATCTGGCACTTTACATTAAATGCATAGAAATATCTTTTTTTTGATGGCTCAACCACAGACTAACCAATCACAGACTAATCATCACAGGCTAACCAAACATAGGCTAACCAATTACAGACTAACCAAAGACAGGATAGTCAATCACTGGCCAACCAAGTACATTTTAGTAATCACAAGATAACCTATCACAAGCAACAAAAGGCTAACCACCCAATCACAGAATAACCTGTTGTCAAGATCCTCCTCCTCTGGGTAGACTCCACTTCGAACCTCTGTGGCTCCATCGACTATCCTTCACCACACACATCTGCAGCTTATTTTAAGGTCATTAAGACTAAATATATACCACTTTGTTTTGCCTGCTTGTTGCAAAGTCTCTGTGTTTCCTTACCTGAGTTTTGAGCTATTTTTCCTTTGTTAGTTTGTTCTTGTGTTATGACCCTTGCCTTGTCTTTCTGGTTTTTGAATATGGATATGCCGCTGATAATGCCTGCCTGTGTTTTGACACCTGCTTGTATGGACTGTAAGTGTTGAACTGCCCTGACCTACATGCCTCTGACATTACACCAATCATAAATTTAACAATTAAAGGCTAATCACAGGTGAACCAATCTCTGGCTAATCAATCATATGTTTTTTTTTAATTACAGGCTTATCCATCATAGACTGACGAATCATTGTTATTTATTATTAAGTGCCATCAAGTCTTTTCCAACTCCTGGCGACCATGTGGAGAGTGTTTTTTTTGCAGAATATCCTGTTTTCTGTTTGGGACTTCTGAATAGCTGGTTCATGATTCCTCTGTATCCATCCATTTTATCCATCCATCTTTGACCAATTACAGGGTAACCAATTACAGGCTACCCAGTCATAAGTTAACCAATCTTAGGCTAAGCAATCATGTTGAGTTGTTTTTCTGTTCGTTGCACAAACCTTGTCAAAGAAAAGATGCACACATCAATATAGTTTGCTATAGTTTTATTCCTATGATGGTTTTTAAAAATTAAATTCACTAAATATATGACACAATGAATTTTCATAATTCCACAGGTCCTCAATCAATCCTTGAGGGTTGGCAACTCTGTCTTAGAGTAATTCATGTTAAAAAAATCCATAACGGAAGAAGTCATACTTTGTAATTATATTGTATTTATTACAGTTGTCATTTCTGCAGATCAGTAGCTCTCTGCACTGAAACTCTTGCTGTATCTTCAGGGCTCTCTTATCTTTGTAATCTCTAAAGGCAGAATTTCAGTGTGTTTCAGAAATGTGTAATTCACTTGGTCTGCCTTACCCACTGATTTGGTTGCATATGTTGTTGTAGTAACTGTTATCACCTCAGACAGGTCATGTTTAAATACACAGTCTGGGGTTTCAAAAAGAGGGCACTGCTGTTGTGGCACTTGGCAGTGGACACTTTAGAGACGTCACATGTGACTGGCTATCTGCAGTCTGTCTCACACTACAATGGCTGGTGGAATCCTTGTCCTTCTCCCTCTCTCTCACTCTGGCCATATCTTGGCTGGTCATTGCCTCTATTCCTTGAGTGACCGACACAAACACTGTATCCCCCAGCCTCAACCATGTTTACACTTTTCACCTTATCACCTTATTGGTTGCTCGGAGTAGAAGAGAAATCGTCAAACAAAACCACTGAGGTTGAAATAGCCTCCCATTAACTCTAACCTCTAACCTAAAATCCCAGGCTTTGTACATACTAAGACATGTGTCAGGCTCCATGCTTTGCGGACACTGTAGACTTCAGCACACTGCCTCGTTAAACACATCTGATTCAGCTCATCAGCTATTTAGCAAAGCCTTCATGAACTGAATTCAGAGCGTTAGATGAGGGTAAATGCTAATCTCTGCAACACTTTGGCCCAGAAGGCCCCCAGTTTGACATGCCTGTACTAAGGCTTATTATAATTAGTAACTACTGGGGCTTTTTAATGCAAACTGGCTGAGCTATACTTAGGTTATAGAAGTGTGTAATAAAACTCTGGGCCTGCTGGTGGGCCCTGGCCATTTAAGGGGTTAAAGGGGCATTTAAGCCTAAAACTAACTTTTGTATTGTTTGTCATGTTATGCAGCATTCTGTATTCTGCATCCCTCAGCCTCATCAGTTTCAGAATTCCGCTTTATTTTTATCATCCATCACGACCATAACCAGAATGCGTTACGCAAATACAACCACAAATGCAATCAAGAAACTCTAACTGCTAGTGTAGCCACTGATGTAGTGGCAAT
This sequence comes from Colossoma macropomum, assembly GCF_904425465.1. Lineage (NCBI taxonomy): Eukaryota > Metazoa > Chordata > Actinopteri > Characiformes > Serrasalmidae > Colossoma > Colossoma macropomum. The sequence continues at coordinate 18,186,848 of NW_023494795.1, read as the reverse complement.
GTGATGTCCAGCTGTCTAGCAGTAATATTAGCTATCTGGTTTCCTAAAAAAAATTATAAAACAGACCACCCTAATATATCCACACCAAAGAGCTTGTAGCTACACCATCAGAAATCAGGGATTTACTTGTCTTTAAACTGAAAATCTTCCTCTGGCACCACTGTAAGAGGTAAGAAGACATGTTTACAACAGAAGTAACAGGTAGGTTTTTCATTTTGGCTGGAGTAACATTTTAAAGTTTTTGAGGTAGTGTTTAAACATAGCATGTAAAGAAAACATATGAAGACCAAGTTGCTTTGATTCAAAAATTTTTGAATCAGATTGCAACATAACTACATGGATTACTCATCTGTTTCAATCCTTATATTTTTTTCGCATTACATAGCTCTGTTTTGGGTCTAGTATAAAATTGACCATATTTAAAAGATATAACAACAAAACAGTAGAATGCAATTGGTAACAAAACACAATGAGCATAATACGATTATATATTCAAAACTAGGTAACTAGAACAATAATAATATGTAGATAAATATATAAAATACACTGGAGAAAAAGTAAAGATTCAGAAATAGCTAAACTGTGTATATAATTAATTAAAGATTCAGAAATAGCTCAACTGTGTATTATTAATTAAGCAATTTGTGAATATATTCTTCTGTATCTTTCACTATAATTCTAAGAGAGAGGGAGAGATAGAGATTCTATAATGTCTTTCGATGTATGATAGCTAAAATTCAGGAATGATCCAGAATCTTTGTGTAAATCTAGTTCTAACCACCTCTCTTGATTGAGCATAATGCATGTGGTGTTTAGTGCAACAACCTACTTCGCCTAAGTGCAGACCGCATTACAAGACACTCACTCAAGTCACCCTGTAGACTGCCAATCTTTAATGTAAGACGCTTTTAATTTGGACCTCCAGGCCTGGATGAATTATTTACCTCTGTAATTAACATAAAAGTCAAACTGTGTAGCCTATCTATCAGGACACAAAAGCATACCTCTCTTTCCTGTGGCCTTTGGTAGAGGCGAAACTAGAGCCAAGGCAAACCAAGCAATTTCTTGGGCCCCAGTCAAAGGGGCTCCTAGGCAACAGACGTCAAGCTGAGAATTTTGTCCAAAGCCCATGAACATTAACCATTTTCTTCTTATTATTTTTCCAACAGACTGTAGTGGTAATCATTTTAGGTCTATGGTGGTTTGTTACAGCAAAGACTCTTGTGTAATTAACATACCCCTTTGTGGAACTTCACCATTTCCCAAGCACATAAAGATAGTCACACAAAGTTTTGCATCCACTGAGCACCACAGATAGCCCATGTATGCAGATATACAGCACCAAAAAGTTTGGACACACCGTCTCATTCTGGTTTTCTTCATTTTTACTGCTACTGAACAACAGTGAAGACATCCTAGCTATGAAATAACATATGGTTCTATGCAACAAATTGACAAAAAAGTGTAAACAAATTAAATTATCTTTTACTTTAGCTTCTTTTAGAAATTAGACCCCCATTGCTTTGCCTTGATGCAGCTGATCATTTTCTCAAGTAGCTTCATAAGGAGCCACCTAAGATGATTTTCCAACAGGACTGAAGGAGATACACATATGCTGAAAACCGTTGCAAAACAGCATATGTGACATGATTTGTGAAAATATTAGCATTATATATAAACATGGTATGACATTGTTTGATGCCTTTTATTTTAAAAAGGAGTCACTAAAACATACATAAAGCATAGTTTGCCTTTTTTAATGTAAAATGTTGTACAAAATAAAATAGAAAGCAAAATAATTGATAATCAAAAAAAGAAGACTAATATTAGATGAAATACAAATAACAATAATACAGAGTATGATTGGTCAGATAAATAGCTTTAAACATTTTGCTTAGGTGCCTGAGAGTAATGTTGTACGTAGGCACTGCTTAACTATTTGTATTTGTCTTAGAAACAGATTTCATTTTCAGTTAAGCCTAAGTCTTTAAGATTATGAAAAATGCATAATCAGTTCTGGGTGTCCAGTTTTGACTGTGACGCCACAGGTATATATTTAACTAAAGCTTTAACTAAATGAAACACTACTACACAATGCAAAGCACAAGAAAATGACAGAGTGATAGAAAATGGTTGACATACATTATATGCGTGTCCAGGGGAAATTAAATGGACTGCTGTAACATATCCAAAATGTTATTATTTCAAAGCTTACAACTAAACATGGCAGCTAATGTTGGGAGTGCGTGTGGATTTAAACATGTTCTACCTTAATGGAAGCGGCATTTGGAAAAGAAAACGTTACAGTACAGTCATTGTGTTTTTTTAGGGACTGAGGCTATCCTCAGATTAAACAGACTGTCCGAAGAGGGCCAGAGTCTTTGTATATGTGTATTATTATAAAACCAAGATGTAAACACAAATCCATCTGGCCGTTTCAGTTAGTCCACATAACAGGCGAGTCTAGACGCTGTAAATAATGAAAAAGCCTCTGCTAGTGCTGACGTAGCCTGCTCATAGCAATCCATCTATCCTGTCCGTTTTCAAAAGCCATGTGGAGAGATGCCATCTAGATTTCTCTCAAGAACCTTTATTAACACTTCGTAAACATATACAAATGTCCTAAAACTTTTTTATCTCTCTTAAATAAAGCTACGTCCACATGTTCGTCCACGATGATGTAATTGTAGAAACGCAGCCTGTTGGCGCTGCCTACATACATCCGGGGATTTCGCCTGGTTCCAGAGACGTGCTGGTGTGAAATGAGAGTCAGGACGGAGGATCCCCTCCCTTAGAGCTGCACTGAGAGAAAACCACAAAAAAAACGAAAAAACAAAAACAGAAAAATAAACGAAAGAGCTGAGATGGACCGCGTCGTAATGCTGATATCACAGGGATGCACTACTTAAATATTTTTTTATGGTTTTCTCTTTTGCAGACACAAGGAGAGCTCTCTCCCACCTTCGGTTTTTGAACCAGCCAAACCAGCTAGCTAGTAAATCATCTAGCTAGCTAGCCAGCTGTTTCCTGTGTTGCCGTTTACTTTTGGAGCTAGCTACAAGTCTGACAGCTGGCTTGCGTACTGCTGTTAAGGGTAATTGCCGCAGCGTTTGAGCCTCGGCGTCTTCTCATTCCTCAAAGGCCATTAAGGAGCTTGGTAAGTAACGTGTAACTCTGATAATTTATTTAAAACATACTGCTATGTGAAAGCTAACTAGCTAGCTTCTGCTGTTAGCACTGGTGTGCTAGCAGGGCAGCAGCAGCTACGCGCTCAGTCGGGCGGTATCATAAGTAACGTTGTCCTAATGCATTATGTTACTTTAACACACTGTACCCTTGTACTGACATTAATATCAGTTTGTACGTGTAGTAAGTTTGGTGTTTTACTTGTCGCGGAAGCAGAACATTTTAAGACGCTATCTAGGTTAACTGCTAGCTAACTATATGTCTAACCAGCTTGTATCTAGGCAACGGACGTGTGGGCGTGGTAGTTGTATGACAGGCGTGATAGGTGTTGCTTGAATATTTGTAAAGTTTAATGTGCCCCTGTTGCTTATTTGACTGAAGAACGTCACAGCATTGACCATGATGTCTCCTAATTCTATCATTAAAGTGCATCTACTGCCGAAGTTTGCAGAAAGAAACACAGTCAAGACCAACTGTTGAGCATTTCACTTCTGAGACCTGTTTTTGTCTTTGTCTTTGTGCTTGAAACAGAGAGACACAAAGAAAATGGGTGCTTTCTTGGACAAGCCAAAGATGGAGAAGTTTAATGCACATGGGGAGGGGAACAACCTGCGTTATGGCCTCAGCAGCATGCAGGGGTGGCGGGTGGAGATGGAGGATGCACACACAGCTGTTGTGGGCCTTCCTCATGGGCTTAGCACATGGTCGTTTTTCGCTGTCTATGATGGACACGCTGGCTCTCAGGTGGCTCGCTACTGCTGTGAACACCTACTGGAGCACATCACCAGCAACCCAGACTTCAGAGGTGGAGGCCCAGGTGGAGGGGGCGAAGACGCAGGTGCTAGTCGTTCTGAACCCTCAGTGGAAAGTGTGAAGAGTGGTATTCGCACAGGCTTCCTGCAGATTGACGAGCACATGCGTGCCATTTCAGAACGCAAGCACGGTGCTGACCGCAGTGGTTCGACGGCGGTGGGCATTATGATCTCGCCAGAGCACTTTTACTTTATTAACTGTGGGGACTCCCGGGCCCTGCTGAGCCGTGGGGGTCGAGTCCACTTCTTCACGCAGGACCACAAGCCCAGCAACCCTCTAGAGAAGGAGAGGATTCAGAATGCGGGAGGCGCGGTCATGATTCAACGGGTTAATGGTTCTCTGGCTGTCTCTCGTGCTCTTGGGGACTTTGACTACAAGTGTGTACATGGAAAGGGCCCAACAGAACAGCTGGTGTCTCCAGAGCCAGAGGTGTATGAGATTGAGAGAGCAGAGGCAGAGGATGAGTTTGTGGTGCTGGCCTGTGATGGCATCTGGGACGTCATGACCAATGAGGAACTATGTGACTTTGTGCGTTCACGACTGGAGGTGACCGAAGACCTTGAGAGGGTGTGTAATGAAATAGTGGACACCTGTTTGTACAAGGTAAGGTCTACCAGAGAAGTGGGTTTGGCTAAGAGCAAGAGATTAGCCTGTGGTTTAGTGTGCTGTATATATTTCATCCAAGCAGTCACATTTGCTAGGCCACATTTGTTGCCAACCTTAACCGGTTACTGTGGTGTTTAATTGCTTGACAGTAACAGTTCAAATTAAAATGATCCATTTGAAATGGAAACTATCCAATTATCTAAATGGTCATTATAAAGCTAACGTTAATGAGTTCAGTTTATGCGTTGACATTGTTATTGTGTGACTGTTTTCCTTTTCTTTCTCTCTCTGTTTATGAACAGGGTAGCCGTGACAACATGAGTGTGGTACTGGTATGTTTTCCAGGTGCACCCAAGATCAATCCGGAAGCTGTGAAGAGAGAGGCAGAGCTGGATAAGTACCTGCAGAACAGAGTAGAAGGTGGAGCATCTAAAAAGACTAACAAATAAGTTCTAGTACAATAACAAACTGTAGAAAATAGAGAGAAAGACAGAGAGTGAGAATTCACACTCATCTAAGAGTATGGTAAATGGCACTCTAATTGCCAAATATATGTTGTTTCTGATCCCCATATTTGAGGAGAAATACCCATTAGTATTTTATCATCCCTGTGTAAGAGGCCAGGATCTGGTTTCCCAAATGCATCATAGCACAGAGATCATTGTAAGATGATATTAAACGTTTGATGCTTTTTGGGAAACCCAGCCCTGGTAGGCCTCGTTTAACAGGGTCGATAAAACATTATGGTGCAAGTAGAAGCTCTTTATAGAGGCCTTTGATTATTTATTGCCAAGAGCGCTCACAATTTAAATGTATAATCTTACCAAATGATTTCAGTATAAGGCATTGAGAAGAGTTTTACTCCTGTTTCAGTTCACCATGCCTCTTCACTGAGATAGTGCAATCACATTAAACCAGACAACAGAATGATGACATACCTTTTAGTTACATACTCAAGAAAGCTGCTATGTTTAGAGGTATCTAATATAGAAAACAAACCAAATTTGGAACCACCGGTTTTGTGTTAGTTGTTTTGTGTCAAAAAAAGGAAGAAATGCTACATGTAGTGTATTCTGTTCATGTTAGCGTGTTCTCATGGCCTTATAGTGTCATTCATATTCACTTGTGTGAGCATGTGTTTGAATTTGACACCAAGTTCATTTGCACTTTGCTGAGATTTTACGGTCACTTAAATGTGTTGAAAACACTGAAACAGAATGTCAGAGCTTCACTGCTATAGTGTGCAAGATTACTGACACAGTATGATGTACAAGGTCTGTGAGTGCATTTTGTGCATCTATGGCTCTGACTGCTATGGGTTGCCTTGACACTCATTTTCTGCATGGTTCTGTTTTGTACCTGTACTAAGGAATGCAGTTGCCTTAGCCCCAACATTCAGAGCTGATTGGCTAGCATTTAGCACCCAGCCCACCTGTAATGCTTCAGAGAGTATGCTGAATACCATTGCAACATACTCCGTAGGCATGTATGCTACCAATAGCATGATAATATTGTATGTATTCCTGCATGTAAAGCAGAGATTTTTAGCTAACAACACTAATCAAAAACAGAGAGTGTTCTTAATCTGACTTTAGTCTGACTGGACTTGTTGCTGAGAAAGATTTCTTAATACATACATGTTTGTAACTCTGAGGATTTCATAGATTTGAGCTTTAACACACTATTTGAAAGATTGAAGATGTTTTTAAAGTGCTACTAGAATTGTTTACTACTTATTGCCTCAAAATGACATTTTGTCAACACTCTGGTTTGTTTCTTAATGTAGCTATACAGAGAAAGTTTACATGGAAAAATTCTTGGCACACCCTTGTAATAATGAAACACAACAATTCAGATAGCTCTTTATATATGATCATAATATTCTCCCTGTTCTATCCACAAGAACATAAAAGCTTTGCAAAGTTTGCATTTCCATCACCCTAAGTAATATTTAGTAATACTTGCACTGATTAAGAATATTTTTGCAGGCAAATTTGGCCTTGAAAATTAAACTGATTATTATTATTTGTGCATGTCTCTATGTTTGTGTGCCTCTTTAGTTCATCAGACTGTGCATTTAAATGAAGAATTTGTTTGTGAATGAAATGAATGACAAAACAGTGTGCCTGCTCTCAGAGTGTTTCAGAATGTTGGTTCTTATCTGTGCTTGCTATCGTGTTTCACCATTATTGTGCTGTTCTAACTTGAAGCACATTTTATTAATGTTGTTTTGATTGTTATATTTTCAGTTTTCATTTACTTAGCAAGACTACATGTGCAATGGTCAGCCTTTAACTAACAGACGTTATTCATTAGCTCTAACTGGCTCGTGCATTGTACTTGTTTGTGTGCGTGCAGGTGTTCTTGAAAATAGATTATACCAGTTGTAGCATATAAAGTAAGACACTACAGTGAGGATTAAGTGATTGTGCCTGGAAGTGGCAGTGCGATTAGTTTACAGGTACGCTTTATCCTTATGAAAAAAAGTAGGTACCAAGCAGTTACTTGAATCAAGAACACTAGCTGAACTAAAATGACTTTAATGTTGTGCCATCTTCCTTCCATTATGTCCACTCTAGGGCTTCTTTTGTGGAAATGTGCTAAATAGAATACAGACATCACCAGACATACTACAGATGTCATGAGTCATATAACAGCTGGAAGTGCAGTCAGGGGTCCTGATTTATTGAGTGTGTGTACAATCAGAATTGATTATGAGGTGAGTTTGTGATAAGATTTACTGAATGTGAAATTTTACCATGATTAGAATTCACTAACAACTCTGCAGTATTACTAGGGAGCCAGTGCAAGGTAAATACTATCGTTTCATTCTAAATGAGTAGTTCAAAAATGGATCCATAAATATTTTGGTAAGAAGTAAACTTAACTCTGTGAGTTATTATTTGTAGTATGCACTTAACATTTCTGGACATATTTCCCAATGACTGCTGTTGCTCCTACCAAACATCTAAACTAAGTAATTTCTTTAAACCATAACTCAACAGTTAAATGTGAGAATAAATTAAAGTTCTGTAATGAGAACATGCCCACCATTAAAAACACTCAGGACACATTATCAATAAGTGAATAAAGCTCTATTGATTATGAAAAGAAGAACATGAAACATTTTCCAGGGATGGCATGTATGTTATGTAGTGCATTCATACATTTATGACTTTCCTGTAGCCATTTTTTTCTTTTTGGCTCTTGGTTGCTGTTGCTATAGTGCAGGAACACCTGGGCATTTCAATAAAAGGTAGTAGATGGACTTTGTGTGTGTATGTATGTATGTATGTATGTATGTATGTGTGTATGTAGTAGTAGTAGCTGAGCATTATATGTGCCCATTGCACTTATGCTCAGGTGAAATTTATCAACAGATGAGGCCATTTCTGCACCGATCAGTGTTTTATAAGGCTTTGATAAATCCCACTTGAGATTTCCCTGCTCTTTTTATACTGACATTTCCAATTGCATTTGATAGTGATTGATAAGAGTCCCAGTATGTTTCAAGTCATTCAGTTTGCAGACAGTTTGTGTTTGTTATTGTGGACGTGACACCATCTTGAATTTGCTAGGTCTATTTTTTGAGCAGCCAGTATTCATCCTGGACCCCCTTTATGTTCTTAGTAAACTTATTTTGAAATGATTTAAAATGATTTTGATAAGTTGGCACTAACTATAAAAAAATACCCACTGTATTAACTTCGAGAACATACCGAATAAGGGAATCATTTTATTACGGTAACAGAGACGATATTAAAACTATATAGAAAGGAGCAACATTTTCCTACTTAGTGGAGTGTTGGTACCCATGTGTCATGTACGTCTCTCAGGTTATAACTCGTGAGCAACAGAAGACACTTATATTTATTTGAGTTATTTATTCCTACGCAAATATTTACCTCTTCTGAACTAAACCTTCATGCATTCCGTTTTATTTAGCCAAATAAGCACTACTAATGCAATGACAAACGTTTACTCGTCCCTGTATTTATTGTTGTCTGTAAATTACGTAAAAGTGTCATGAATCTAGTTCATGTAAATTTGACTGAAGGTTTTGTGAGTTGACGAAGCACTTAAGTCTTGAGTCAGTTATTTCTCACACTTCATTTATTGTCAATCATATATCGGTATCCTTCCTGATCAGATTTGTCCAAGGATGGTGAAAAGGGTTACAGTCCATGATCGGTCCTTTCTTAGCCCATCAGGCTGTGTGTTTCTGTATTAGTTTAATTACCTCTCAGTAGGCAACTGTTTTATAGTGCTCATTCTAAACGATTACAAAACTGTATTATAGAAAAATATTGCAACATTAAGGGGAAGAGCACCCATGCTTTATTTGTTTGATTTTTATTTTTGTATATTAGCACCCAAGTCTTGGTAATGTAGAGACAAATTGTGATGTTGTTACTCTTAGATGTTAATGATGATTCAAATAAAAGTTATTTACTGAACCCTTGAGGCTGTGAGCTTTTTTATTTAGACAAAAATGCTCTTTGCACTTCTGTTGCATCAAGCATTAGCCTGTTATTGTGAAATAAAGGGTTGTTGACATTATTTTTATGCATTAGCACTGCAGTAGGCTGCATTTTTTAAAGGGTTCAAGTCCAGTCATCAAACCTGTAGGACAATGAAATAAAAGAGAGACCCTCTGTTTTTGTCAAAATTAAGCACTTTTGCTGTGAAAGCACAGATAAATAAAAAAGGGGAATGAAGAATGAAAAGAAAAAAAGCAACTTTTGAACAGCATTTATTCATGGCACTATAAAGGCGGGTTAAGTGTAGCATGAGTCATAAAAGGCAATCTTTGATAGGCTGCATGATTAGAGCAAGTGGTGAGTCACCCACTAAAGGGTTGTATAGGCTATCCATGTCGTTGCCCACATGAATTTTTTTTTAACGATTTGGCTATTTATATTCAATGCATTTTAGATTTTTGTAAAGATTTATGATATAACAAGCTATTCCCAAACAAACCTGACTTACCCGTAAGTCCTTGTGATTCCTCAGAGCTCATTAAGAAGCAGGGTGTGGAGAGCATACCAGACTTAGCCCATGTGATGTGTGTGTTAGCCACGGAGAGCATCCCCAACCTCCCACCTGGGGGAGAGCTGGCTAGCAAGTGAGTGCTTAATCTTACACACACAAAGTCATGAAATTTTAATTTTTTGTGCATGTAGCTGATAGCTTAAATATGTAATCAACTTTTTTGTTAGTCCTTACTGCAATGCATTTCTTTAAAATTTTATTAAGATCAGTTCAAAAGCTAAAGCTTTTACATTGGCAGGTGATTCACAGTCTGAACCTGATACAGTAGATTTTACCAGGTTGCTCTAGAATACTGTGAAAAACAACACACAAACAAATCTGTGAAGATGTAACTTAAGTTCCTGTTGATAGTTTATTCAAATGCATGGACAGATATGTGTTTGAAAATAACCTGACTAAAATAAAATCAAAGGTCACTTCTTTCACCAGTGCTTTTCCCCTTTTCCTCCACTCTCCTTTTCCTCTCCCCTCATTACCTTCCAAACTGAATTATTCATGTCAAGCTGATGCATTTTTAAACTCTTGCTGGATGAAGAGGTGTCATTTAGATTCACAAAGTTGGCAAAATGACTACCAAGCTCACAGTACTTTCATCAGTCTTCCTTACACTTACTATAATGTGTGCTGTAACAGTCACTCATTGTGGACCTGATGGCGCAAGAGATTTAGAAGCTCTGGGGTGAAAATAATAAAGGCTTTGTTATTATATAGTAAAATGTATCTAATTCTGAGGCATGTGTGTGGTCGGTATACCTTCTCCTCTTACACTTAATAATCCACAGTCAGTTATTTCTGAGAAGGGGATGTTTTGCTGAAGTCCAGGGCAAGAGAATGCTCTCAAGACCGCTATTATCACTTTTAATGCTGACACACAGGAACGGGGGAGAGTTTACAACTAAAAACGCCTAATTGCTTTTGAATTGTTGCAATCTTAATACACAATCGAAGCACTATAATTTGTTAAAATTTAGGCTAAAAAAAACTTTGTTTTTCATAACTGATCAAGATTTACAGCTCTGAAATAAGTAAAAATGCTATACATGTACAGCAACTCACACCCCTTTCCTGTTATGTCCCCTCAGACGCAGCGTTGTGGAGGAAATGTACAATAAACTCAACCCCTACCAAAGTGACAGCACAGTGAGTATTCCCAAGGCCAGCGCATCATCAGTTGTAGTCCTGGTCAAATAAGAAACGTTTCATACTTTTTTCACCTCACATCTTTTATTTAATCTTGCTTCCTGCTAATCAACATCTAAAAGGGGGCTGATACTGATTGTGTTGATTCAAGATGTAATTACCCTACCTTTTGTCATTCTAATCGTTCTCATTAGCCAGCAGCTCTTTTATCAGAGGAGCCTGACCTGCGTTTTTAGTTTGCCTTCTTTGAATCATGTTTCATTGAGGGTTAGGCTAATGTAATGCTGCACTAACTCACCATATGGAATGCATACTTTGGAGTAATATCAGTAATAGAAAATAAATACAGAAAAATATCTGCTAATAGAAATGATCTTAACATTAATACGTCAAGTACCCTGAGTTCTCATTCATGATTTCAATGTTTTAACATACCTGGTGCAGCAGTCATCTAGTCATAAAAGAGTGATGAATTGAATCACATGTGTTAGAACAGGAATATGTACACAGATCAGGCATAACATTATGACCACCTCCTTGTTTCTACGCTCATTGTCCATTTTATCAGCTCCACTTACTATATAGGTGCACTTTGTAGTTTTACAATTACAGACTGTAGCCCATCTGTTTCTCTGCATACTTTGTTAGCCCCCTTTTACCCTGTTCTTCAGTGGTCAGGACCCCCATGGACCCTCACAGAGCAGGTACTATTTGGGTGGTGGATCACTCTCAGCACTGCAGTAACACTGATGTGGTGGTGGTGTGTTAGTGTGTGTTTCACTGGTCTGAGTGGATCAGACAGCAGTGCTGCTGGAGTTTTTAAACACTCACTGTCCACTCTTAGACAATCCTACCTTGTCAGTCCACCTTGTAAAGTCAGAGACTGCCCACAGGACGCTGTTGGCTGGATATTTTTGGTTGGTGGACTATTCTCAGTCCAGCAGTGACACTGAGGTGTTTAAAAACTCCAGCAGCACTGCTGTGTTTGATCCACTCGTACCAGTGCAACACACACTAACACACCACCACCACTTCAGTGTTACTGCAGTGCTGAGAATGATCCACCACCCAAATAGTACCAGCTCTGTGAGGGTCCATGGGGATCCTGACCACTGAAGAACAGGCTAAAAGGGGGCTAACGAAGTATGCAGAGAAACAGATGGACTACAGTCTGTAATTGTAGAACTACAAAGTGCACCTATACAGTAACCCTACACTATGTCAAGTCTGTTAAGTAATCTGCACTATACTCAGTAAACTGTGCGTAGTACTCTTAACATTGCACTACACCCTGTAAACTATGCCTAGTTCATGAATGTGACACTACACCCTGTAAAGTGATGTCTAAAGTGTAGTGCCAGTTCACTAACCCAGCACCATATCCAGTAAACTGTGCCCAGACATAAAAATGGTATAAAACATAAGTGTACACAGTTCTTACAGTTCTCCAACATGCTTTTTCAGTGTGGAGCCAGCAATTGGGCCAATGTATGTGGATCCTCCAGGCTTTGAACAGGACCCACATAACCCTTTTCCTCCTCACACGCCTTTATTATTTTTTAAAGAAGAAGAATAATTCCATGTTGACTCAAGACATAACACCAGGCACTTCCAGTTTTAATTTCAGATATTAGACCACTCTATCAAGTGTCCTACCTCTTAACTACACACCTCACACACTGCCTTAAACACTGTCAACTGCAAAGATGGTAAAATAGACATGAGACTGGGAAAGAAGATGATGGAAGAGTATCTGTTAAAAAGCCAATTCAGCAGCAACTGTGTCATTTGTTTTTGTATTTCACCATATATTTGAAATCTTTTGTTTAGTCTTTATAACTGATCTCTGAAACTTGGTTTCTTATAGCACTTATAGGCATGACTGTACTTTTCACTTATTTTCTTCTAGATCTGTCTCTTTCTTGGTTTTGTGGTAAAAATGTTGGTGAAAAAAGAGTGTCTGTTTTGTCCTTGGACTTGTTGTATGAAGAATATAATGCTCCTCAGTGTTGATGGAAACTCTGATACTTGTCTTTTGTATGTGTATCTCCTCAAATCCTTTTTGATATATATATTTTTTTTGATTTTCTTAAGAAAATAACTCAAGGTTTGCAATGAATACAATAGCCATGAACATTTGCATACTGGAAATCCATTCAAACACTGTGCTTAGTTTCTCAGATTTATTTCTTTTGTACAAGGATTGTTTAAACTACATTGTGTTTATCTGCAGGCAGGTCCTTGAACTTGAGCAAATGTTTAAGCATGTGCTGGAAGCAATTCTGTATACTTCCTAATAATGATGTATATGAATATGCCTGAATGGATGGGCCATCTTATGATCCCTGTGATCTCTCACTGGTGTATGGTAGTTGCACCAACACTTTGCATGCTGTAACTATGTTTGTTTGAAAGTCATTCTGTAAAAAGGGGTAAGTGTTGAGAACTGAGATTTATATTTGCAATCTTGTATAACTGTTGACTCTCTTTTCTGTTTGACATATTTCAGCTAAAAAGGCATTGTAATAGTTACTGGAAATAAAAACCGATGACATACAGTACTGTGCAAAAGTCAGAGACCACCCTTTATGTATTTATTTTTGAGTCAAAATGGCCATGCACAACTTTTCACTTCAACAAATGTAAGTGCAGTATTTAATGTTTCCCCCCTTTACCTTTGTTACAGCTTCCTTTTGTTTCAGGATATTAACTTTGTTTTTGAAAGAAATTTGCAGGAATATTTTTCCACACCTCTGAAGTTCCATCTTAGAAGTTGGTTGCATTTTCTGCTTCTTGTGATCACATTTAGTGATGTTGAGGTCTGGACTCTGTGTTTGTCAGTCTGTTGTTCTGAGAGCACCAGCAGCTTCTTTGTTCTTCTTTTTATTCTATTTTCTATTCTCAGTAAGGGCTTCTTGACAACTACACATCCTTTCAATTTTCCCATTGTATTGTCTCTTCACAGTGGAAGGATGGACAGAAACACCTGTGGGTTTCTTCAAATCTAAGGCAAAAGTGGAGCTTTTGGTGGTCAAGTCTTGTACAGTTGTTAGGAGTCCCATTTTCTCTGTATTTAACAGTTTTTTGAACTCCTGTTTTAGAAACTTGTTTTTTCACTTGTTTTTTGCTCTGTCTTTCCGTTTCCTTATAAGTGGATTATCTTATGTTTGCTGTCCTTTGAAATATCTCCTGATAAATGAATAACTTGTTTTGACTGCAGATGAAGGGTGGTGTGTGACTTTTCACAGAACTGTAGGCGTCTGTAATTTAGACAGGGGAGGGCTAATCAATCCAATTCCAGAATGCAAGCATAATAATCAGACAAAAAGTGTTCTCACTCTTCCATCTCTGTGCTGTTATCAAGGCAAGACAGCAGGCATTTTGGCAAAACATAATTCTTTAACCGTGCACTCCTGTGAAATTTCTACCTCTCTGATAGGTTACCTCTTTTTTTGTAAACGTTGCTTTACTAAACGCAAATGTCTCGATTGATCTCTTTTTAAATGAACAAGAAGCAGCTCTCTTAAATCGACAGTAAACAGCAATATGTCTGACTGTATTTGGTTGTCTGTTTGTTCCTGGCTCTTATCTGCCGCTGGTATAGATGTTGCGGATGAGTACTGGTCAGATAGAAGAGACACCGGGGTCATACTGAGTCTGTTTACTTACCCTTTGCTTTGAACATCAAAGCAAGGGACTTCGACTCACAGTGGATAAAATAGGCACAGCTTCCCTTTGAGTGTGTGGCAGGGATACACACCTGTAATTGACACTGACACTGTTTTTCACAATGCCTAGTATATATGCAAATTGTTCATTAAAAAAGTTATAAATTGATTTGATTTCTTCTTAATGTATAGGCTTTTAGGCAGATGAGCACTTATTAGCATGACTGTACTTTTCACTTCGGTTCTGATTTACAATTCAATTGCAATAATTTTACATTTACTGTTAGGTGTGTGTAATGCAATAAATGAGGTAGATATTTTTTGCCCTCCTCTTCTTTCTCTGTCTTCCTGATGTACTGTTTTCACTGCACTACAACTGCTCTCTGTACCTCAGTATACTGGAACTGTTTGATATCAATAAGAATACTGTCATCTGTTTTGATTGGTTGTATTTTGGTACGTTTATGTGAACTGTGATGAAAAGTGAATGTCTGTCAGTGAAGAGTTTTTGGACCGTTTTTCCAGACCCAGATTAAGCCTAAGCCTAAACTAATTGTGACATTGCACATTTAGTCCAAGACCAGGCTTAATCTTTGTCCACAAAACCAGCCCTATGTGATTAAGAGCATAAAATCTATTCAAATACATTCTTTTTCTTCTCTTGGCTGATTACCTTTGTAATTTCTGGTGGATACAGATCCATAGTGTTTCTTACTAAGCAATGGGTCAGGACTCTGGAGGAAGTATTGAAGATGAATTTGCTTTCATAAGCATAAGAAGCATTCCATGGAAAATCTATAATGTGATATGTGATCGTGTACTGTAAAGTTTCCAAAACAGGAACTAGCCTAGTCGTGGACTACTTATTTCTTTCAGTGGAGAATCTCCTCTCAAAATGTTGTGTAGTCCAGGACTAGGCTTAATCCCTGCCTGGGAAACCAGCCCTACACGTGTAAAACACCTGCTCATCAATGTTTCTTCTGAAATCAAGGGTAGTGATAAGGAGTTTGTCCCTCCTTTGCTGCAGTAACAGTTTCTGTTCTTCTGAGAAGTCTTTACGCTAGTTGTTGCAACATTGCTGTGAGCATTTGATTGTAAGCCACAAGAGCTTTAGTGAAGTCAGGTACTAATGTTGGATAATTAGTTTTGGATGACAAATGCCACTTCACCTCATCCCAAATGTACTGAATGGTGCTTCATCTCTACAGAAGACACAGTTTCAATGCTCAAAAGCCTATGTTTATACACTTCCACAGGGTTATAAATGCTGGGAAGCTTTATTTTTCCCCAGGCCAATGCTTGTCTTTGGGCATGATGACCTTAGGCTCATGTGCAGCTGCTCCAGAATTGCTCCCTTTCTATTGGCAATGCTTTTCTATACAGTTTATACAAGCTGTGCCTGCGTAATTGAATGCCTGTGTCATCAATGGGTGCACTGTAAAGTAACTGAATTCACTAATTAGAAGGGTTGTTCAGATACTTGGATACTTGTCCAGATTTTGGCATACAGTGTATGAAGAATGTGACAAATATATGACAGTTTGTTACAGGCTCATAACCACTAATTCACGGTTGAACATTTTGTCCAATATGCAAGTTAGCACTTATCAAACTACATTTTCTGTGGAATGCTCTTTTAGACTTGGAATCACAACAACTAATATGTGGTTTTACAGTACTAGCACAATTTTACAGCACCAAACAAACATTGAAATGTGTGTGCTTACCATTCTGACTATTTGTATCCACTCTGTACTGAATTTCTTTGTCATTGTCTTATTGGGGTTTTAAACGCCAATAAGGAATGCTAGGTTGTAATTTAAATATTGAATATAGGTGCCTGCAGGCATTAATTCCACGTCGAATATCATTTTCTGATATTGTTAGTAATGTAGAGGTTTCTGACAAGCTTTAATTTAGGTGAAAAAAGTTCAGATTTAATTGACTTTCAATTAAAAAGGCAGTCAAATTGAAGACATTTTTCCTTTAATGAAAATAATACATAACTGCTTCTTATAATGAGGATATTGTGAAAGGATGTTTAATCCATAACCTTTTCAACACCTTCAACACTTTCTGACTTTGTATTTCTGATCTGCTAATCCTTTCACCTCCTTGTCTTTTTATTTTATGTGTACTTTTTTGCAACCAAATAAATTGATTCCAGATGTCTCCTTGTCCTCTGCTAATTAAAAAAAAAAAGGTCATAGCAGACTGAATGAATAGCTGCCAAGGTCATAGCAGTCTGAATGAATGGTTCAGGTATTACACATTGCCCAAAACGATCATAAAACACTGAAATTGCCACACACATAGGTTTTGTTTTGAATGTACTTTTTTTTTTTTTACATTTACATATGTTTGCTTTGCAAAAAGTGCATATACGGTCAGATCTATAAGTATTTGGCCAATGGCAAATGTTTGGAATTTTGCCTTTGACACCATTACAATGGAGCTGTCAATATATGATTGAAGTGTAGACTTCCAGGTTTGATTCAAGGAGTTTAACAAAAACATTGCATTCAGTTTCTGCCTTCAGTTTTGTGTTCAGTAAGTGAAAACCATGCTCACTTGTGTCGAGCTCAGGTGACTGACTCAGCCACCGAAGAACATTCCATTTCTTTGCCTTAAGAAGCTCTTGGGTTACTTTTGCAATATGTTTTGGGTCATTATCCATGTGTACTGTGTATGCCGTCCTATCAGTTTTGCAGCATTTGACCGAAACTGAGCAGACAGTATAGCTCTGTACACTTTAGAATTCATTCTGCTACTGCCTTCAGCAGTCACATCATCAATAAACACCAGTGACCCAGTTCCATTGGTAGCCACACATGCCCATGTCCATAACACTGCCTTCGCCGTGTTTTACAGATGATGTGGTGTGCTTTGGATCATGAGCCCTTCCTTTCCTTATCCATACTTTTCTCTTCCCATCATTCTGGTACAGGTTAATCTTGGTTTCATCTGTCCAAAGAATCTTGTCCCAGAACTGGTCAGACTTTTTAAAATGTTTTCTAGCAAAGCCTAATCTGGCCTTGCTGTTCTTGAGTGTTACCAGTGGTTCACATTTTGAGGTAAACCTTTTGTATTTACATTCATGAAGGAGTATCTTGATTGTAGACCTTAATGATATGAATGTCCTTGACTTGACAAAGTTGTAAAGGGATTTTTCTCCTCCATGGATAGAATTCTGCGATCATCTACTTTAGTTATCTTCTGTGGTCTTCCAGGACTTTTGGCGTTGTTGAGCTCACCAGTGCATGGCTTCTTTTTTTAGTATGCATTAAATTTCTGATTTGACCATTCCTAAAGTTTCTGCTTTCTCTGATTGGTTTGCTTAGTTTTCAGCATAATGAAGGCCCCCTTCACTTACATCAACACCTCTTTGGACAACATATTGAAAGTTCCCTTGAACAGATACTACATACATATTCAACACTTGGAATCAACTCCAGACTTTTTATCTCCTTTATTTGTTAAGATATATAAAAGGAACAGGTCACATGTGGTCATGAAGTTCTTTTTTAGTCATCTGTCCAGTTACTTTTGAGCCTGTGAAGATGACTACATATAAAATAGCTGTAATTCCTAAACAGTTAATGCAGTATTTTTGTTAAACCCCTAAAGCTGAAAGTCTACACTTCAATCACATCTTGACCTTTTCATTTCAAATCCATTGTTGTGGTTTACAGAGGCAAAATGACAAAAATTCTGTCACTCTCCATGTTATGGACACGGGTGTACAAATGAAATCACTATATTTAACTTTCTAGTGGGCTCAGCCTAGCTTTATGCCACTAATGTGTTTGTGATCGATGGTGGTGGATCACTTTGTCTCCTAATCACTGTTCAGATACGCAGTCATAACACCGTATTGATGATCCAACGGGTTAAATGACCACAAACAAAGAGTGTCTGTTTGATTAGTGTGCCGTTTCATAAGGTCTGACCTTGTTTGTTCCTGAACCCTAGCATTTTTTGTCATTCATTATCTCCAGCAGACGCAACTGAAGCATTCTTTTAAAACACATTAAAGATAACCATTAGTAAATGTTTGACTCTCATTTAAGATACCCTATGGGAGATGACCCTCTATTATTCCTAATTTGTTTTTGGAGAATATGTAAATGGGTCTTCCGTGCTTATGCATGCATTGTGCTGTGATGTGAGGCCTCCATTGTTTTGAGTATCACTAATGAGGCTGCAGGATCATCGGGAGTCTGAACCCAGCAGGTCAGCTGACCTGGCTCTGCCTGTCTAATTACAGCATTAGCGGCCTCACTGATCGCCCATGCATGATACTGAGCGCTATCTGGAGCACTGAGCTGCTGCTGCAGCCATATGGTGGCTTAGTGCCGGGCGACTGGCTCAACGTGGCACTGCCCTGGAGCACCCCAGTGAGGGGGAGAGAGCAAAAGAGAGAGAGTAAGAGAGAGGGATGGATGCTAGTGCTAGCTGGGTGCTCCTAGGCACACATGTCATCGTACAAACAAACATGCACAAACACATCTGGTGAGCTGGGAGGGTATGACCAGCTCCTGAGGTTTGATCCTTAGATCTTGTTAGATCATCTGATGGATGTGGGGTGAGTACAACAGCGTAGTCAGAATAGAGCTCCTCTAAAATGTGAATGGTTACATTTGATGTATCAGAACTGAAAATAAGATACTATATGTCTAAAACTAGACACTTGCTCATTAAATGTTCACAATAAGGGGTGTAAATATGGAGATCATCCCTCTTTGCTGCAGTTAGAGCCTCTACTATTCTGGGAAGGCTTAATGCTAGATGTTAGAACATTGCTGTGAGGATTTGATTGCATTCAGCCTTGAAAGCAGGTATTGATGTTGGATGATTAGTTCTGGGTCACAAATGCCTCTTTAACTCAACCCAGAAGTATTTGATGGGGCTCTATCATTCCAGAGTTCTCAGTGCCACTGCTCCACAGTCCGGTCCTGGGGGAGTGTATACCCCTCTTGACAGTGTAATGAGTTTATTAACCCCTTAATGACCAGGGCCCATCGGCAGGACTAAAGTTTTATTACAAACTTATATAACCCAGGAATAGAATTGAAGTCTCTGTAGTTACTGAATAATAAGCCTTAGTATGGAATAAGCCTGGAATTTTAAGTGCTAGACGAGACAAACATGTGCATAGTGCAGGGTTGCCAGGGCTGAGATTGGGAACCCTTGCTTTTAGGCTTATGTGCAATCCTCTAGAGCATACTATTCTATTCATTAAGCTTTTCAAGGGAGGTTACACAAGGAATTGAATGCCTGTGTCAGTAGTGGGTGCACCTCAAAGTAGCCAAATCCACTAAATAGAAGGGATGTCTGGATACTGTTGAACATATAGTATACATATAACCGTATCATCACTCTCAACAAAATTTTTTATTTCCATTTTTGTAATTCTTTCAATTTTTGACATAATTTGAAAATAGCAGCTTCCTTTACGTTGTGTGAACATCACATGATGAATAGGCCAATAGACATGCTCCAAAATTACTTGAAAAAAAGATACAAGGTTTTGATCTGACAGTGATGATATAGGCCTGTACTGTTGTTTTGCTCTTTTTAACTAGGCGCAAATGCTCCCCAGCTTAAAATAGAGGCTATATGACTCCTTAATAGCATGGTAAATTTAATTTGATTAGTGGACTAATCTCTAATCTCTCCCCAGCGACAGTGCTTTCACACGTACTGCATCCCCCTCTGGAGAGTGACTGCAGCTAGACAGCGTTTCAGTGTTTTGGCTCCAGTTCCTAAGTCCCTGAGGGGTGTAATCCATGCCTCTCTCTGCTCTCTTCCCGACTGCACCTCAGGCTTTCAGCACCACAGCAGCCTGTCATGGCTAGAGGGCGCCAGAGATTTTCTCATTCTGCTTCAGCCGTCATCACAAGGCTTTCTCTCTCTCTCTTTCTCTCTCTCTCTCTCTCTCTCTCTGTGTCTGTGTTCCTGTTGCATTGGCTCTCATGTCATTATGTTTCTGAGTTGTCCTCAGGATAGCCTGTGAATTCCTGACCTCCTGAATTGTATTTTTGAGCGTTCTCATTCAAACCCATTCTGTTTACTGTTTTGACAAAATAGTCTTTGGTTTGAGACTTTGGATTTTCTCCTTCGCAGTTATTTCTTAACAAAAGTGAAGAAAAAAATCTTGGCAAATGTATTGTTCACCGCTTTTAGACTGACAACAGTGAAAAGATTTTTAAGTCTATTGTAGTGTTTACACAGGAGCAGGATGAGTAACTATTGTGGATGAACAATAAGTCAGAACCAGCACAAAAGGTCCCCTTTACAGCTTCTCTGATTCTCCCTCAATGACAGAACTGTATACAAAAATGTTTGTACACTGCTCCATTTTTCTTCTTGGAACTCGTAATATCAGGTTGGAGAAAAGCCAGCAAATTAGATTAGTTCAGTCCACCGTTTTCATTATGGCGAACTACTGTTTGAGAGAGTGGGCGAGAGACTCTAATGTGCTGTAATTGATGTTTACTCGGATGCTGTGACTGTAAGTGTTTGCAGAGGCACTGTCCACTCTCCACAGGCATTCTGGGGGTTGTCCGTTGACTTAATCAGCAGAAGAGCTGAAGAATGTTTCGGATAGGACACTGTGCCTGCCTTACTACTCAGGCTTGTGCCTAGCAGTTACGTACATAGACGCAGCTGTGGTTTATCCCTGCTTCTGTTCAGTAATTTATTAATACTCTACCCAGGTTACTGTCTTATGTAGTTTTCTTACTCCAAGAAAGATAATGCCAATATGAATTATACATAAGACAGATTTGTTAGGCTTGTTCATTACTCTAGATGAGAGTATCATTTCTAGTTTGGTAGAAATCATTTCATAGATCTATTTAAAAGTTGCACATCATGTAGTGCTATATAGAACCATTTTTAAAAAGGTTATGTAGAACCATATACAACACATTCTCCATCAATCTGAAGAACATTTCACCAGACGAAGAATGATTTAAGCATGAAAATGTTCATGATTCTATATAAAACCATTGTCTTTCCTATAGAAGCCTTAAAGAACCATCATTTTAAGTGTAGAACTAAAAGTAGGTACCAAAAACCAACTTGAGTAAAAAGCCCTCTTGTACTGAGGTACCATAGGACTGCAGCAGAACGCACATTCAGCATCTATTCACATGGGAACTGAAGTTTGTTAGGCTCCATTTTTCCCTTTATGTGATCCTTTTGGCCTAAAATAAAAGGCTTAAGCTTGAAGGTGACAAGTGTGGGCAATAGCAAAAGCAGTCCATCGAATTCAATTAAACCCCAAAAAGCAATTAGGAACTCAGTGTGAATAAAATGGAACTGAGTAAAAAGTAGCTTACTTTCCTCACAGCCATACTTGAGCAAAAGTACTCAGTTATCATTGAAAATATTTGAATTAAATATTTTCTTAAATACTGGTAACTGAGTTAATGTAACTAGTTGTTGCCCATTTCTGGCAGTTACAATTCAAGTGAAATTAATTTGTGCAAACACTGGGAAGCAGAATTTAAGCCTTGAGCAGGATTCCACACTGTACCTTGAGTCACAAAATTCCATCTGTGCGCATCAAACTGTATAAAGGACGTTCTATAACGATTTTTCACTCTGGGTTATAGCTAAGGGAAAATCAATTTATACGACTTAAGATGCCTACAAATCGTGATCGTTGTGCTTCGCAGCTGTAGCAAATGGTTCTCTTGATGCTGCCAAATTAGTATATCACACATTTCATTTTTTGGCACTTTGCATCAAATGCATTCTTGGTACATCTCTCTTTACTCTCCGAAATGGATAGAGACCAATTACTAATGCAAACAAACAACTGTGCTATGGTAGCATTTTTACCCAGGACTCTGAGCTGAGTGCAGAGATGATGTGATCTTTCCCAGTCTGCCCCCCCCTTCCCCACCCCGCGCTCCTCTGTGCTCTGTAAAACCAGCCGCATCAGCAGAGCTCGGGCCTAGCCGGGGCTGCCTGTGTTATCTAGCTCATGTCATCATGCTCTGTTTGTCTCGTTGAGGCCATTAAGTGTGACTAACGTGGCCGTGCAGCAGTTAGCCTGCTCCGCCCTGGGGCGCTGGGATCTGATGTCAGCCCTCTCTCTCCTGCAGTTTACTTCCAGTCTTGGGATGCATCAAATAATTTTTTAATGGAGGACAGGGAAAATAGCGCAGCTCTGCATTCTTCCTCAGCCTGTGTTTGCGTATGGTTTACATATCTTCACCGTCTATTGATTCATTGTGAGCTGTCTCTCTGCCTCAGAGGCAGATGCTCGCAAGGTCAAAGCCAACACTTCTTCCTCGCAGTGAAAATTTTGAAGGCTACTGCCAAATATGACCTTTAAGTCAGGTGCTAACGGGTTGACTAGCGCTACACTCTACGTTGTGTTTGTGTGTGTGTGCTTTTTATCTTTGACCCTTAGGTAGTGGCACGGAGAGAGGGTCGTCTTTTCTTGCTTGTCCACTACTGTGGCAATGACTGAACAAAAGCAGCCAGAGTGTGACTGGCAAGGCTTTGCATATCTCTCTCTGTCTTTCTCTTGCTCTCTTTCAGTCTTTCTTGTAGAAACAGTTTTTCCCTGACTGTATGACACAGCTCCTGTGCCCACGGCTTTACCCAGTCTAAATTGCCCCGTTCAGATCCCATAACAGTTGACCTCATTTTGGCTCAGTCGAAACATAGGCCGTCTCAGTTGCAGCCATTCTTCTCCCATTCACTTTGGCTGTCATTTCCACTGCTCATGTGCTCTAGCTTTAATATTTGACTCTAGGCTAATAGCAGCTATCGGTCCGGATGATGGGTCCCTGTTGATATGACTAAATGAAATAGTGCACATTGTTTCCTCAACCTTAATTTCCCTGCTTCTGCTTCTTTAGCCAAATGAATTTCCTCGGCTTTAAAGCAATGGTTTAATGGTGAGATGCGACTTTCACCAGTGCTCTGCTTTTAAATAGGGGGATGATTCAGCGCAGGGGCTCTGAGTCTCTCCCTAAAGGCCATCATCCAGACTCTCTCTTGCTCTCTGACAGTGACGAATGGTGCCACAGAGGCGTCTGAGACTCCAGTGCAGGCTCTCACTGCAGTTCTTGCTTGGTAAGGAGGTTGCTCTCTCTCTGCTCTCCCGTGAGTCACTGCGCTCCCATTAAGAGCGTGCGACTCGAACGGCTTGCGTAATGCAGGGCGAAACTGCGACGCAGGCAGCTGACGAGGCCAGTTAGCACATGCTCCGCTGAGCCACAGCTGTGGTCCATCTGGGGCTGGCCGCATTGCAGGGGTTGGCGTTTATCTGTGCTGCCCATATGTGACTGCTGGGCTGCAGTGGGGTCAGGGGCCGTCTGCTAAAGCTCACCGAAGTGCTGCAGCTAAGCAGTTAGTCTGAAGTGGACTACAGGTCTTTTTGTGTGATGGAGCATGGACCACCAAATTGGGTGGGCTGGAAATCCAGGCTGTGATCTGACCTATTTTTAACCTCTTAAAACCTGAAGGCCTCAGTCTCCTAATTAGCTGTCCAAAGGTCAGAAACAACCTTCGTTTTTTTAATTTCTGGTCAAAACAGACATTAAGTACAATTTGTTCATTTTTAGGAGATATTTCTAAGGAGATTAGATATAAGCTAATCCGCTTGTGTAAGGAAAAGTAAGTTGAACAAACAGGAGTTTTCAAAATGGAAATTATTAAAAGATATAAAGATACAAAGAAAATGAGAACTGAAACAAGACCTGGTAGACCACCAAAACTGTCATCATCAGATAAACAGCACTTAAAGTTTCATCTGTGAGAATGAGGAGAAAATCTTGCTTCAGATGTGAAAAAAATGCACAGGTGTTCCTGTCCATCCTTCCACTGTGAGAAGACAACTCAATGCTATGAGTCTGAAAGAATGTGTAGCTGCCAAGAAGCTAATTGCAAATCAAACAAAGAAACTGCTGGAGTCATCAGAACAGTGAGCTGGCCACCCCAGAGCCCAGACCTCAACCATAATCAACTTCTAAGACTGAACTTAGGTTCATGGCAAACTGGTGTAGAAAAATATCTCTGTAGATTTCTCCTGCAAGTCTCCTGAAAAGAATGGAAGCTGTATTAAAGGCAAAGTGGGGACACACTGAATACTGAAACATTTGGTATTATATGTAGTTGTTGAGGCTTATGTGTAATTTTTTGTTAAATATGTTCCCTGCTTGTTTTCTGACAGAGATAAAATGAATAACTTATACTAATGGCTGTTTTGACTCGAAATCAAATAAATGAAGGGTGGTCACTGACATATCCACAGTATGTACATACCTTGCACATAGTTTCATAATAGTTTCTGAGCAATTCACAGTAGTTATTGTGAAATAACACTTACGACAATTAACTGAATAATAACCCCAGAGTTTAATGGGTTAATATGGGCCAAAGAATTATCCCTAGCTTATTATATTAGACCCATATCTTTTTCACACATAGATTGTAGGTATTTATATTTATTATCTCTTTCTTCTCAGCTTACAGTCCTAGTGGATGCACATGTGTAAAAATCAGTGCAATTAAATTAAACTTTATTTTCTTCTTTGTGATTGATTAATTGGTTTAATTGCTCTCTGAAAGCAGTAATACGTCATTTTAGGGGGTCAAAGAGCAGATTAAATACAGTCAGTGAGTGGGCTGTAACAAGAGACTTTTAGAAACAGTATACAATTTTTGTTTGGTTGAGGTTCTGTTTGATTTTGGTGGATGATGTTTGACCTCACCAATTAAAAATATGTTCCACTGTCCATGTGTGGAAGGGCACTGCATTGATGCTATGTTGCTGCAACAGTGTCCTCTAACAAAATTCTAATCCGGCAAAAGAAAATCTCAGAGTTTCTTTGGCTGAAAAGAGGACATTCAGTATCACGCCTCCCTGCTTGATGGCCTTGTCTCCCTGCATAGCATTCATCCTACTGGTGACATTGGGCTTTAAGCAACATTTATTTTTACCTCCGTTCACCTTCATTGTCACTGTTTGTGACCACGTTCCTAATACATGAATATACATGTGTGGGTGGCCTTCACTGGTGCCAGGAAAGGTTCACGATTGACCCCTCTCTGTCACCACCACTGCAGGAAGCATCGCTCTTGTGTGCTTTCTGTCCCTGCCGTGATCATTCAATTAGGGCATCAATACAGATAGGATCCAGTTGAATGCACAGGCTGAGGTGGGATGTGGTCACTAAGGGTCATAAATGTATCATTTTATAGATTTAAAAAAAAAAGGGTTTGATGAAGTATGTAAACGCTGTTATGTTTCAACATGTACTGTTCACTCTTCTACATCAGTGTTCGCAGGTTGGAATCTTTTTTCATTAGTTTAATCTCTTTTAATAATTCTGTTAATTCATTCATAATAATGGATACAGTGTAGATTGAAGTACACCAGAAAAAAGTTGAAGGAGCTTTATTCAACATTTTCATTTTTTTTTTTTTTTGGAGGGGGGGCAGCAGCAAGAACTTGAGCACTCCTTATTGACTCTTTCAAAAGACGTAAACACAGTCTCTGCAACAAACTATTTTAATCAATAGCATTTTTCAGAAAATTTTGATGCATAATTACTTTATATTTGATGGAAAATATAAAATAGTAATTGTGACATCCTAAAGTTTGGACACCCTTTGAGTTGTAAAGTCTTAGAACTTAATTAACTTGTTAGGCCTTGATTGACTCATTAGGACTAGTTAGGCAGGTCAAGAATATGCATCAGCATTAGAACATGCATTAGGAATTGCCAACTGGTGACAATTTCAGAGCATAATAAATTCTCTGACTCTTCAAACCTTGTGCTAACACTCAGCAACCATGAGTCCCTCTAAGCAACTGGCTGAGGTTCTGAAAAACAAGCTAATCGATGCCTACAAAGCACAGAAGGCGACATAAAATACACCAAAGCACTTCCAGCTCACAATTTCCACTGTCTGAAATGTCATGATGAAACTGCATTCAAGAGAAACTGTTGTAGTCAAGGCAAGATCTGGAAGACCAAGAAAACTCTGATAGAACTGCTTGTATGCTTGCCAAACAGACAAAGCAAAACCCCCACATGACAGCAAAGGATGTGCAGGAAGGTTTAGCTGACACAGGAGTGGTGGTGCATAGTTGTACAGCGTTGCTTGCACAAACATGATCTGCATGGAAAGAAGAAAGGAAACATTACCTGGATCCTCATCACAAAAGTCAACATGAAGTATGCAAAACATAATCTAGATAAGCCAGACACATTTTGGAAACAAGTGCTGGAGACTGAAAAGGTAAAAACTCTTTGGCCATAGATCACTAAAAATATGTTTGGAGAAAAAAGAACAGCATTTGATGAAAACAGCACATTAACAACTGTGAGGCATGAGGTGAATATGTTATGATCTAGGGTTGTGTGGCAGTCAGAAGAAGCATTGCACAGGTAGATGGATAAATGGATTGAAACATCAGCAAATTCTGGAAGCAAATGTGACACTAAGTACTGACTGAGAAGGGTGTCCAAACACATTTCAAATAAACTATTTTGCAGAATAATAGTAATTTCAAATTTCAAATTATTTTAAAATTGCGTTTACTTCTCTTTACTTTCACTTCAAAAATCAATGACATATGTGTTGAATAAAGTTGAATAAAATAGCTCAGTTATTTGTTACCACATGAGGTAGTTTAAGGTTATTCTAGAGTTATTAGAGTTTTTTTTACAGTGTGTTGTTCTACACTTTTAAATGCTACTGTATATGGAAACTATGTTACAAAAACAGCCTAATTATAACCAATTGTTTTTGGGATGTCACAAAAACCAATGCATTTATTTTTGCACACACTTGTTTGGCCTACAGCAGTTTAGCCCTGCCCATTCTCACTGAAGTTATAAGGAGAGTTTCAGTTCATTCTGCTTCTTGAACGCACAAGTAGCAAGCCAATCAGAATAGACATCACGTATCAGTCTTACAGGCATGGTCATGGAAAATAATATGTTTGGACATGGGTCATGATTATTTTTAGTACACAAATCCTCACAAAATCATAAGTAGACTTTAGGGGAATAATAAACACTAGGAAAAACTAATAGAATAGAATAGAATAGGATATGAGCCCTATAACTGACAGGCTGCACAGGCTGGACAGTATATGCTCCTCTTTTACTCACTCATTACTGTGAAGGATGGCACAGCCTTTAGTCTGACATAGAACCAATGTGTTCCTAGCATATGTTATACAATATTTAATAATATTATATTTGTTTCAGAGGAAAACATGTAGCACTACATCAAACTGATGGTCGACCTTTTGTATGGAGAAAGTCTGGAGAGGAATTCCAACCAGAATGCAGTAAAAGTACTGTAAAGCACAGAGGTGGACACGGCAATGTCTGAGGCTGTATTTCTTACAGTGCTGTTGGTGAGCAGTGTACAAAGACATTTTCAATGCAAACCTACAGAAAATCAGCACAGAAACTGCTTAAATGATAACAGTCTGAAACACACCAGCTGCTGTTTAAAGAATACTTTGTCAGAAAAAAATGAGAGTCTTGAAATGGTCTGTTTAAAATAAAAGACTTGGTTTGACATTTTGTTTCCTAACACAATGAAATTGTCCAAAAAAATACGTTTTGCAGCCACTTTATTTAAAGTAATAATTCAGCCAAAAATCTATGCAATTTTTCCTTTGCCCCAAATCAACCAAGAAGGTTTGGTTCTTTGATTTTGCACTGGAGTACTTTGAGCATGTGGAGGGCTCATATCAACACTGTTGCAAACCATCGCTTTAGACCTAGTTCTGGACAACAAAGCATTTCACCCTCCCTACACGTACAAAATGTGTAGGTAATTAATGTCAAATGTCTCAATTAATAACATGAATCAACTGTTGATAACACTCCAGACCAACGCAGACATTTCAAAAATTCTACATTATGTTAATTTTGCAAGTAGAACCTGACCTTGAACATTTTAATTGCTGCAGTAGATCCCTGAAGATGGAGCAGTTTGTACTTTGCCTCCAAACACTGCAATTGGTTGTATGCAATGTAGAGTGTACAGACATGTGAGCCACCTTGATCATTTACACAAACCTTTGAATTTTGAGTAGTCTGTTTTTCCATGTTTTGAGTTTTTGTGCAGGTTTCTTTTTAATTAACAAATACATAAAAACATGATAGCTAAGTGACATCAGTGCTAATTCATTCCAAAACATACTAACCTTGCTATAACTCTTGACTTCCCAACAGAAAACATCTCCAAAAAGCTAAACTCATTTTTTCCACTCCATTGTTGTTGATAGTTTAAGGTAAAGTTTTTGAGAGTGAATGTTTGAGGATGGATGAGCATGCTTTCCATATGTGGCCTTGTATTGCAGAGTGGACACTGGAAAAAAATGCATAAAAGGTAAATATAAAATCCTTATATGTAGTGTTAAAGTTTTCTAACCATAATAAAGCTGTTATGGAGAATTTAAAAACTTTGCTGTATGACTGTAGTCAACTACATTCAGCATTCATGTATTGTTTACAGTCTATTTCTTCATTTATATTCTTGTAAATGAGTAATGTGCAATTGTCACATACAATAGTCAACAAAGCATTAAAAATGAATGTGGAGACAAGTTGACTTAACGCTACACACATTAAAAATAAGCACAGTTCACCTTAGTGTTTTGATATGGTTCCTTTCAGGTGCACATTTTGTGCAGCAGTGTGTATTTGAGGTCTGGTATGTAATTGCAATAGATTCTTGTGGGCTCAAATTTGTCCTACTTTTCTATTGTCTGCTTCTTTTCCTCTGTATTTTGTCCTTGTGCCCCTAGGAGTATTAATGAAGAAGCTGGTAAGGTCTTTGTTCAAAGACCATAGTGCAAGCTCAGGTCTAATGGCGCTACCTGTCTTTGTCTGTCAGCATCCTCAACTGAGTTATAGGATAATACCACTATACAAGCTTTGTTGCACTCTCTCTCTCTCTTTCTCTCTTTCTGTCTCTACCCTCTCATGGTGTTTTATTACTTTGCAACACATTTAGAAACATAAGATTTGTCTCTTTTTGGCTCAAGCTACACATTTTATTCTATTAAAATTTTTATCCCTTTTTTCAAATTTGAGGAGGAATTTTGAGAGCATTCACACAAAAAGCTCTTGCAGCAGGTCTCTTTTAAACTGAACATGTACAATACTTTGCCAAAGTCACAGACCGCCCTTCATTTATTTCATTTCCAGCCAAAATGCCCTTTAAGTTCAAGGTCTTAATATTTTAGGAGATATTTCTGAGGAGATTAGAAATAAAGTAATCCACTTGTGTGAAGAATGGGAAAGTCAGGGTAAAAAACAAGTTTTCAAAACTAAAGTTCAAAAGTATATTTGAAGATGTAGAAAAAACGGGACTTCCAACAACCGCAAAAGACCTGGTAGACCACCAAAACTGTCACTATCAGATAAACAGCACTTAAAGCTTTCATCTTTGAGATAGAGGAGATAATCAAGCTCCTGCCATGGGTTTTTTCTATTGATCTTCCCACTGTGAGAAGACATCTTAACGCTATGGGTCTGAAAGGATGTGTAGCTGTCAAGAAGCTGTTACTGAGAAAAGGAAATAGATGCAAAAGAACATTTTGCTGTTGTCAGAAGAAAACCTTGTTTCTCCAAAATGATAATTTTATAGGAGAAGGAAAAAACCTACTTTACTTTTAATGTAAGTCAATGGAACCAGACTTTTTTTCCAAGTCATTTTGGGTCATTTCTTTTAGTCCATTCACCATGAAATTTACACACAATGTAAAGGATAACAAGTGTTTTCAAATTATGTCAAAAACTGAAAAACGTCAAAAATGGAGATACAAGGTTTTCTTCTGATAACAACAATTTGCAAATCAAACAAAGAAGCTGGTGGTGTTCTCAGAACAATGGCCTGGCCACCCCCGAGTCCAGACCTCAACATCACAAAATATGTTTGAGATTACGTAGATCGTGCGAAGCCGAACTACAAACTTCTACTGACTTCTAAGATTGAACTTTGGACGTTTGAAAACATATCTCAACAAATTTCTTTGAGAAACTGAAAACAAGTCTCCAGAGTACAGTGGAAGCTGTAATAAAGGTCATGAGTGAACACACTAAATGCTGACAATTCATATATTGTATTTAGTTGTTGAGGCTTCTCTGTAATTTTCTGTTAAATATGTGTATTGGTTTAGTTGCTGGATATTTTATAAATAAATGTGGTCTCTGACTTTTGCACAGTATGTATTTTACATATGTGTGATCTATACATGCTGTGTTGAAAGCAGTTGAAAGTTAATTAACTCAAATCAAACAAAGGGTTCAAAAGAAACATATTGTATGATGCTGTGACTTCTAGGAGTTTATTTTTGTAATAGTATAATATATGTAAACTTCACAGTAAGTTCCTGTAAAAGTGAATCCTCAAAATCTCAGAAATCCTGACAAAAGTAAAACAGGAAACAAGAATCAGCAGGTTATTGTTGTGAGTACTGCAATAGTTATCCATAAAGTACTGTTAGTTGTGCCCCCATGAGCTGGGGTCAGCGTTGAGAGGCTCTCTGAATAGCAGGCCCTGAGTAAGTGTACTGGATGCACTGTGGCTGTTCTGTCAGCTGTAAATATCACTCCTGGTTGTATACAGTCAAGTACTGGCAACTTCACACCAATTACCTTAATCTGTAATCATTTCAGTTCTAAATGTACTTTAAAGATGTGTTGTTTTGCACTTTCTCTGTTATTAAGGGGTAAAAAAGAAAGAAAAAAAACTAGAAATACAGGAGCATCATAGTTGCTGTAATTTTAATGTTGTAAATTT
Source organism: Colossoma macropomum (assembly GCF_904425465.1). NCBI lineage: Eukaryota > Metazoa > Chordata > Actinopteri > Characiformes > Serrasalmidae > Colossoma > Colossoma macropomum. Next base: position 18,155,577 of record NW_023494795.1, on the reverse strand, counting down.
ATGGCTTTTTTGGCAGTTTTTTTTTGTGCCAGTAATTTACCAGTAATTGGCAGCAATGTACTGTACATTTTACAGTGTTTATACAGTGTAGTCGTCATTTGTTTGGGGGAAATCTAAGAGAACTTTACACTGTGGTATTTGTATTTTTGTATTTTGTGAATTACATTTCCTGTTTCTGAGGAAGCTGTACTTTTATTAGCTGCTTTGAATCAGCTCAAAAAGACCAAGAGTGCAGGAGCTCACTTGTGTCTCGGTAGGACAGAAGGGAAACTGCCTGACGGCCCTTCAGCACACGGAGCTGCAGGCTGACTCAGTTTTTCCTTTCTCGCCTCCGTCCCTTTGCCTGATTTCTCACCCGTTCTCTCAGTTCTGTTCTGCGCTTTGTTGTCTCGAAAAAAATATACTCTTGCCTGCGCTGCGCCTGTCTGTTCTGCTGCTGCAGCTTCATTCACTTTTTCAAACTTAGCAGCTTTTTTAAGCGCGAACGCTGTTGACTGCGCTGTACATCAGTCAGCATGTCCAGCGCAGTGACACAGAACACAGTTGGAGGCTGAAACTCTGTCTGGGTGGTCTTATGAAAAAAAACTAAACAAACACAATAACATTATTAACAGAGTAAATGCGAATACTTACATTTACATTACATTACAATTGCGTTACTGCCGATTAATGTGATTTGAATATAAATAAGCAAGTAAGCAAACAAGCTTATTCTCAAATTTGTCAGCAGTGATAGTTCTGCATTTGTCTGCTCACAGCAGAGCTGCACTGGACTTTTGGGGATTCAAATCAATAATCAATAACCGTGTTTTTCCACGTTTACGGGCGTCATTTTTAACACGCAAAAATAAATACAAAAATAAATAAATATATTTTTATATAAACAGCTCGATAACAGTAACTGAGTGTGTTTAGGCTTAGAGATTAAAATATTTTTCACTGATAGCTTTAGCTTTCATAACACAAGGTGTCATCAGTTAAACTGTTGAACCAAACGCTGGTCGAAATTTATCAATGCATCCGTAAAAGCTAGAGAAGTAAAAAACAAACAAACAAACAAATAAACAAACAATCAAGAAAAAACTAAACAAAAAACACAGTTTGACATTTTGCACGTAGCACGCAAATGCTAATGTCAAAGTCTTTGAGTCGTTATTATTATTATTATTATTATTATTATTATTATTAATATTTGTATCATTTACTTAATAAAATACTTAATACTGAAATAAGAAACGTGTCTTGGGGAAACTGGGCCACATATATAGCACCTAATGGTTCATTTAATCACACACACACACACACACACACACACAAAGCGCAGGCCTGTTCAAATGAGTCCAGAAGCGCATCTCTGAGCCCGCTAATGCCAGCTGTTTCTAACAGTGCACTGTAAAGCCTAATTAACTGTACTTACCGAAATGGCTCCTGGAAAAAGAGCGGCTTCATTCTTTTACATTACAACGTAAGTACAACAATAATGTAGGAGCTACTTTTCAGAAAAGGACCTCTTCACCAAAAGGAAAAGAGGGCTGGAGGCCAGGCTGGTTTTAAAGTGGGCTTAGACCGCTACTGTCTTTAGTCTAGACCAGTTTCGTTATGTTTTTTTAATATTGTAGGAGGCACTGAAGCAGAAGTTCAGATGTGGAGAAGATTTTGATGTCGTTTAGAAAATACATAGATTGTGTGGAGGCCATATACTCTGAAGGTGCCCCAATTCACTGATTAATAATAATAATAATAATAATAATAATAAATGTACTATTATTATTATTATTGCTATTACTCTTACTCCTACTATTACTACTTCTACACATACTACTACTACTAATAATAAATAATAATAATAATAATAAGAAGAAGAAGAAGAAGAAGAATAGTAATAACAATAATAAATAAATGGTTATTTCTTTCTTCTGTTAATGACATTTTGACAGGAAAATTCAGGTTTTAAAATTTCCTCCTCAAAATCTTTACAACTGTTTACTCATTTGAGCACCTCATGCAACTAATTCTAGCCTTGAATGCAGCTTAAATTAATGTCCCAGAAAGCCTTCATTATAAAGCCTTTATTTGTGTCCTTTATTTGCATTCTTTTAATAACAGTTGGGTAAATTTGTAAATCCAGCAGTTAGGTTTAATAATTAATTTATATTTGTAATAACTCTAATTCTAAAGCAGTGTTTATCACATCAACAAACATGTCAAATTATATAGTTCCAAAACTGTCTCACTAATGAAATTCATGTAAAAGTTTCAAATTTAAGATGGTCATTTAAACTGTCCAAGAGATGCATGAAAGAGTGCAAATTAGCACAAACTCTTTATCCTCAGTGAATGTGGGTAAATAGTGCACCTGCCTCTTTGGATGCCCATTGAGGTATGAGTACCGGACATGGTGGAGCGTCCGGAGACTCAGCATAAAGACTCTTCCCTTCAGACGGATTTGACTTGCTGCTTTCAGCAGCTGGTCAGTCACTCGCGAATAGAGGAATAGAGGATAGAGGACAGGAAGTTGCTCTTTATTCCCTGAAAGTAACAAAGGAGTGATCTGTGTGAAGAGACATCTTTGAGGTGCCAAACCTTCATCAGCATCCTCTGCGTCTCTGTCTTGGATCTATTAAATGTAAAAGTCGAAAGGTTCTACAACAACCTACTTTTCCATTTCTTCATGCTTGTTTTCACTTGCTTTATGCCACCTTTGACTGTGGGGCTGTTTGAATGAATTTGAACATTTTTCACTTTGTTCCTGAACATAACTTGGCCCTCCCCTGGCTTTGAGGCAAACATATATGAATTCACTGGATGAGAGTGAATTCAGTGAGTGACAACATGATAGATAAGAAAGTCAAAGCTCAACACTGCAAAAAAGAAATTACCAAAAGCACAGTACAAGAGGAGGGAACCTGAAGGGTGCTGTAAAGAGGAGCTGTTTAAATCAAGAGGGGAAAAAAATAGGCTGCCACTTCCATACAGCATATGTGTTAATCTACCACTCACTGAGAGCTGAATTATAGAGGATACTGTAAAGGATGAGCAGCATTTATCATCAGTGTAACCTCAGAGTGCCTGGATTCTCAGCTGGTTTTCATGCTAATTATTATGAGCTACTTGAAATGCACAGAACAAATAATATAGTAAAGGGCTACATGTTTGACATACATATATTTATATGGAAAAACTCTGTTTTATACTCTTTCTATTAGTCCTCGTTTGTGACCCGCATTGTTGAGTCTTCTTGTGTTTATATGGGAAAAGCTGCACTTTTATGCCACTACAAGTGATGCCGTTTTAGTGAGAAAAGCCTATGTTTTTTGAAGTGCACATCAATTCTTTTAATTCCTTTTAATTTCTCTTAAAAGCCACAATTACAGAGCGTCAAATGCACATGTAACAACATCGATATTCCATTTTAGTTTTTAGAAAAGGACTATTTACATCCAGGGTGAAGGAATCAATGGTGCGTGAAATAAAGTCACAAATAAAACAAAAACAACTCTGATTTGTATGGTACCAATACAGTGTGCGTACATGTGTGAGTGAGGGAGAGAGGGAGAGAGAGAGGGAGAGAGAGAGAGAGAGAGAGAGAGAGAGAGAGAGAGAGAGAGAGAGAGATTGAAAAGAGCCTTTCTTTTTTTGTAATGGTTTTCTCATTGTGGACAAAGGACACCATGTACATCTTTTCCCCTCTTTCTTATGTTTAAAATTACATTTCAAGTCATAAAGCAATTTTCTGTCAGTGAAATAACCTTGGCATGTATAGAACACTGTATGTGCTGGGTACGTATTGTGTGCGAATGAATGATGTCTATTCCAAGTTAACACAAAGCCTAAAACACTTGTTTACGGTGGGATTCATATGATTGAAGTAAATTCACACCTTGCCGAAATGCTGCACCGACCAGTAATTTCATACGGGTCCTTTTTTTCTTTTACTCTCTGAGGCTTCAGATGAAAGCTTTAAGGTTTGGTGAAATGGTTCTCAGGAGGGCACAGGAGCATCTCCAAGGTCACGCCCTCGCTGCCTGGCATCTGGTAACCTTGTCAGATATGATCACTGGTGTGGGGAACTCCTGCTCTCTTTTTTAAACTGAGATGTAATCTCTTTAATTGGCATCAGCTGCGAGACTGTGCAGCAGGGAGACGTGGCGAGGAGTTCTGGGAGGACGGCAGGTTTTCACAAGTCTCCCCTCGCCTCACTGCAGCCTGCCTGGCTGCCTGCCCAGGCACATTACTATGGACGAGAGGGGTTGTCATCACAGGAGCTCCCCTGACTTGACCACGACCCCAACACCCACGTCCGTCTACTGATCGTGAACTCTTGACCTTTCGTTGCTCCCTCTTAACCCAGTCAACCGCAGATTAACACAACACTGGGGAGCCACCACAGATACCAGTTATTAGTACAGTACTGTGCAAAAGTCAGAGACCACCTTTCATTTATTTAATTTGCAGTAAACTTTTCAGTATCAAAAAAAAAGGAAACATATTTCAGACACAGTATTTTAGTATCTAATGTGTCCATGCTTTGCCTTTATTACAGCTTCCATTCAATTTTTCCAAAGAAATCCGCAGGGATATTTTTTAACACCTCCAAAGTTCGGTTTTAGAAGTTCATTGCATTTTTCTGCTTCTCACAATCTAAATAATCCCAAAACATTCAGTGATATTGACATCTGGACTCTGAAGTGGTCAGTCTATTGTTCTGAGACCAGCAGATTCTTTGTTTGATTTGCAAATTTTCTTTTTTTGTCTATTTCCTTTCCTTGGTAACAGCTTCTTGACAGCTACACATCCTCTCAGACTCATAGTGTTGAGTTGTCTTCTCACAGTGGAAGGATGGACAAAAACACGTGTGGATTTTTACAGATCTGAAGTAAGAGTCAAGCTTGATTTTCTCCGCTATCTCAAAGGTGAAAGCTTTAAGTGCAGTTTATCTGACAATGACAGTTTTGGTGGTCTACCAGGTCTTGCATGACTGTTGTGCACAGTTTTAAACTTATTAATCATAGATAGTGGACCACAATCTGGCAAACAGCCAGTTCACCTTGATTTACTTGGTAGTTTTTCTTTTTTGCAGAAAACTTGTTTTTTTTCAGTTACACATTTGTCACAGGCAAATTTTGTACATTTTTAATCAAGCTAATAAAATAGTTTTTGTTCTTTTTATGAAGTAACTGAGAATAAACATATATATATATATACACACCGCGACCCAGAAGAATAAGCGGTTTAGATGATGTATGTATGTACATATATATATATATATATATATATATATATGCATATGTGGAATTGGTCGAAATGGTAAATCTAAATAAATGAACAAAAATACAACCAAAAAAAAGTCTGCTGACCTTTTCAGTAAGAGGTTTTTATTTACTTCGCTTTTTAAAACATTCCAACGTGTGCTGAACACTAACAAAGAGCCGCCTCACCCCATCTCTTTACAACTCACTTCACATTGACCTTGTCTGAGTAAAAGTTTCAGATGTTTTGATGTTGTTTGAGCCAAAAGCATCTATGAGTAAACAATTGTTAAGAAAATTCTTTGTTGAATATTTCTGTTTGGGGAGTTTTAGTGCTGAGACAGCAATGACCTCAAAATACATAAAATTTTCTTTGAGATTTGCTCTAACCTTGCTTTAACCTCTTGTGTAACCCTTAGTTACTGGGGTAAATCTAGTTAAGATCAGTTCATTTGGATAAGTCTTACAGACTCAAGAGTCTCTTGCCCAAAAAGCTTCCTAGTGTTCCTATCAGTTTTGTGGGTTTATGTTAATATTAATATAAATATAAATTAATATAATTTTTATTATTACTACTTTATTACTATTTGATAAATATAATTCTCTTTGCAAAATGTTATTTTTGTGTCATGGTGTACTCTTATGTTAAAAGTAATTTGTATTTTACATGTTTTTGTTATTCTCACCATGATGAACAGGTTTACTAGTTCAGTCTATCACCATGATTGCCAACAGACTATCAAATATGCATCAAGCAATGAGAGTCTTCAGAAATGGGTGATTTCATTCTTATTTAAGCTATGTATGCGTTACTGTACAAAACAGTCTGTTTAATATAATGAGTTGTTTTAATCGATGCCAATACATTGCACAAGGAAGAATATTTGAAGTTAATCTAACTAATTCAAAAGTAAGCAGAACTTTAAAAAGTAGAGCACTGCCAGCTCAATGGAAACCATTTAAAATGACTGGGCTGTTTAGGTTAACCTTACTTGCTGCAGAAGTGCAGATCGCTGAAAATTAGAAAGTAACTATAATTCTTATATAAAGCTATTTAAGCTTGAACCTGTCAAGTACCTTTACAAGCTTTCAAGGAAATATGTTTGCATGATTTTTTAAGTAAAGTCAACTAATTTAAGTTTACAGTGAAGATGTGATACTGTAGCCAAGAGTGTCAATTGAATGTTGAAATTATTCTGTGCACTTTCTTCACATACTGATATGTTGAAACTCGTATTTAGGAATAGTATGTCTGCAAGCATCCGTGCTTGCTTTTATGTGCTTTCTGACCTCATTGAGTGTAAGCATTTGCTCTGTGAAAAGACATCCATTTAACTCTCTAACTGATCAGTGGGGCACGGCAGAGTCAAGAAAAACTAGATTTATTAATCTATCCTTTGGTCTTTTCACCTATACAGCATGGTTACATTTTTAAGATGTCTCGTTTAAAGTAGATTTCTTTCTTATGTCATTCTCAAAGCAAATCCTTTGCTGAGCAGCTTTGGAAATTGAGTAAATACTGGGTTTTGTAAGGCCTTACATTTGCTATTTCCTAGTAAATTGCCTTGCTCCATATAGAATGTTACATCTTAGCGCATCTGCTTTAAAGAGGGACATTGCAATCATTAAAGAGTTGAGAAAATGCCAATGCTGCATACTGTACATTTCCCATATGACGGCTCATTAGTGCCTGACGTATTTGCCGCACTCCTCCGTGCCTGCCTTTATACGCAGTTGTATTGCCCTCGGTGGATGCACAGAGATGTGGTACAAAGGAGAAAGACAGCGCAGACAGCCCACTGATAGAGGTGAGAAGAGAATGGTCGCCAAGGTGATCCTGAAATTGGAAAGCGGCGAAAACAAGTTGACCTTTCAGGGGGGGGCTTGAATGTCCCTAGTGAGGCCCCCTGGGGTGGGAATTTGATGGCAAATGCCTCCAATTTGTCGTTCTGAAAGTCTGAATTGAAGCATCTCTGGAGGCAGAAGCTGTCTGGCTTTTTAGTGTGTAGGCGATTTCTTCAACACCCGCACACACACAAACATGCACATACCACCCATTCACACAGTTATAACAGTTCTATGAAGTCTGCACTTGTATACAAACTTCAAGCCTCAAACCTTGTCAACATTTTCATCACTGAGTGCTAGCATTCTTCCTGAATGTTAAATGAATCAGAACTGTGCTTAAGGAAGGGTCCCCAAATGCTTAATCTGTGTGTGTTTCTGCAAGTTTGTGCGATTCCCCCTCTCCGCCCTGTCTTTCAATCCGCCTGCCTGCTTTCGTTTGTTTCCTCACAACTGCCTACTTATTTCTGAGGGTAAGTGTGAGATGGGTGAGATCCCCTGCATTTTTGTCCTCATTGTGGAAACACTTGAAGAGGCGCTCTGAGTTGTTCCCGGAGCGATCTCAATATTTGCCCCTCTTCCCAGCAGGAACGCTTTCTCCTCATTACAAGGTGACAAAGTGCAGGCTTTAACAAGCATCCTTCTGCCCCTCCCCAGCATTTAGAGCCCCCCACGAAAAAAAAGAACATCATTTTAATTATGCAGTCAATCACAATTACAAGCAAATGTTTTCCCTGTTGGGCCTGCCCCTCTTTTCAGCGCTTTGTCCCCAGCCCCATTGTATGCTGGGAGAAAGGCCTCGGCGGTCAATGGGGCGGCTGAGTGGTTATGTGTAAGGTGGAGGCCTGTGTCCTTCAGCCCACCTCACAGCACGCTTTGTCAGGGGCCAGGGATGTGGGGGGACGGGGGGTGCGGGGGGGGCGGCGTACATCCGCAGCACATTTGCTGAATTAAGGAACACAGTGGGGAGACTTTGGAAGAGAGGCTGTAGGAGCAGGAGGGGGGAGGCTGATGGAGGACTTGTTGCTAGGTGACTAACAACTGCTGCATGTCATTTTTTTTTTCTTGCCCATTTTTACTCTTCAATACTTCTTTTTGCTTCCAGTGAGTTGGATTGCTTTTTTCCCCCCCTTCATTGCCTGCCCCCCAACCCCCACCCCCCCTTACATGCCACTTATTCTGAAATAAAGAGGTACAGAGGGGGAAGAAATTGTTTTTAACGTTCCCTTCTCTACACTATTTCCAGTAGAATGGTATTCTGTATTTTGAACTGTAGCCCCTTTTTACATATAAAAAAAAATTACAATCATAATTGCATTAATTAAACAGAACATTATGTTCTTGTAGATTTGAATAGCAATATTAGTATTAGTATTAGTATAGTATTAAGGGTCATATAAAACATGAAATTATTCATGCAACCCATGATAAATTTCCTGACCACATCACCTGGACACCAAAAGCATCTAATACCAGCTAATAAATGAATACTTATGCTGCGTGTTATTTATGTATGTGTTTTTTAAATGATTGGTATTATAGGCCTTGAAGTATTACTTGCATGATTGTGTGATCAGATGGGCTCCAATAAGAATAAAATCATCTCATACTGAAACTGTATATTTCTTCTGCCGAGATAAGGCCCTACTGTTGATCATATGACGTTAGAATCGCGGCGCTGTCTCCGAGCTTATGGCATGATCTCACATTCTTAAGGCCAGCATTGTCTCTCTGCCCAACCCAGCCATGCCCTCTCTCATTTACAAAGCACCATATCCCTCACCACCCACTGCACAAATCACAAACACTCACAGCTACTGTGCACTGTACCACTGGGAGCAGCAAGAGATGGATGCCAGTGGACAGTGCGTAGTGAAGGTGAGACGGAGCCAGAAAAGTTCAAATTCTCACAGGGGCAGTGTGTCTCCCCTGCCCCCTTAGATCCTACCACTACAACTACTGGGCCTATTGTGTTGTGGTACATGTTAAAACTGAGAAGTCAGAGGGATTCATGACTTTATTATTACCAGAGGGGAACCCCTAGGGCCTTCTAGACCTTCAGACAAGATCTAATTATTTCTGTAGAAATAACAAATACATGTCTGAAATTTTTGTCTTATTTGTATTTAATAGCATCATCATGCTTGCTGTATTTAAACACTGCAAATATTGTAATACTACTCTTATTGCTTTTATCTCCCATTAGTTAGGCCTTCAGGAGCTGAACTGACATAATTAACAACTGACTGGATTCAACCATTCATGTTGTGATTTCAAAGGGCCGGGGCCAATTTCATGAGAAATACAGAAATGCATCAATAACTGTGAATACAAGCCATAGTCTACCCAGGATTCAGCCAGTTGTTAAAAATGGAAAACAGCAGCAGCAGCTCTATTTCAGGGCTCTTTACAGAAAGTAGCACTTCAAAACTGCAACTTACAAGGTAGAATATGTTAATATGTTATATGTTATAAGCTTCAAATTAAACATATGAATGTCTTTTACAAACTTTACATTTTTGTTTTTAATTTACAATCATTAAAAAATGCTGTTAGCTTACTGTGCTAGCGCTAACATACTACTACAATCCTAATATTTTTTGTTTCCTTTTTTTTCATTATGGCTTGACTTAAAGACTTAACACTAATAGTCATGGTTTTTTATTCATGTACTTTTTATTCAGTTGACAATTTTTAAGAGTTATTATTCAGTAACTACTATGAATTAGATGAGTTTACACAGTTTATTAGGTACACCTGCTTTTGCAGTAGGTCTGCATGGCCTGTTTTCACAACAGGACAGCAGCATGTATTTTTACTGCAATACAATAGCAGGGTTATAGCACATGGCGATTTCATAAAACGTTTGAGTACATAGGCTAAAGGTATGGGGAACATTGGCAGCTACACTAGCAGAATAAAAGATTGCTTTCTGCTCTCGCAGCTGAAATATAAAGACATCCTGTTTCTAAAAATGAAGGACCTTTTTCAGCATAAATTGCAAGATCGCAGTTAAGCTTTGTTGTGCTGACGGCCAACACACAAATACGCTCACACAATACTAAAGCTTAGACTTGCTTTTCTCTCCTGTGCAGAGCGAAATCTTTCACTGTGCTGTGTGTACTATCAGTGCAGGTTAACCTGTGGTCAGTGAAACCCCAAAACATTTAAAAGCCTTTTGGTTATCATGTCCAAAAATCTGATGTGGGCCGTTCAGGAGAACTAATGTTCAGCTGCTCTGTCCCGTCCTGCTATCATGGGCCGTGTGATTAGGCAATAATGCCCCGATTACGGGCTTATGCTCCAAGCCACTCATACATCTGCTTAAGATCCACTGATCATATTAAGACACAAAGTCCCAGGTCCCTCCTCTTCCAATCTGTGCCTAAGCTGCACTGACAGGACATTCTCTGAAGCTGTGATTGATTCACCTGTTCCAGTCAAACTGGAAAAATTTCCACTCAAAAACGGTGTCACCTCCCTTTTGCTGTACGCCTCTATTGCTTCTCTTTGAAAGGCCAAATCGATTGGCTCTGTTTTGTGTCTGCCTGTAGTCCATTTAACTCAGATCCATAAAGCCTGTTATCAGAGTTTTGGCTGCTACTTGAGAGGCAGACTAAATAAAAGCAGACACATGGCTTTGTTCTTTTGTGTTGTTTGCTTCTTTGTCATTTTGTTGACACACTTCAGTGGCTGACAAGGAAAACACAGACACATCCCAGTGTGAATTGTCAAAAAGAAGAAAAGAAATACAGCTGCATTCCCTATTGTTTTGGTATAGATATCTTGCTGTTTGTGTGTCTATGCTGTATTTGTGTTTGCTAACACTCTCCACAAATTCATAAAACGTTTTCTTCTCTAATAATGTTTTTTTGGGTTATTTCGGCTTGGGTAGATTAGCCTGGTTATCTGTGATCCCCGTCTCCCCTTTGGCCTGAACCTTTGAGAGGCACATAGGACCCATAAGAGGCTCAGCTGCACTAAGATGGCATTATTGCCCTGCACTATGGGCCACAAGGGCATGTGTCACTCAGAGGTGAATGGATAAGCAATCGGCACTGTCAAACAACAGATTACATACTTTACCAAAGCCCTACCATACCACACTTACACAGTGACACAAGGCAGTTTGACCTAGTGAGTTTAAGGGTCAGGGTCTGTTCAAAAGGAGCTGCCTCTCAAGTGCTAATACCAAGATGCTAATACCAAGAGAGACTTGGTTGTAGTGAATAATAGCAAAGACCAATCCTCTCTGTAGTTGGATCTTAACGTGACTTGCAAAGGCAACAGCCAATAAAGTGTAAAGTGCTGTTTAGCTCCTTTTTACTATTTCAAGTGTTGTATGTCATAGAAAGTATCACTGATCTTTGATAGCAGTTTATAGACTGACTGATTGTTGTAAGACTGCTGCTAGACAATTCTGTTTTAGGAGTGTTGTGTTGTTTCTCAATAACAGCACATCTCCAACAACAGAATCATCTGGCATGCTCTCTGAACTAAACTCACAGTTAAGCTTCAAAAAATAGCTATTTTGACTTACAAAGGTTAATCTTGGTCTTCTGGACACACAATATGCACATTTGAAAAATTGGTGACATATTGTGAAGCTGGCAAGTGAAAAGCAAGACTAGCAAGCATATGAACTAATTGAATGCTCTTTTATTTGGCACTTTATTTGGCTAAAAGTCACCATAATACACTTCACTGGAAATTCTCCCATTCCCATCTAAATTGGGCAGTCCTAATCTTGAGGACAGTTTTTGCAAGATGTACCCTCACCAATCATGAGATACATGTTGCTGGTCCCTTGCACAGCTTTTTGTAAATCTAGGCAATCCTAGTGAGTAAAAGTACAACCTAGCAAGCAAAAGTGTGGACTAATGACTGCACACCAGTACTAGCTTAGTTCTAACATTGTAAATCTAATAGAGGTGTTAGCAGACACAAGGCCTGTGTGTGTAGGCCTAGTTACCTTTTAGAAAACATTGAAACCTTCCTTTTGGTGGTAAGTTTGTATATGTAGGGTTAAACAATCCTCTTTCTCCATGCATATGCCAATCTTCATAGCTCTATTTGGGTAGCATGAGAGTAGCATAAAACTACAGTCCCCTTAGAAGAATGATAGAACTAATTTGTGATTTTACATTGTGTTGTCTACTGTATGGTAACATTGATCACCCTCAACCAACCCCCCCATGTGTTCACACTTCACTCAATGTTTGGCACACATTCAGGTTGAGACAGCTTACAGAAAGATCACTGGGGAGGGGACGATGACCAGATCCTGTGACACCTAATCGGCTCTCTGTCAGTGGATCCTACTGTGACCAGGCCGAGCTGTTTTCTCATTTACGTGACACTAATCCAGGCCGCATTAAATGAGATGGCTCAGGCCCAGTTTGAATGGATGCCACCACACTCTATAACCCGTGTATTTGAACAAAGCATATGTGGCATGCGGTGTAATTTCTTTAAAGATAGAATACTTGTTGCTTGTAAGAAGGCCTTTTGCTTTTTGAAGCATTATCATGTTCTAATTGTTGAAACATTATTTTATAAAATTAGCAATACTTTATATGAGCATCGTAAGCATAAAAGCTGTATTCTTTCCATATTCAAACTGACTCAATGTTGATGCAGTGATATGCAATTTATGGAACTCTTAACATTTGATTTGAGTGCAGATGATAATCTTACCAGCTAAGCTCATAAGTTTGATGTCTTGGCTCATTAAGACGATGACACGAAGCAGAAAAAGAGTTGAGCAAGCATATTTATAGTACAGAACCAGGTGGTCACACATTCTGCCTGTGTGTGTGTGTGTGTGTGTGTGTGTGTGTGTGTCAAGGCAGGAAGGGAGTTGTGCTCATTCAGGCAGAAATGAGAATGTGCTCACCCCCTCTGTCTGACAAGCTGACACCCACGAGGTGGCCCGCCGGTCCCTAAGCATGGACATGGAGAGCTGGCATCATGAAACATGCATGGCTGCCACTGGCCCCTTCCATTATTCAGAGGCTCCATATCCACACATGCCACCTTGGCGACAGCACTTTCCGCCTCCTATTAAACATACATACCAGATCACTGCGTGGGAAGAGCTGGGAGAAAGATATGACATGGTAAAAGGGCAGCCACAGTTTGCGGCTGTCCTCTCCGGAAAAGAAGCCTTCATCTCAAGATGTTAGTTCAAAAGATCTGATTTTACTGTGTAGATTTGTTTTAGGATGACAGGCTTTTTCTACACATATCTCTCCACATAAACGTAATACTTTCTTACCACGATATTCCTCATAGTCCTTTTCTCATTGTGCTACAAATATGCAACTTGCAAAGCTGTAAAATATCTTCACGACACTTCTTATATGCCATGCAGAAGTCAGCAAGGCACTTACACATATCTTGTTTGCCAGGCCCTTGAATCTTCAGCGGTACATGGAAATTGGTGAATTCTTTTGATTCTTCTTTTTCTATGCACTGGTAGTCTGTTTGCTAGGGATGGTTCGTTTCTTTACAAATTTGAATGCACACTGTTATGCACAGCCACTGCACAGGTCAGGTAGTGACACACTCTGTCGCTACTTCTGTATTGCTGCTTGTTGTTTTCCACCTTTTGCTCTGTACTTATATTCATTCCAAATATAACTGAAAAGTATAGCATGCTACATTTATTCTGTGCTTCACGAATTTGTCCTTCATCATATATGCTGAACTACTTCACACCTCTTCAATCAAAATGCACAAATAGGCCTTAAGAACACTCAAACGCCTCTTATCTCTTATCTGTGGCCTGCACATAGTGATCCAAATCAAAACACTTCTTATAAATGTCTTACGCCTTACCAGGAATTTTGACGGTCCAGGAAACCTGTTAGCTGTAAACTGATAAGTCTTAGTAATCCCCTGCCGTTTCTTCATGTAAGCCTGGACCACAAATCAGGAAAAAATACTCTCCGCCTCTACTTGGAATAGGTGCTGTAGTGGTCAGAAATAGCACTGCAGCTATTTTGTCCCCACTTCTCGCACACACAGACACACACGACTACTCGAGAATCCAATCCAATCAGTGGGGCATGCGTGGAGTCGGGCAGGGACACCATGCAGTCTGTGTGGGTGTAAAGAGCAGTGTAAAGAGTAACGGTCCTGGCTCAGGGTCAAGTGAGTGTGACGTTAAGCTCTAAGGCAGCTTTGTATGGGTTCCTGAGTGTCTAGAGCTCACAACCTCATGACCCTGTTCTTCATTAAATATACAGCATCAGCTGCACATCCAGTAACATCTCACTTGATTGGTGCTATTGTATATCACTTATATTGCTCTTTGCTACAGTATTTCTTGCATGCTATGTGGAGTAGTCTGTGTTTGTTTGCTCTATTTTTTTCCTAGACTGGCTGAACGCTACTTATAGTACTGGCGAGCGGCTCTAGGCGATGGGCCACAGGGACACTATAATATTTCAATTGACATCTTAAGATTCAGTCTCCTCTGCCTCACCACCTCCAAGAACATCAATGAATGATGTACATGCACACTTGCTGCCTATCCGAGATTTTTTTTTAAGTTTTAAAAGATTAATTATGGGTGAATTGTGTAGAGTTTTTAATTCTGATTCTTGCTGTCAACAAGAGGGATCTGCATTCATCAGCAGATCATATACAGATACAGCATTTTATGTTTATAAGTTATAAAATTTGTTGAAAGTTGAAAGGCTTCAGGAGGACTGCTGCTAGAACTGGATAACATTAACCTAGCTAAATTTTGTGCCAATTTATTGGTATTGATAAATGGAAAGAAACAGTAGGTTACTGAAATGAGAGCAGTTTCGTGAGCAATGGTGGTCGGTTTCATTTTGACATGTCATTTCTTTCTTCAATGGTTTTTGAACTGTTGGTGCAGGAGGTTTTTTTAGAATGGCCGGTATTTATAATACTTGTTGAGGAATTGATTCATAATGAGATGTCTGCCGAATTTGTAAACAGTGACCTTTTGACTTTGGTGAGGTAAACAATTTGTTAACACACAAAAAGCTTACCTTGAAAGCAGTACAATTTTCTTTTTGTTGTTGAACTCAATGCACTGGATGATTCTACAGCAATTACTTGTGTCCCTGTATTTTTTCTCATAGTTTTTAGTCTTACAGTTTCATTCTAAATTACTAATATTTTCTCTGCAGGACCAAGCCTACGGACCTCCTTACAGGGGATGGTTTCTGAAATTGTCCCCTTTTTCATTGCTATCAAGTTTGCATATTTGGTAGTTAGAAATGATTAGCTTCATAATTACATATTATATCTACAACTAAATGTAAAACACACTAAATAACACATGGAATAATTATATTAATATTGGGGTTGATGCACCTAAAGAAAAATCCTCCAATACTGACTACTGGTGCTCTTTTAGTTGTTGTTTCCCTTTAAAAAGGGAGAAAATAAGCAAAGAGAGTCTGGAATCTAGAATCTGGAACTGAGCATATATAGGGAGTAAACTGAGCATATCCATAGCTCTGCTGAGACACAGGTTGTGGCATGTGGCTTTGTTGCACCTTTCTGTTCAGCTGTTCAGAGCTTTATAGATTTTTCTTCTCAATTCTTTGTCTTCGTTCAGAGATACTATAAGGTGTTTGTAGTTGGGCTCTCACTCTATGGCTTGGCCTTCACCACACACAATTTCACACAGGCAAACTAATGACATCAACTCATTACATTTCATGTGTTCACATCGATCATTAGCACTAACACTCTCTAACCTCTGACACTCACATCTCTGAACAGTCATTCAGCTAGACTGGATGGAGCTGAGAAAAAAATAACTCCTGAATTTGAGTGCATGTATTTTGTGTGTGTGTGTGTGTGTTGCATTGTGCCAACTACTAACATTTTGCTGTACAGTATAAATAGACTTCAGTGCACACGCAAAGGAGCTGAAAGGAAGCACACAAAATGCAGACTCTCTCTCTCTCTCTCTCTCTCTCTCTCTCTCTCTCTCTCTCTGTCTCTATCTCTTTCTACTCTTCATATATTGTGTCATTTGGTCTGGCATTTGGCACCTGAGGCATCTCTTCTGTGCAATGCAAATAGCAGCAAACATCTGGAGAAAATACAAACAGTCACCTTAGTTGACTCTTTGGTGGTGGGGGTGGAGGGAGGGGGACGTAGTTGTCTGTCTTTGTCAGGCTGTCGCTGATATATGGGCTATGGGCACATGCGCAGACGCATGCGCAAAAGGTATCCGGAAATAGAGCAGAAGTAGAATCTTCTCAGCCAATAAGATTAATCAAGCCGTACCTTACACAACGATACACAACGTCACGACAATTGCGCATTTAGAAAGGCAGAGATAGAGAGCGCTTCAGGTCAAACCAACAACAAACTAACAAAGTTATAGGTATGATATTACCATTAAATGACAAGATACCCGAGGACGAAAAAAATTACTGCCTTCATGATTTGCAACAAATTGGAAGAAAATCCCAGGTAAACAAGAAATAAAAGAATGAAAGAAAAAAAAAAACACGAAAAAACACAAACAATCGTTTAAAAGACAGAGTGTAAAGCTCATTGGGCCACATGGACTGGCACTCCAACGTAGCAAATGGGTTTAGATGTTCCGCTGGGTTTAGACTTGGTTGGTTCTCGGAGTTCTCGTGGACGTCTCGTGTCGTTGCGCCACCATCCCGCGCATGGCCAGTAGCGCACAGCACTAAACTCACGCTTCATTTTGCTTGTAAAATGCAGGGGTCACTGAAAAGAATGGACTTAATCTGTCCGCAATGATAATCTTGTTGGAAATAATATCTCACATTCAGTCAGGGCCGTTTCTTGGGATAAGCGGTAAAAGCAGATACTTAGAGCCACCGAGCCACCAGGGGGGCCCAGTAAGTCCTTTTTTAATAACGCATTTAATACCTTTTACAGAATAAGTGAGTTGTTTCCTCGATAATAAGATTAATTATTTTACATTCTTGCATATGCAAGAATATGATGGAGAGGGTAGGATTTTGCTTAGTACCCTCAATTGTTCAGAAAGAGACAAGCACATGGTACATTTATTTATTAATTTTTATTTATTTGTTAGTTCATTTATTTTTTAGTTAATGTCAAAATGTACACGCATTTAATTCCCCCACTATTGCAGTAACGGGGAGACTTCAGTACACCAAGGTTAACATGTTGCTACGCTTAAGGCAGATGCACAATCTGTTCTTCTATAGGATATGACTTTAATGAACTGATATATTAGGGATTTTTTCCATTTATCCGTTATAATCACTGTGTTTTTATGAACTTCAGAGGTGGAATAAGAAGTTTGGTGTGCTTCTGATCAAGGTCTTTTCCCAGGAATCGGACAGGGATTTCTGCAGACTCACACTGAAGACTTCAGACTGACGAGTTTGTGTTGTAAAAGTAAGATTTTTTGTCATAGGCGTTTTGATCACTCTGAGTGCAAGCCACAATAATCACATCTGCAATATTTTCATTACTCTCTTGAAGATTTTTATCACACTCACTGTTTTGATACATAATCAACGTACAGCAAGAGCTAGGCAGGCTAAAGAGGTTCTCTGTGGCTAATCGTATAAGGCGTCACATCTAAACCATCCGTCGACAATAAGTTCACATATTCCCAGTATAAATTCAAAAACAACTATATTTATACCAAAACGTATTTGTTTATATAAACAAAAAATGAATTATGGTTATTTTGACTTTTAGTTGCCATGTTAATATAAAAAACTAACATACTTTGATCATGCTTATATGTGCTGTTCTATTTGGTGGTCAAAATAATGTGCAATATTTATTGTCATGTATCCAGCTTATGGATTTAGGTTGGAGAAACAGAGCAGACTTGTATCGAATTACTTGCGTTTACTTCACTTTACCAGTCTTTTCTAGCCAACGTAACTGGCCCCTCAGTCTGTTAGAACTGACCAGGCTATGGGGGTCACGAGCACTCACATAACTCCAGCTGAATTATTTACAAATGTAGATACTTCAAACAAAGTTTACATTTTCATTTATAACTGCGATATGTGTGTGGCTTGTATGAATGATTAATCTGGATATATATTATAATATATAGCTTGTATTAGCTTGTGTCCCACTCTCCTCTGTTTAGGTGTAGACACCCCACGATTAACGCTAATGCTAACACAAATACAAATAAACGGACATGTATATTTTTACATGTGAGACACATTTCAAATACATTGTCTCAAATGATTAAAAACACTAAAGTACATGAAGCACATTTTAAAAAAATAACTGAACTGAACTGCAGTGTGGTGAATTGTCACTGTCTTGTTAAGAAAGATAAATCATTCATATTCGTATTGTATGAGATAAGCTCGCATGAGCTTCAAACGCTCAAAAGAAAAACAACTATTCAGTGCTTACCTACATCGTTACACTAACTGGCTAAGTTTAGCTAGTCTAGCTCGCTAAATTGACAGCTCATGTTAATGTTACTCGGTCTGGATAAATGAACACGAGCTGCAGTCGCTTATTACAATAACCATTCACAGCTCATCAGGTCTACAACATGTTTCGGGATAAAACAAAAAGAACCCGTTGATTTGACCTGTAGCAGTTCGCTGTGGTGGAACACTGAGGGCGGGCTCGCGCTCCTCCGCTGAGGTTCCGTTGATTTTTGAATTTTAAATAAGAGCCCGCGCGCCAATTCGCCATATTTACCTATTTAAGTAAATTTAGTAAGATGAGAAAAAATGTCGCATAACCCGCTCTGACTGGTCTCAAGTGACGACATTTTGCATAATCATACCACTTGCTTTTTGTTTACGCATGTAATTTTCATACTTTCATTCAAAATCAATTTTGGATTTTCTGTTTGTTTTTGTTAAAAATCAGCAAATGCTATGTAAATAAAATACCAAACTTAATATGGTAGACCACGCGATTAAAACTTTCAGACGTATGAATTGAGCTCCTTCAGACGTGGACCAAGGGGAAATTTTTCACTTAGATATGGACATTGATGGGCTAATTAGGCTAAAGCCCTATACACTTTAGCTCATTTTAAAAACGACCTGTGATTGGGTAAGCTTCTGGCCATTGTACCTCTCTTGTAACTGGGGTACGTCTTCAGTACCTTTAATTAGAGAACATAGTTGTTCCATAATCCATTGCAGTTATATTAAGTTGTAGTGACTCCGCCCTATCTTGTCTCCAGGCTCATTATTTTATTGTTTTGTTTTAAAACATTCGGTAATGAAAAGGTATAAATGTGTCCCTTTGCCCTGGGAAAACCTATTTAAGCTACATAATTGGCCAATAAAATGATTGTTGTACCTTTGAAGGTACATTTACATTGTTCGTACCTCGATGAACAAAAAATGTTCCTGCACAGTACCTTTTACTGATAGTGTAATTAGTCATTACACAGCACAGCACTGGTACTCGATCACAGTCGATATTGCCAAAACAAAGAAGTGGGAATGTAGTGGTGGGCACAAGTTCCCACCGCTGTAAATGATGCCCGTGTTTAAAGGTCATGAAGATCCTAGTATGTTATAGCACAGCAAGCGACAGTCTTCACGCACCCACGAAGAGAGTTAAAGTATCCCTGTTGCCTCCACAAACGGAAACTTGTGGGGAAACGTGTTTACTGACGGAGAAGGATAAGAAAGATGTTTACCCTCCAGTTAAGCAAGTCATATCTGCGGCCGTGTCTATTGAGCTGATTTACACTCGCTCTCAATAAGCCGATTAGCCAGGGGGCGGCTCAGGCGCTCGTGTCTTGTATCGTAACGCTAGACATGGTTATGTAGTCATCACACAGCAGATTGCCCCGACCAGGCCTACTCCCCCACCCACCCTCTCACCCTTTGGGCTTCTCCTGTTCGCCGAGTTGAGAGTGCACTCACTCTCACCTTCAGGCTTAGTGTGTGTGTGTATGTGTGTGTGTGTGTGTGTGTGCGCGTGTGTGCAGACAATCTATCTAAAGGTTACACACAGTGTTCATGGGCAAACACCACAAAAATATAGGGCACTCTGTCAGTAGGGACAGTAGCTGTTTTACACTGCACTGCTGGACCTAGAGATTCTCTACACTCCTAAAAAATGGTTCTTCAAGGGTTCTTTAGCAAAGGTAATGGTTCTATATAGAATCATGAACACTCAAAGGTTTTTCAGATTGATGGAGAATGTGCTGTAGATGGTTCTATATAGAATCTCTTTGAAAAGGGTTCCATGTAGCACCCAAAATGGTTCTTCAATTGTTATGATGTCAAGCTTGTAATACTAGAAGAACACTTTTTGGTGTCATATAGAACCATTTACATCACATTCTCCATCAATCTAAAGAATGCTTTCACGATGCAAAGAACCTTTTAATCATGCAAATGATTCTTTGAATGTTCAAGATTTTATTTAGAACCATTTTTTAGAAAATGAAGAACTCTTAAAGAACCATCGATTTTAAGTGTGTAGAATTTAAATCTGCATATACAACCCAATTTCCAAAAAAGTTGGGGCGCTGTGCAAAATGTAAATAAAAACAAAATGCAATGATGTTCAAATCATTTAAACCCTATATTTAATTAAAAATAGTAAAAAGTGTTTACTCAAGTGTTTACAAATGTTTTTTGATTTTTTCAACACATTCCAAAAAAGTTGGTATGGGGGCAACGAAAGGCTGGTAAAGTTGTGTAATGCTGAAAGAAACACCTGGTTGTTAATTATTTATGATTGGGTATAAAAAAGCATCCCAGAGAGGCTGAGTCTTTCAGAAGTAAAGATGATGAGTGGTAAAAGACTGCACAAGCTAATAGTGCAACAATTTAAGAGTAACTTTTCTCAAAATAAAATAGCAATGAACTTTTGCTTTTCATCTTCTACGATACATAATAACATTAAAAGATTCAGAGAATCTGGAGATATTTCTGTATGCAAGCGACAAGGCCAAAAAACAGTATTTGCTAGCCATGACCTTTGGGCCCTCAGGCAGTACTACTTTAAAAACAGACATGATTCTGTAGTGGAAATCGCTGCATCAGCTCAGAAACACTTCTGAAAACCACTGTCTGTGAAAACAGTTCGTCACTGCATCCACAAATGCATGTTAAAACTCTTAAACGCAAAGAAGAAACCACATATAAACATGATCCAGAAATGCTGCCACCTTCTCTGGGCCTGAGCTCATTTAAAATGGACTGAGGGGAAGTGGAAAAGTGTCCTGTGGTCCAACGAATCAACATTTAAAATTCTTTTTGGAAATCATGGACACTGTGTCCTCCAGGCTAAAGAACACTCAGCTTGTTATCAGTGCACAGTTCAAAAGCCGGTATTCATGATGGTATAGGGGTGCATTTGTGCACATGGCATGGGTGATGTACACATCTGTGAAGGCACCGTTAATGCTGAATGATATAGATGTGTTTTGGCAACGTATGCTGCCATCTAGTCTTTTTCAGGGAAGGCCTTGCTTATTTCAGCAAGACAATGTCAAACCACATTCTGCATGAATTACAACAGCATTTTTCAGTTTCAACATTTGATTTGTTGTCTTTGTAGTATTGTCCTTTAAAAAATATGGTTTACATGATCTGCATATGGGCGCAGTGGGTAGCGCTGTCGCCTCACAGCAAGAATGGCCTGGGTTCGATTCCCGGCCGGGTGACCAGGGTCATTTCTGTGTGGAGTTTGCATGTTCTCCCTGTGTCTGCGTGGGTTTCCTCCCGGTACTCCGGTTTCCTCCCACAGTCCAAAAAAAACATGCAGTCAGGCCAATTGGACATGCTGAATTGCCCCTAGGTGTGAGTGTGTGATTGTGTATGTCTGTCTGTCTGCCCTGCGATGGACTGGCGACCTGTCTAGGGTGTATCCGGCCTTCCGCCCAATGACAGCTGGGATAGGCTCCAGCACCCCACCGCGACCCAGAAGGATAAGCGGTTTAGATGATGTATGTATGTTCTGCATATCATTGCGTCCTATTTTTATTTA
Organism: Colossoma macropomum; assembly: GCF_904425465.1. Classification (NCBI taxonomy): domain Eukaryota; kingdom Metazoa; phylum Chordata; class Actinopteri; order Characiformes; family Serrasalmidae; genus Colossoma; species Colossoma macropomum. Next base: position 18,133,525 of record NW_023494795.1, on the reverse strand, counting down.
CATTCTGCACAGCGTCCCAACTTTTTTGGAAATGGGGTTGTAGATGTCTGACACATATCAGTATAAAAGACTGCATATACTTAAAAAGATGATTCTTAAAGGGTTCCTTAGTAAAAGCAATGGTTCTGTTTAGAACCATGAGTTCTATAAAGAACAATTTTATGCTTGAATGGTTCTTTGCTTGCAAAAATCTTTTTTCAGACTGCTGGAAAATGTGTTGGATGAGATTTTACATAGAACCTTTTTGAACATTGTTCTACATAGCACCAAATAGGGTTTTGCTGTTGTTACGAGGTCGTGCTTCAGACAGTTATTTAGAACCCTTTTCAAAAGGGTTCTTTATACAACACATTCATTTCACCATGCAAAGAACCATTTAAGCATGAATTGCTTCCATTTAGAACTCGTGGTTCTAAATAGAACCTTTGTCTTCACTAAAGAACTCTTGAGGAATCATCTTATTTTGTACATTTAGAATGAACACAGGCCCTGATGCACAGGCTGTGCGTGCCTGTATCTGTGCATGTGTGATAACATGTTGAATGTGTATGCAGTGGGCTGGCTACGGATAAGAGGTGTTCTCTGTTACTGCAAATCTGTAGATTATAGGGCATCACCAGGCCGGGAGTGAGGGTCTTATGTAGCTGGATGACAGCATCCAGAGTGCCAGACTTATCCCCATCATCGTCCTAGCTGGTCAAATGACCCTGGGATTTTTGTCACTATAAATGCCCATTTACAGCTTATCCTGTGCACTTGTAGAGCATCGGAAATGTTGTTAATATGACTGCTGGCATGATACCTTAATTACAAGTTAATCCAACCATAGTGACAGCTCGGTGGCCACTGAGAACATACAGCATGAACTGGCAGTGCTTGATTCCTGCAAATCCTGCTCCAAAAATCTACAGCTAAAAGTGAAATGTGCCCAGAGTTTGTGTAATCTGCTCCGCTGCAGCAAATTCAGCCTTGCTGGTTTAAATGATGACTGATACAACCTGCTTTTGAATCATTTAATCCTGAATTCAACCAGCAGATGCGAGACGTGGGGATGGTTGTGAGGCCATGTTGACAATCCCTGATATGATATGATGGTAGGCTGGCTCGAATAAAGGAATAATAGGGTGATACCCGCTCAGAATGGGAGGTGCTGGCAGCAGCCAGACTGGACGGAGGAAGTGCAATTGTGGTTTGTCATCATACTGGCTCTACTGCTCTGCTGATCCAGGAGAATCTGGGACAGTTAATGGCCCCTCACCCACTAGCCCTGCGCCTGCACCCACCCCCCTCCTCCCTCCCACTCTTCTGCCCACCCTGGGGTGTGCTTTGACCCCGCACCGTGGGAATCTGTGATCCACAGAAAATATTTTTTCAAGGGAGAAAAGATAGAAGAGAGAGGAAGACGACGCTTTATCATCTACCTTTTTTCTATCATCTTGACAGTACAAGCTGTGCTGGATTATGCCTGAGATGAAATCAAATTGGCAGATGACAGATTTTGAAACTTCTCAAAAAAGCATCCATTAAATATGAAGACTTTAATAAAAAAATCTCTTAATTGAGACTCACGGTCAAGGTTTATGTCTACTGTAAACACTGATTGTGTTGAGATGGTAGCCTTACAAAGCAGCTGTCAACAGGTTTTCTGTTGTAGTGAGGATGAGATTGCCAAGAGATGCCTCTCTTAATAAAAATGATTTGGAGCTAAAAATATTGGGGGAATTTGTTGATTTGCATGTGGCCTGTAATTAACATATTTAACTCTTATTTAATCCAGGGTTCTTTTATTGCTCCTGCCTTGAATAATAACACAAATTTCCTAAAAATCCAAAGGTGTCTTGCAGTTAATTTAAACTTCTTTTTTATTTATATTTATATCCCTTCTAATTAGAAGATTAATCGTTTTGCTGTTTTTCTCTGTCATCTTAATAACACAACACTGGCTCGCCTGGATTATGTCTGTGTTTTAAAGATTAAATCAGTTAATCAGATGACAGAACTGTAAAAATTATAGAAGACATTTCAGCAACATATAAACCCAAAGGAGAAAATAGTCATGAAAATCCTCAGTCATGTTCTGGAGTATTTTCATAGTGTGCAGTACATCAGCTCACTATTTTTTAATAAGCCTCATAAATTTCCTGTTGATTTAAATGAATTCAGTGTTGATTTAGACTGGTTTAGAAAGAGCCTTCATAGACACTGACTTCCCTCACGGGTTGGATAAAGTTTGATCATGAAAGGATTATCAATAATTCCACCAACAAGGGCTCTTTCATAAGAATCCAAGTTTTCGTTAATCGTCACCTTGGGTTTTACGGTAGTGGGCTACGTTATGCCCAAAGTTTGTATGTTCTTGAATGGGCTAAATGTTTCCAAAGCTGCAGGCCACATTCACACATTAGTTCTGCTCTGAGTAGCTCTGATGAGCGTCCTTGGGCTTTTTGTATGGGTCTTCCGAGAGTGCAAAGCGTGTTCCTAATGACAATGAAATAATCATCGGTCTGGAGAAATTTTCTATTATTCTAGGGCTAGAATTATGTGATTCGTGTTTGAGTGTTATGATTAACGGATGACTCTGTGCTTAACGCGAGATCTAGATCGTATAGTTATAAAAAGACAAAGGCCCAAAGACCGTATTAACTAAAAACTATGTGAAAGGAGCTGGTTTTCTATTTGATTAGCTTTTGTTGAAATTATGCTAGTCTAGTGGCGAGGCTCACAATAGCGCAATCATTTGTCAGAAGGATATCTTGGCGCCCTTTTTCTCCTTTCCTTGGTGGTGACATAATGGTAACAGTTATTTCAGATGTACAAGACAGCATATGAAATATTAACGGTTGTTTAAATGTTTGAAACCTGGAGCATGTCAGGCACTTGATACATCGTCTCATTTCACGTTTTATTCAGTCCTACAGTCGAGGTTTATTTTGTAGTGCTAGTGCACTTAAAATCCTTTATTTAGCAAGATGCAGGCTTAGCCCAGCTGCGTTTCGATAGCGCTGTGTCTCGCCAGGCTCTCTCCACGGTGTTTCTCAAGAAAATAGAGTCAAATGTTAATCTTGTCCATCTCGTCCATTTTCTCCTGTTATAGACATGCACAAAATGTAAAATATTAACCGTCCCTGGAGTAATGAATAAATTCATACTTCCTCCAAAGGATCATCTAGCATTGCATCTCACTACAAGATTGTGAACTTTGCTATTTTTAGGCAGCATCAGGGGCAGATTTTCATTTTAGAAACATAATAATGAGGATATTAGTAAAGTTATAATAATAATAATAATAATAATAATAATAATAAATAGTTGTTTTATTAGGCTATTTCAATACATTGTGGCTGTTGTTATTATTGTTGTCATCTTTGGAGTCTATTAGAAATTTACATTATAGTATATATAGTACGTATGTGCGTACTAATGAGTACATAAGTACGTATAACTTTGTAATTATACATTAAAGTAGATATAGTACGTTTTTGCGTAGTAATGAGTACACAAGAAATTGTTACTATGGAAACATATATTATAGTATAAATATAGTATGCTATATATTATAGTAAAGTAGGTATGATATATATTAGGTATTGTCAGAGTTTCATTGTCTCCCCTGCAGTTTACCAAATCTTATCCTAATAAAATAACTGGACACTTGCACGTTCTTATGTTCCGGACAATTGTCCAAAATGTGGATCGTGACGTTCTAAAGCGCCAGTCCTCGTGGCAGGACTGTGGTGCATGAAGATGAGCAGCAGCTTTCCGTACAGACGGTGGCTCCATATCCGGAGCCACGGCTCATACATCATGCAAAAAAGGCCCGAAGGGCTTTCTTCAATTGAACTATGTGGATCTGTGAAAATAATATCAGGGGCTTTCCGTCAGAATGAACTTTTCCTCTGTAGCCAGCCGTGAAATAATGTGACCCGACACTTCAAACCATCTGCGCTATCTATCCGCCGTCTTATTTACCGCCTCAGCTCGGGCACCGAGCGAACTGCGCCCAGTGCTGCTGCTGCTTCACTCGGGCTCTTTACCACATCATTACACAGCGCGCTGACACTGTTCTTCATTTTCTTTTATAAATATGAATCTGCGAGAGATGAAATTTTGTAGAAAATGACACAATATGAATCAGGCCCGAGTGGACGCGTTCTAGAGCGCGTCTCTTCCAGGGGATCTAGATGCAGAGCGGCAGAGGTTAAAGGGCTGCTCTTTATGTAGAAGTATCTGAGTCTTGTGGTATGCTGAGCGCTTTGACGTCTAACTGCGGCTACAACGAGGCAGAATAGCTGAATCTGTGCTGGCCTTACAGCGCTTTATTAAATCCGCGTCGTTGCGCCTGCACGTTTGGTTTAACGCATAATTGAGCGAATCTCGCCTGGTTTTGTTCTCATCTCTTCAGTCAGCACTCGTTATTGTAAATGTGAGTGGCCGCTGATGTCCAGGCGATCAGCACAAACTGAAATACCCTCGTGTGTCTTTTTAATTTCGCAACCTTTCCCTGGTCGGAGCGTTTCAGACGGCGCTCGCGTTGTGGAAGCGCTTGAACGCGCGTATCGGTTTTTGAATGGCAAAAGGGCAATCGCCGCGTCGTCTCACATGCGCGCCGGGCTGCGTTATGAGAAACTGCATGTGACAGCCGAGCTCTGCTTTTGATAGATAGGCTACTGCGTAGATGAAGCAGCAGCGACTCGCGCCGAACACAGACCTCCACTCTGCGGAATTATCGCTTGGATGGACATTTTGGACGCGCACGAAAACGCAACCCAGAGCGGTGAACTAAGAAGAGGCGCAAAAAAGGAGAGGAGGAAGAAGAGAAAAAACGCTAATCGGAAATGTTTTCATTGTATAAAATGCGCCGCTGAGATCTGGGAGGTGCTGAAATCTATTTGCACTCCGTTCCGCGTGATTGGCACACTTGACAGTGATTGACAGGAGTCCATGGAAACTACGCAACCAATCTGCCAGCTCCAATAGAAAATCAGACGAGGACAGAACGTCTTTTTTTTTCATCCCCCACCCTCCACACACACACCCCTCCTCAAAAATATCTCCGTTCCTGTGCTATATTCTCGTTCACTCGAGCTCTCCATATCGCCTGCCGAGGCTGCTGCCGTCAGCCAGAGGGGCATCCTCTTTTCCTCAGCACCGTCTAAACCGGCTCGTCTGCTGGCTCCGGGAGAGGGAGAGAGGGAGAGAGAGTGAGAGAGCGAGAGAGAAAGAGAGAGAGCGAGCGAGAGACAGACAGACAGCACGCGCGAGAGCGAGAGACGGCGAGGACCGCGAGGGGGGGAGAGAGAAAGCACACAGAAGCCTTCATGTTTCAGCTGCCAATCCTGAATTTCAGTCCCCAGCAGGTAGCGGGGGTATGCGAGACACTGGAGGAGAGCGGGGACATCGAGCGCCTCGGCCGCTTCCTCTGGTCGCTGCCCGTCGCGCCCGCAGCCTGCGAGGTGCTCAACCGCAACGAATCCGTGCTCCGAGCTCGCGCCATCGTGGCCTTCCACACGGGGAACTTCCGCGAGCTCTACCACATCCTGGAGAACCACAAGTTCACCAAAGAGTCCCACTCCAAACTGCAGGCGCTTTGGCTGGAGTCGCACTACCAGGAGGCCGAGAAGCTCCGAGGCCGCCCGCTCGGGCCGGTGGACAAATATAGGGTGCGCAAGAAGTTTCCGCTGCCCAAAACTATTTGGGACGGAGAACAAAAGACACACTGCTTCAAAGAAAGGACCAGGCATTTGCTGCGAGAATGGTACCTGCAGGACCCTTACCCGAACCCGAGCAAAAAGAGGGAGCTCGCAGAAGCCACGGGACTTACTCCCACCCAAGTGGGCAACTGGTTTAAAAATCGAAGACAAAGGGACAGAGCGGCGGCCGCTAAAAACAGGTGCGTGCTTCAGTTGCAAATTAGCAGGCGTTTTTGTGCAGATATTGAGGTCCCAGTCCCTATTTCCTCAACCGTCGCACGCTGAGGGTTACACAATAAAAAAGAGGCTCGTGGTTGAGGTTAGCCAGCCATTCTGTTGTTGCAGCACTGCAATTGGCCAGTTTTATTTTTAACTTATGTTAAATGCAGTTACAGCGCATAAAGCAATTTATTATAATAACAGATTGCATTCTGCCAAATTAATAGCCATCATATCCGCCACCGTTTGGATGGTTTCTCCTGGTGCAAAGTATTTACAAAAAGGAAAACAAGAAAACAAAACATTAATGAATAGACAATTTTAGTAATGGGAAAGCTCTAGGTCCTCAGAAAGTACTGATTTACTGAGATTTACAGCATGCTGTCTTTGAAGACCCCCATTAGCGGGTACCTACATCCTGACTGTGTAAAGGCCTAGCTCTGAGACCAAGTTCACCATGTTTTATGGAGCTCACAAAAATAGAAACAGATTATGAAATATTAGGAGTACCCCAAAATGAAAGAACAGATAATTTATTGCGATCTGGTAGGCTGCTAATCTGTTTGTGGCTTTGGCCGATTACATCGGGATTAAGGTAATTCTACCGAGAGGTTAAGAGTTTGTTTTGTTATGTAGCTCGTTGCGGTCACGTTACGAGAAGGTTAAACAGGAGGTTTTCTCTGTAGTTTCAAATAAATCCAATCGCCAGGGCTTTCATTTTGCTCAAATAAACAGCTCAGTCGGCTTAAAGCAGGCAAAACAGTCCCCGTCTTATCCCAAAAATACCAAAAGACTAATCACTCTTGGCTGTTGTCTCTTTATGTGTACCATCTTATCAACCCGTTAGAATGTCAATAGATGGCATTCTTCTGCATGCTAAGGAAATAGCCCACAAAATGGGGAATGCAGCACATTGGCTGGTTGATGCTGAAATTCCTGTGATGCTCTTGCTCTGACACACCGTGTCCTTCCGGGGCACTGAGCTTATGACGAAGGCTCAGAGCGCCATGCACCGCATCACACTTTACACGCTTAATCTGCATGTAAATACAAAACAAAGCAATGTCTATATTGCATGTTGGCCATCAAAGCTGAGATTTGAAATCTAGCTGCATTTGTTTTTGCATTTGGCGAAATAGATGGGGCCACCCAGGTATACTGACACAGATCTTGTTACCCCTCCTCCCTCCCCACCACCACCCCAAAGGTTACAACAACAGGTGCTGTCCAACGGCTCGGTTCCTGGCGAGGAGGGCACCGTGGACCGGCTGGGCGGTGCGTCGAGCCCAGAAGCCAGCCTGTCGAGCAAAGCTGCTGCTTCGGCCATCTCCATCACATCGAGTGACAGCGAATGTGACATCTAACGTCGCCCCTCCGGGCAAGCAGGGAAGACGAGGAGAAAATGAACACCTTACGAAGGAAGTCGAGACAGACAATCAACAAGACAAACAAGCACATCAGTGCCTGCCTTAACGTATCAGAGGCCGTGTTTTTTCTTTCTTCTTCTTCTTCTTCTTCTTTTTTTGGTAATTATTTGACGGCTGTCAGACCAGCCAGGGATCTATGGAATGCTCTATCTTTAAAAATGTATTTATCTTTTTTCCATAACCGAGTATGAAATACACGAAGAGGTGACATTTTGAGGAGGGGAAATAGATAGAGAGAAAGAGAAAGAGAGAGAGAGAGAGAGACAGAGATCCTGTCCGTGTCCAAATTACTTTTGTATGAAGCTAAATCGGATGCCTCAAGGAAACAGGAACAAAACGAAAAACGCTCACTTTTTTGTTTGCTATGAAAAGGACTTCATGTTGTATCGACGTTTTACCATTTTACCACGTTTTCTAAGATGTTTACGTATTAAAAAAAGACGTTGCTCTTATAGAAACATTTGATTTGCTTGCTCATTTCAAGTCCGGTCATTTTTGGTGTATATCGATGGACTTTTAGAGTGCGCCGAGTAGTGGACGTATGTTTTAATGAATTAAGGACTTTTAAGTTAATAAAATGTTTGATGATCAAAGACTTATTCTCATTAATACCTCAAATCTGAGTCTGAATTATCATTATTATTATTATTATTATTATTATTATTATTATTATTATTATTATTATCATCCCTCGTGCTGTTGCTGCTTCATCTAAAATGTAAAAATTAGGGGAGAAAAAGAAAAAAAATGAGAGATTTGTTGAGATGTTTGTTTTTCACTGAGAGGTTGAGCGGTTAGTCACGTGAACTGATTCTAGCACATTTAGGCTTTAGTTTATTTTAAGCAAACAGAGTCGTTTAAAGTGTCTTATTTATTCGTCGGCCAAGTCTAATTAGTCTAAAACATTCATACGCAAATAAACAGTGAAAGCAGCTCAGGAGACTCATGACAGGCAAACTGGACCCTTTACAGTGCGTGTTAAAAATGCTGGACGGTTAAAACGGCGGACGTTTTGCCTCGGCGTCGTCAGCGTCCACGTATAAAGGTGGACGGCGTTAATGGGTGAATGTGGGCTGCAGCGGCGTGTTTAACGTGATCGCTTCCTGCGTGTCCGCTCGCGTTAACTGCACTGTTATTGGCTTTGCGCTCCTTAATGCTCTCTGACAGGAGAAGGTCAACGAAAGGGCGGAGCGCCTTGGTTTCGAAACGAGCAGACTGCATACAAAAAGCCACAGAAATCCCATAATCCTCACACTTAAATGGTACATCATTCTTGGGCTATTATATTTTAGGCTAGAAAGATTTGTTTATTGCTGAACGTTTGGAATTTTTTTTCCGTGAAAAATCATGACAGTTTTCTGCACGAATTCAATTATATCAATCATTTCTGTCTCATATCTGCCAAATAGTATTTCGCAGCAGCATCTTAGATTATGAACTTGTGATGTAAGCCCACTCAAAGGCTTACGCTGTTTTTCCTGTAAGTGCCATGACCGGTTGGTGGCCTAGTGTATTTTTTAAATAACCTAATTCTCCACGTCGCTGGCGTAATGCAAACCTGCAATATGCATTCAGTGAGACAACGTCGACCTCTCGCTACAAAGACAGTGAACGAGTGCATTTAACAAGTGCAAACCAAACAAGCGCAAGTCCACAGCTCAGCAGCACATGCAGGCTGGTAAATATAGAGTAAAACATAGCCAGACAGCATCGATCCACACAGCAGGCCGTACAGCCTGCAGGCGAAATATGTTCAGATGGTGCAGACATGTTTTACATCCTCTTACAGAGCATGTTGCAGAGGTTCGGGTTTAATTATTTGCATGGTTTGTTTTTCTCTGACATAAGTCAGGACGCACAGCGAGGGCTTCTTTATGTCACTTTTGTTAGCGGAATGGAGGGCAAGCTGGACGCTTAAGGTATTTTAACCACATGAGTGGCAAACTAATTGTCACTGCGACAAAAAAATGGAGGAGCAGTCGAAGTAGGAGAAGGGAGAGAGAAGCTCATTGAGTTTGTGCACGGACAAAAGCGAAGGGGTTAGCTGAAAAGAGTGTTTCTGGCAGTCAATAAGGTTGTCAAACTGTTCAGCGCTAATCAGCGGTAATGACGGGCTCTCAAGCCCAACGAGAACAAAAGCAAAGCCCCTCAAAGTTCTGCGGGGGATTAGGAGGAGGGAGCTCACAATATTCTTTTAAAAATCTAGTTTACCTGGCTAACTGTTCCAATTTAAAACACTGCTATTGTTGCTAATGATGATGATAATAATAATAATAATAATAATAATAATCGTCATCATAAAGATAATTAGATGTCTGTAAAGCTAAACCAGTGTTCCATGTGAGTTGTTGCTTTTAGTGGGATTATTCTTTACAATAGAAGCTCAGAACTGAAATGCACTGAAAGGAAGTCTGATTATCTGCCTGCAGGTTGTTCGTCCGTTTAGCTGCGTCTGCTTTTACACCTAAATCTTTAATAACAGCTAATATTAGCCCAGACGTAGCTGATGTCACTCTGCCCCCCTCCCCCCAAAAATTCCTTATTTTCTACAACAATATTGGTATAGTCCCATTTCTTCATACAACGCGTTTAAACGGTCAAACTGCTACTGAGCTGCGCGCACGGCTGCAGTCCAAATTAAATTTCGATTTTTCTTCGCTTAGGTAGAACGTAGTAGTTGACTTTTGACGATTGTCGGCTGACTATGCCACCCATGTCAATCTGCCCCCGTCATTCTCCGCGCTTTGTTGGAGCCTGAACTGAAATGAAAGTCTGGGGGCATGAAAAGTTATTACGGCTCTGACAGTTTGGCTTTCACACCTGACTCCTGGGTCCATGTTTATCAAGCGCCTCAGAGTAAGAGCACTGATCTAACATCAGGTCTCATCAGTTCACACAGTTCTCTTCAGTGTTCTGTCAAAGGTATAGACTGACCCCAAATCAGCGTGATTACTCTGAGGAGTTTGAGAAGTCAGAGCTCTGATATATTGTTATTGTACTATGCAGGGAGTAGATAAGACATATGACGTAGATAAATTGGAGTGTTTCAGAGGTGGTTGTGTTAGCACAACTCAGACTGCTCTTCGTACGATAGGTCGGAAAGTTGCGCCCATCTACGCATATTTTTAAGTCAAATTCACTTTTCATAAATCGCTGCGTAAATATTTTTTTGTTTTCTTATGGTCACTGGTATGGCACATATAATTGTCTATACCTCTGTAGAGAAGCTATTCGAGTAAAACATATCTTAACTGCGTTGCGTTTAAATAATATATAATGTTTACGTTTATGTATTTACGTCAAACTGAATAAAAAACTGGACCATGCGGTCCTTAACGTTATTTACACTACAGTTATTATTATTATTTTTATTATTATTATTAATTCCAAAAAGAATCTCCTAAAATAGAAGGAATACATTATGCCTGAAAATGGCCATAATATAATATGGTCATAATAGTATAAAGTATTCTGCTATTACGCTTTCAGTACACGCTAAAAAAGATGGTTCTTCAAAGGGTTCTGTAGTTAAGGTAATTGTTCTAATTAGAACCATGGTTTCTGTATAAAACCTTATACAACACATTCTCAATCAATCTGAAGAGCCATTTGACCATGCAAAGAACCATTTAAACATCAAATGGCTCTATATAGAACTCATGGTTTTAAACAGAACCATTGTCTTAACTAAAGAAGTCTTGAAGAACCATGTTTTTTAATTGTGTACATCACACGTGCTCGACAAAGTGATACGGGAGTTTCTTCTTTCACTCAGAGCTTTGGAATACAAATGACTGGCCTAAAGTGGGCTGAGTGCTGTAGCTAATTCAGAGGCCCAGTCCTGAGCTGGGAACGTTATTTTTGTACCCGCATTCTGACAATGTGCGCCCCCTGCTCTATTCCGCCGATCTTGGCGCAGGAGGCCGAATACGAGAAGGCGGGATTGGTCGCAATACGGGTGGGAAAAATACTTTGGGTACTTCAGTCTTAACTGTCCTCGTTTATACAAATAAATACCAAACAACAACTCAAATGTGAGACCTTTCTGTTAAATACGAACCCCTCACTGTTGACCAATTGTTCTGTCTGGATTTCAAGTGTCTTACTAATATGATTCTGCTGATGTCAGTGTCGTCAGCATATACATTTATATGTTTTCTCAGTCAACTGCAGCTACCAGTGGCAAGCCCATTTCACACATCGCCCTCTCTAACTTTAGGTGAAGCAGCCTACAGGCTTTACCTGATGACATGGAGTCCGGCTTCTCTAAGACTGTGCATTAAATAGGCTGTAGACAAATATGGTGTTCACTTGGGAAAGCTGTAAATAATATACTGTAGTTTATTTCGCCTGATTAAAATGCAGGTAGCGGTGCCTCGCATGCGCAGGAGGCAATGAGCTCCACAACATCAAGGTGGCTGTAAACAAAGGGGAGGAAAACGTGACCAGCATCATAGACACTTAATTCAGATTGCACAGGCAATCCAAGGAACAATCCTTTTGCTGCTTTTCCCTATATGCTTTTCAGGGTTTATAGGATGATCATCTGGCGCAAACTCAGTGTACCAAGGCGCTGACATGAGTATACTAAAGTATACTATAGGCACGGCAGGTACCCTGGCACAAGTTTACTTGTGAGAAGCTATTCATTTGGGTGAAGTATCCCGGTTGATCACGAGCTCTGACATTACTTGGTGTGAGTAAAACGTGGAAAGTGGATTCATCGTTTGCCCTTTTTGGTCCAAAGCTTTATAAAATGACCGTCAGAACTGTGGTCACCACCAACCAAACACGTCATAGCACGTCAGGGTAGCTGAACTCTACTGGTAAAAGACAAAAAGAAGTCTGATTCAATGAGTAGACTTTTTGATTGAAACATAATTTTCAAAACGGTTGCATTTCATTGTAATATTAGCTAGTGTATTATAATATGATTATTCACTCATAGTAGCCTAGTTGTCTGGGTCTTTAACCATAAGCCTACATTATATTACTCAGTAATATAATGATAATTTTGTCTTAGTGCTGTGAAGGCAGCCTCCCTTGCAGTGAATAAAGATTTTAGTTCCTTTGTAGAAATTTGGAAAGAAAATTCGTTTTTCTTGTCTTAAGGTTGTAGTGTTTTTATTTAACTTTGCACTTCATTAATGAAGATTTTATTCGCACCAGGCTGCATAAGGATGCTTTCAACTGTCCCTCGAAGATCTGCTTTTTGTCATTTGCCAGCCCGTGAAAGCCTAAAGCCACTGGACAAATGCAGGCCGAGAGACGAGCGTGGCTACACGAGTGTTCATGCGGAAACGAGATTCCATACCTTTATTGACCAAGTGCGCCCTCTGCTGGAGAAACTGTAGTTATTTACATAAGGTTAGATTCTGCTGCTACAGAAGGACGTGCGGGATAGTCCAAACACATAAGCCTGATTAACAATAAACGTTTTCGTGACAATGGGACATAATAATTTAGGTTATAGTTGTAATGGTGATCTTGGGGTCAATAATTTTTAGCACAAATTAATTTGGATATAATTTAAACTGTGTTTTAGGGATATTTCACTGGCTCTTTTTGTCCGAACCACCTGTTTTTAAGAGGAATTTGTTACACTTCGATTAATGAGTCACACAGTAACGAGTTCTATTTCAGCACCACGGCCAGAAACAGTGAAGCGTTTTCTACTCATCGCCATTGTACGAAATCATCCTATTGCAGATATGATGGCACACGCGCACGCGCAAGCATCGTCTATGTAACACCAGGCTACGTTTATCAGCGAGCTTTATGAGCAGAAAAGGCTATATTGCTATAATGTGAACTTATAGGAGTCAAGAGAGTCAAGAGAGCTTCAACAAAAGAGCTGGTAGATGTGGTGTAGCCTACGTCTTCTGTTTCCTTTGCAAGACACAGTGTTTCTTTGTGAGCGCAGGTGAAAAGGACAGAGAGTTGTCTACAATTAAGCGAATATTTCAGCACTGCACCAGCAGAGGCAAACACTCGTGTGATCTCTAGTCTTAGAAGAAGACGCCTCAGGTTCCTCAAGGACGTCTGTTTACAGGAACTTTTTACAGTGGAATTTAAAACAGGCTTGTGGTATGTGATGGGCTTCATTCGCCTGTCGGTTTTGAACAGAAATCCCCGCCTGACCCTGACCGCTCAGAGAGTCCGATTGATTAATTACTTGGCCTAGTAATGATAACCAATTCTTTAGTCACAGCTTTAAACAGAATAGACTGATAATCTGAGTCAGCCTCTGTGTCAGTTTCATTTGATCAATCCAATAAATTAAATTCAGTGCAGTGTAAAAGTTCAAAACTATGCGTAAGCCTGATTGTTAGGTTCGCCAAGGGGATATGATATAAGCTGTTTTGGCTGCGTGCACGACCTGCTTGATGTCCACGAGCTTCTTACCAAGCGTACTTGAACCCCCCTTAGCGCCCTAACAAAGAAAACATGGCTTGCCATTTATTGTGTGACTGGTGAATAAGCCTAAGAGTATAAAAATGTTGATGTCCTCCTGTGTTTTATGGTATGCTTTTAAAAAGATGGTTCTTCATGGGTTCTTTAGGAAAGGGAATTGTTCTATTTAGAACTGAGTTCTAGACCATTTCATGCTTAAATGGTTCTTTGCATGGTGAAATCGTTCTTCAGATTGATGCATCAATTATGTAAAACAAACTGCTGTAAATGTATAGTATTTATTTTTGAGTAAAATACTAATTTGTTATTTTACAGGATCATACTATAAAAGATTGGGCATTTAGATTGATGCATTGGTTTACAGTAACATACCAGACAATGTAATTTACAGTACTTTATGGCAACAGAGCTTACAGTGAATACTGTGAATACATAATACTTTACTGGCAACACTGGTGGCAGTACATTACTGTAAATTTTATAATAAATTTTTTTCCAGTGCAAGCTGTACACTATCAATAGATGAGTGCAGAAAAACTGTACGAATACAGTAATTTACAAATACAGAAATTGCTGCCAGTAATTACTGATAATAAAAGACAATATATTATAAAAGATGAGCTTTGGTTAGTCCCTGCAACTGAATCACAGTTGTATTGTTATTTGGGATCACACTCCCTCTCATGTCCTGTTGCTTAAATATGTGATTTTTAATACTTGAATTGAGTGTTTTGCAGCTGTGTTTCATGGCTGGGCTCAAATCCAAAAAACAGGCCCACTTAAAACCCTTGACCTATTTTGATTTTCTAATTACTGTAGTATTTTTCGACATAAACTTTTATAGGCTCAGTAAAGGAACGGTTACTGTTTCACCACAGCAGCTGTGGTCAATCTGTGAATGGTGTTTGGGCTTTTAGAGAGTTTTGTGCAAAAGTATTCTGCATCATTTATAATTGTAAACTTTTCATCTATGTCAGCTCATTACCTGCCTGCTAGTCAACTTACCAATGCATTCAAATCCATCTTTGTAGGACTAACACGTTAAAACAAAACACTCATGTGACCTGTAGAAGAAAAAATAAAAACAGATTAACAAAAACTATCAAAGCTGTAAGGAATGCTGGGAAGCTTCATTCTCCTTACTACAATACTCAGTGACAAACTGCATAAGACTGCATAAAGTAGGGGTCACTTTCCTAATATGCTTTGCACATAACAACTAATCAGCCTTCTGTAAAATCCAACACTGCAACTTCTTATGCAAGAAACGTGACCTGTTTCTCCCAGAATGCGCTATTCTTTATGGCAATCTGCTGTATTTATGGAACACAATGGATTCCTGTAGACTTTCTGCAGTTTGTAGGATTCTTTATGCCGTGCTGAAATTAGTAAAGTAAACCCCAACACAAAAACGGTGAGGGGGTAACACAGGAGGACATGACATACGAGGAGGGTAGATGCTTCTAACCACTAGTTCACTAAAAATCCCACCCTCCTTGGGCACAATTTAACACACAACCACACCGACAACAAGATCAACATCAGCAAGGCCCGTGGTCGATGGCACACTATTTTCTTTTAGAGTAATGGGGGATTTCCAGCTGGCCTGGGCACTTCGTTGATCCAGACGGGCAGACAAGATACAAAGATGAACTGACCTAGACAGCCACATCCATTCAGATGTAAATAAACTCCTTTCAAAGCGTATGAATGGCACGCACAATAAAAAGTGACGGCAACAGAACTAGCTTGCGAGCTAGCTTAGTCAGCTTGACTACAGCAGTGTGACAACTTCGCAAAACTAATAAGAAGGGGGTGAAGGGTAGAGCTAAGAAAAGAGAAAGTGTGCTCCAAGCAACAGGTCAGTCAGAAAAAAAAAACATTAGCCACAAGCACTCACATGACCACTCTAACGAGCAGCTGTTTAGCTACTGCTAGGCTATTTCCTCTCTTGAAAGCATCAAATTCATCCACCACTGACCAAGATGATCTCCATTGTTGATTTTTAGACAGTCTGCTAACAGAGTTTGCATGTCGTTGCTGTCCAAAGAAAAACAGGTATGTCCAAAATAGTAACTTTACAGGAGAGGGCAATATTGTTTTTTGCTTCCAATGTAAGTTATTGGAAAGAGTTTTTATTCTAAGCATTTCTGGAGCATTCTTATTGGTCAAATCATTATGAAATTCTTCACACAATGTAAAGGACAGCTGCTGAGCTCAAATGATGCAGAAAAGTAAAAGTAACCCAAAATGAGGATACATTTTTTTCATAGGACAGTGACGATGTTCAGGATTTGTTTTAAAACACCCCTCTTCATAGCGTCAGTCATGTCCTTACAACTGATTCTACCCTTCCGTTACCCTGCAGAATGACTTGTCTTCAGTCCTGTGTAAGCCTCCTAAACATAAATATTTACATTTGTGGATTCTTCTTAGCTTGTTAAAAGTTTTTGACTGAGCTTCATATATCCAAGTATTCAACTATAACATCCTTGCTTTGTTTGTCTTAGTTTGCCTTTGTTTACCTTCCCTTTTGATTCTAGCCATGTGCCTCTGTTGTTTTTTAGTTCCTGTCTGCCTCCTTGTTATCTGTCTCACCTGTCACTAGTCTGTAGCCCCACCCTGTCATTATTACTCCCAGCTTCTGTCTCCTGTCTTAGCTGTCAGAGCTTCTGCTCAGTGTTTTTCAGTCCCCCTGGTCTTACTGTTTTGTATATATATTCTGGATAGGTTTCTTGACTTTGTTGTTCTATGAATCCTCCATTCAGTTTTTTTGTCTCTGTAGCTTTGGTTGTGTTTCTTGTTCTTTTTTGTTCTTTTTTCTTTGTTAGGCTTGCCACCTTAAACCTTGACTCAAATGAAAGGAACTTACACTTGCATCCTGCCTTCTTTTTCTTCCAGGTTACATCAACATATCTTATGGAATTTGAGGTGACTGAGCTGATTATGGTACTGTCATTCTTCACATTTGAAAAATGTCTGTTGCCCTTTACACTGTGTTTAAATTTCATGACGAATGGACCAAAAGAAACAGCCCAAAATGACTTGGAAAAAAGTCTGGTTCCATTGACTTACATTAAAAGTAAAGTTAGTTTTTTGTTCCTTTTCCTGTAATGTTGTATATATATATTATATATATTGTATATATTTACACAGGTGCGAATATATATATATATATTCGCACCTGTGTAAATGTGATGTAACAATAAAAATGATTTGATTTGATTTTGATTGAATTATTAATTCTTTTATTATTCTTTTATTTATTAATTAATTCTTTAAAATCTGTAACATTGCATCATATTAGATTTTTCTGTTAACAATCTGATGGTAATAAACAAACCCATAAATTAAATACAAACCTCAAGTCCAAAACGGTGGGACAGAATGTGAGATGCAAATAAAAACAGAAAGCAGTGATTTGTAAATCCACTTTGACCTGTATTTAAAGAAAAAAAGAAACTGAGACTTGGAGTATTGTGATTTTTTTAAAAACCAGGTGATGTAATCATGGGTATAAAAGGAGCATTCAGAAAAGGCCTAGTCCTTTATGAGCATTGATGGGTCAAGGTTTGCCTCTTTGCCCGTGTCCTTCGATCTCTCAGACAACATTACATTAAAATTGATTTCACCATGTGGGCTCGGGAATCCTTTAATAACTATCAATTACTGCTATATCCAAAAATACAAGTTAAGACTGAACTACACACGTCAACAAGGTCCAGAAACACAGCTGACTTCTCTGGGCTTGAAGCACTGTGGAAACATGTTTTCTGGTCTGGCGAGTCAACTTTTCATATTGCTCATGGATGTAACAGACATTGTGTTCTCTGCGTCTATGAAGAAAAAAACTGTTCAGGTTGTTACCAGCATAAAGTTCAAAAGCCAGGGGCTTTTATGCTGTGATCTCTCATTTAGCACACTGCATGGTTCACTCAGACCTGGAAGGATGTGGATGAGTGCTTCACCTGTAGATGATGTAAGCATATATAATTCCTATGAATAGAGAAACTATGGCCAGGGTTTGAAACGCTAAAATTTCTAGAACACAGGCAGTGATCAGATATACCTTTGTTCTTGGGAAGTGGAAAAGTGGTTGTGAATGGAAAAATGGTTGATGGAGGAGGCAAGTTAGATTGGTAACTGTAGTTTTTGGTTATTTTAGATAAAAGGTGCCTGTAATCACACAGTGTTCAGGTTTTTGCTCATTTAACAACATCCACTTAGCTAGCAATGGCATCTCAAACTCTTACAGATGTGTTCTCTGTTCTTAATTTCTTGTGAATTTGTGCTTGTAAGATCATGACAATATCCCTTTCCAGAATTATGTTAGTTTTTTGCATTCTTGTTCCATTGTTGAACATGCATTTTTTTAGGAACACTATACTAATACTGGATAGAGCCTCTCTTTGATCTCAAAACAGCCTTAATTCTTCTTGACATGGGTTCCACAAGATGTTGGAAACATTCCTTTGAGATTTTAGTACATGTTGACATTGAATTTATTGTCATGTTCATGAAATCAGTTCAAGATGACTTTAGCTTTGTGATATTATGTATTCTCATGCTGGAAGTAGCCATTAGAAGATGGGCGAACTGTGTCCATGAAGGGATCCAAATGGTCAGCAACAATATTCAAAAAGGCTGTGGTATGCAAGTGATGATTGATTGGTATTTCCGGATGCAAAGTGTGTCAAGAAAACATACCCCACACCATTACAGCACCTTTACCAGCCTGGAATGTTGACACAAGGCAGATTGGATGGTTAGATTCATGCTGTTGGCACCAAATTCTGACCCTACCATGTGTGTGCCACAGCAGAAATTGAGATTCATCACACCAGGCTGCGTTTTTCCAGTCTTCAGCTGTCCAGTTTTGGTGAGCATGTGCCCACTGCAGCCTCAACATTCTGTTCTTGGCTGACAGAAGCGGAACTAGACATGGTCTTCTGCTGTTGTAGCCCATCCACCTCAAGCTTTCGACTTGTGCATGGTCAAAATTACTGAGATCACATTTTTACCCATTATGTGAACATTGCCTGACGTTGCTGGCTCTGAATGATGCACTGCACTGCTGCCTCTTTTTTGACTGATTAGTTTGTTACACAAATGATGTAACAAACTGTAATGTAGTAGATGTACCAGTGATCCTAATAAAGTGCTTGGTGAGTGTATTTAAGCAGTATACTGTGGTTACTGTGGTTAACACTTAATGAACATTGTCTACTCTTTAACATGCCAGCTAGCTGCCTGACGGCAAACAAAGAAGAAGAGTGGGAAAAGTGATTCTGCCCCTGCTCTCTGACATAGCAGAAGTTCTGTCTTATGATTCCAGCTAAGTACAAAGAGAAACAAGTTGCACAGGAAATGTATACAATCATCTCAATTCTCAGTCATTTCTAATTTCACGTAGTTGTAAATTGCAGTTAGAACTTACTTAGAGAGACAGCAGGACAACAGATCAATAACTTGTTGTAGTAGTTTTATATAGAAGTTATTAAAGCATGATGCATTAATTAATTTCTCTTGTACATTTAACGTAAGTCTTATTTTTGGTATATCATGATAATAAGAGACATTATGTAACTACCCCAAACAGCTTTTGATTGCACAGAAAAAACGATAAAATCTGCAACACACTTACTGCAGCAATACTTCTGTTTGATCTGAATTTAAGAAGATGATGTTTCTGGTCATCTAGAATTTAATTTCTTCAACACAATCTCCTATTTTGTGTAACTATGTCACTGATACTGGTGTATCAACCAGTTTTTCACTGCAGCCACATACACTGGCGTGCCAAAAGTCACAGGACAGGAACTAATATCGTACAGGACCCCCTCTAGCTGCATAGTGCAGCAACTCGACATAGCATCAATTCCACAAGTGAACGGAAGACGTCTGGAGGGATGTTGAGCCATGCCATCTGAGTAGCCACCCACAGCTCTGGGGTATTTGTAGGTGTGAATAGACCACTCAACCACATCCCAAAAAGCTTGACTGGGCTCAGGTCAGGTGAATGTGCAGGCCACGCCATTTGTCAGAACTCCAGAATGCACCTTGAACCAATTCTGGACAACTTGAGCCCAGTGGCACAGTGCATTATCCTGCTGGAATATTCCATCATTGTGTGGGTACATAAAGTCATGCCACTGCCTGCACAGTGCCTTATTGAGAAGCGGGGTCCATGGCTTCATGGGGTCTGTACCACACACAAACCCTACCATCAGCCTCAAACAATTCTCATTGGACCATGGCAGATGTTGCGAGTCCTCTAAGGTCCAGTCAGCAACCTCATGTGCCCAGGTGAGGTGCTGTGTCTGGTGTTGTGGTGCTAACAGAGGCACTGTGGTGGGTCTTCTGCTCCCATATCCCATGGAGGCTAAAGAAGCCACTGCACTGTCCAGTGTGGGTGCTAATGCCTTCTATAACGTATTCCTAGTACACATGTGACAATGTGGATTGAGAAATGTTGAATGCCCACACAATTTCAGAAATAGAATGTCCCATCTGTCTGGCACCCACTATCATGCCTCATTCAAACTCATTCAAACATAATCCAGGTTGCCTTGTCATGAGCTCGCTGACCAGTGTTCATCCTCACTCACACTCTACAAAGGTGTGGGAGTTCCCAAGCTGTCCCCTGTGGTAACACAAGTTCATAATCAATTTACAAGCTGCTGTAATATCTTATTACCCAAGCCTCCCAACGGGTCACTCATTCTGAGTCGTCTGTCTGATACATGATAAAGAAAAGCACTAATTTTTAATCTGGTGAATGGAGGTTTTTGAGACTTGGTTCTGCTTGTGAAATGAACTGTCACTATGTAACCAAAGTGCTGACAGGGGGCAGCACATTCTACAAATTACGTCTGTTGCAATACATATTATAGCCAGCAGATGGAAGACTAGCCTTGATTTTTTCAGGGTCCGCTGAAGGGTCCCCAGTCAGCTTTTCATAAACCCTGTTGGTGCAGATGTTTTTCTGGATAATAGTTGTGATACTGCATCTTCTGTGCTCTGTCAAAACAATGTTTTTATCATAATGTGACCTTCTCTGTGCTAAATAGAAAAACCTAATTTATATTTTTCTCTGTATCATATGCAGGTAAATGTACAATGTGACTGTCACCAAAATCGGGCAAAATACATTGAAAATGTAATGAAGGCTGAATACTGAATACAACACTTTAAAAGTAATCAGTAATGAATTCTATTACAACATTTAAAAAAGTAATTAAAATGTAAATGGTTGACTTTATGTAAGATCACTGACGCCACCTCACTCTGCTGAACTAAGCAAATGTGGGACACTTTTTTAAATGCAGCAGGAGATTAACATGAATGCTATTTAACCGTATTTTTTCTGTGTTTCTGTCAGTTGTCACAAGCTTCCTAATTGTAAATGTGTTAAAATTGTATTGAACATAGTTCTTCATTTATAGATTACCAATTTAAGGGTTCTTTCTACAAGCTTTAGATTACGCGGAGGTCCTTTACTTTTTCCTTTAGAAAAAAGTTCTTCACATCTCATTTATGAAAAATGGTTATCTAAAGAACCATCTATTAAAAGGTTCTTTGGGAAACCAAAGGTGACTCTTCTGTGGCATCATACAAAGAATCTTTGTTGGTGACATTTTTTAAGAGTAATGCTACTACTACTGAGGAGATTGTTCAATCTGATCATCCCTCAAAACGGCTGTATGTTGTATATTGATTTATCAGTATACTCATGCTTTAGCTAGTTGTTGGCTTCCTCTTTAGACTCCATCTAATAAATGTGTTAGCTACTTTGAATTTTTGTTTTTTTTTGTGTGTGTATAAGAACTGTAAAGATAAAACTATATTTTCAAAATGTAACTTAAATGTAATTTTTGTATTCTAAATTTGATATTCTCTGTCAAACCATATTTGAAAATCTGCTCATCTGCTGGGTACTTTAGCCTGCCGAACAAATAGTAGTAAGGTGACCCAGGTCCTTTGGCTAGATGACATAGTAACCTGCATAGATAACATCATGAACTGGAAGTCCAGGTGGCCTTTGGCTCTGGGCAACCTGGTTGGTATGGCAGCACATGAATGATGCAGTGACCAAATCCCAGAGACAGAGCTGACCTCTGCCTTTTAGCCACATAATCCACCACTGCTTCTGTTCAGTTCTTGCTGCCTTTGACTTCTACAGTTAGCTTTTGAAGCACTTAACAGTTCATTTGGGTTCAAGAGCTAAGATATAAAATATATAAAATGAGCAAAGTAGACCTACATAATTTAGAACCCATATTAATAATATAGACCTGGTGAATACAGCGACAGTATTATTATACTCCTGGTGTTCATTAAATATATTTAGAATGATGTTTATTTGTATGCTTAGCAATGCAGTAAGAGATAAAGACAATTCAGAATGTGTTCAAAATGAGCAAATCAAATAATTTGTTCCTCTGGAATTTGTGCTATATATCTTCACTGACAGGAGAAAACCATGTATGTCCATTTTTAATCATTTTTTTATTTTTGGATGTAATTTAATAATTCTAACTGCCCTTTACATTTTGTCAAAATTTCATGATAAATGGATCAATGAAAAGGGTTAAAATGACTTCTAATGCATTATTGCTGTAGTAATGTCTGTTAAATTAAGAATATTTTTTCTTATGATGTGAAATGACCATTTTAGAGGTATGAGGTTTTGTGCTGACAGTGCCAAAATGAGTAAAGTGAGAAATGTGAACTATACTTTCACCTTCTGTAGTGTGGTTGTGTGATATTTTGGTCCCCACTTTATTTGGATGGCCCCCTTTAGATGATCTACATATAGATGGTTAATTGTCTCCTAACAAACAATTGGGTGAAATGTAGCTGATTCTTATCAGCATTGGGGTTAAGGTTAGGATTCGCCCCAGAGTCAGGTTTGAGACCAAGATTGGCGTTAGATTTAGGTTCTGAGTTGAGGTTAAGGTTAGGATTAGGATTAGGTTTTGGGTTGAGGTTAATGTTAGAGTTAGGGTTATGGTTAGGGTTAAGAAAAATTAAGGTGAATTTGATATATTCGAATAGAAGACATAGACAAGGTAAATATCTAAAAAGCACCTATAGTTGTCTGTCCAAATAAGATGTTACCAATATTTTGTATCATGTCTCATTCTGACTCAGGTCCTAAAAACAAGACGAGACCTTGGTCCCACCCACCAAATAAGCCTCATGCAAAACTTTGAGTATAGTTAAGCTGATGAGATAGGATACTCCAAGCAGATTCTACAGTTGGCCCTTGTGTTGTTAGATCAGGGGATCCAGGCTATCCTGATGTGTACAGGAAGACAATACAATGTATAAGACATTTATTTCATTTTCTCTACAAGTAATTCCACTTTTATTTCACCTTTTGTGCACATTTGCTTCGTTGTTTAATTAATAGTCTCTGTGCTACCATCATGTTCTGTCGTGGCTTGTATATGGTGTAGACTGAAAATGTATCTAACTACAAATAAACAGTCCATACCTTGTGTTTTTGGCTGCACTAGTAAATCAGTGAACATGTCTGAGGAGGGATGCTGACTTGAAGTATTGCAGCAGAGGTCTTATAAATAACTCTGGTCTCTGGTTACTGCAGCTGTCACCGTGGATAATTCCTGCTCCTTGCGCCTCTATGAGCGAGCTTGGTAAAAACCTAGCACAGCTCAGTGAACTCTTACCAGTCAAGGCATTTATCTTGGGCTAGAGCAGAACAAACTTATTTCTTAAGAAAGAAAAAAAGGACCATTAACTTCCAGACTTGGCAGCAGTATAGCCTAAGAATTGTAATCGCATGTACCAATCTACAATTAACAACTGAGGTAGAGTGAATATATCACTACGATGCTCAGTGAGAAAACTAAGTTGATAAACAGTTCAACCTCAAATAGCCTTCTGCTTGCTGTAAATGACCCCTCATTGTTTGCAGTTGGAGGAACTCTGCTCCTTCACATTTGAATCTTTTCCTGCATCCCTAAATTGAAGCTTAGCCTGCAATGTGACCCGGATCCTGGTCAGGGTGTGCTAAACCCCTGTGCGTCCTGGTAATTCTGGTGGAGGTCTGGCAGATGCAGGATGAGCTGCTGAATCTTTCCACTGGTTCCTGTGATCCCCCAGCCTACCAGCAGAGCCCAGCCGGCTCTTTAGATAAGCAGTGGGTGCTAACGAGGCTAAAGCAGCTGAAGCAGCCCCTTCCGTGAGGGATCTGAATTCAACGAACTGTTGGAAGCTCAAAGGTTTGTGGCTATCTACTGAAATCCCACAGGAATGGCTCCCATAAGGACACCTGCTAGTGATTCAATTAACATGAAAATACCCAACAAAACTAGCATAGTGACTGATTCCTCAATCTGGGCTGTGCTGCCTATGATTAGCATGCTAAGCTGTGAGCCACTAACTGACAAGAGATGTGCTCATTTGTTTCCAAGAGGTGTCTGGACTTGTCGCAACTAAGAAAACAAAAAGGACATCAAAGGTGGTTTTTTTAAACCTCATCCTGTGCTTTTGTGCTGTCACTCACCCAGTTTTTCCCTCACTTTAGCCAGATGTGCTTCACTGGAGCATGAGCATTGCTGTCAAGCCCTGAGTGATGGCATAAAAACAACAAAGCGTGGTAAAGAGGGCAGGTGTGTATGGTTGGAAGAGGGAGTCTGCATGTTGACCTGTGTCTGCATTTTCCTTGCGCTTTTACGTACAGTTCCTTCTATTTCAGTTTTTATCAACGTGTTCTGAAATCCATGTCCTGTATCTTTCTCTTTCTCTCTTTCTTTCACCCATCACTTCTCCCTCCATCATCTGCAGGGTAAAAAGATTCTGCACTGGTTTGTGAGCCGCTTTTGTTTCAGCGTAGGCGTGGGGGGGTGCTGTTGGCGCAGAGGGATCGTGTTTCAAACTTTCATTTCCTGAAATGTTTGAGGGAACATCCAGGGTTTTATCAGTGCCCGTTACATTCAAATGGTGGGGGTGGAAGGAAGGGCAGGACTCAAGTTACCTGGACCGTCACTCAGCTTTCAATGGACAAACAGTGCTCTCATAGCTGAGACCTGGGATCTGGTATTTGGCTCTACCCAATAAAATCTCTCACACATGTAAAAGGACAACGTATATGACTCACACGATGCATACTGTGACGATATTTAGCATACTGTGTTTTGTATTTAGCTTTATACTATATCATATATATCCATAACAATATCACACAATACTAAACATCATCTGAAATCTTCAGAGCAAAAGGATATCTGTGATGTTATGCGTTGTGTATCATGCAGTACACAGTGTCAGTGATACAGTGACTCACCGTATCTCTCCGCAGTTATCACTGCTGTGTCTCTTCCCATAATGCCCCTCTTCACTTGTTATAATCATGCATGGCTGCATCTTGGCTCTGCACAGGAAGAGCTGACAAGTCAGACAAGGGAATTCATTCATTCTAATGTAAGTTTTGGGGTGTTGATATATATTTGATTATGAACAGTGCAGCGGTTTTAATAAAGTCAGTAAAGTCAGTTCAGTACATACATATTGTCTATTTTCACTATTATGATGGTTATTATTATTATTATTATTATTATTATTATTATTTACAGTTCCCACCTGTGCATGTACAGCACTAACCTGCATAAATAAAGGGCTAAATATAAAATGATGTCCATAATCCTTAAAAAACTGCACACATCATTCTCTTATATTCAGGTGAAATTCTTCCCTCCTATCTGGATACAAATTATACAGTAAAAGACTATCCAGTAATTTACATGTTGCTTAACAGGGAGTGCTATAGGGGAGAAAAATGGAAAAATGCATGTTTCAGTACTATTCTTTAAAAATGGTAAAAGTAACAGTTTTGTACAGGTAACTGCAGTGCATTATTACACAATAAAAGACAGGAACCTCTATTGGAAGTTAGGATTTTTCTGTGCAATAAATGCTAGAAAAACTCCCCAGCTGGCAGTAGTGCTGGTGGGATTGCAGCCGTAGACCTTCTAGTACCAAGAAGGGTGAGATTATTTTATTAGATTCAGAGTGGAGCAATACCACCTTGACATTTATGCAGTTTCCAGTGCACATAGTGCAATTAGTGTGATTTCTACACTGGTCTTATTATTGTGAGACCAGTGGATCTATAGCTTCTGGCCAGTTGGGGTGGACAGTTTGACAGGTGGCAGAAATCAACACATGTTTCATTCTTGGTTATTTAGGGTTTTCCTTACATTAAGCACAAGCAGCTGTAAATACAATTATACCTTAATTGGCGAGTAATAATTTGGTAACAAACTCAGCTACTGACTGTAAGATTTACAGCATGTATATTTGTTCATGTTTGTGTGTGCTGTGTGTGTGTGTGGGGGTGGGTGTATGTGTGTGTGTGTGTGTGTGTGTGTGTGTGTGTGTGTGTGAGAGAGAGAGAGAGAAAGAGAGAGAGAGAGTCAGGTTTCCATAGTAGAGGTAGAGCAAGCCTGGTTCGAGGATGTTATCTAATTGTTTGATGGTAAAGAGTTACTCTTTAGAAGATCAACCTTGCAATGCGTTAGTTTCTGTGCATCAGTGGCTACCATTAACTGATACATAAGGATAAATAAATCTCCTCTCTCTCTCAGGAAAACATCATCTTCTAGTTTGTAACCACAACCTAAAAAAAATATTTTTCTACATCTTTTGAACACAGCAGACTGATTTATGACACTGTGTAAAAAAATTCATAATGATGGACCAACAAATTTCAGGATGAATGCTCTTCAAATTTTGAATTGAATAGAATTCTGAATTGAACTAAATTTTCTTGGAATAAAATCTTTTTACTTAACTTACATGAAAAGTTAAAAATGTTTTTGCCTTCTTTATTATTTTGGAGTGACCATTTTTTTGTTATTTATTTTATTGTTATTACAGTATAAAAACAAATTTTGCTTTGTTTTTTCATCTTGGATGTCTTGTACATTAGAATCTTACATTAAGCTTACTGTGAGCCTTGAATGTAAAAAAAAGATAGACCACTTAAAAGGGCTTCATCAAGCGTTCTTTAGCAAAAGCAATGATTATATATAGAAGCATGCATCATATTTTAAATGTTTAAATGATTTAAATATTTGCGTGGATGTATGGTATATGGTCGTATACAAAAGTTTGGGTGCCCCTGGTCAAATTACATTTTGTTTTTCTAAGTGAAAATAAGTTAGCTCCATAAATGGCCAGGGTCAACCAGCGGGTGCAATGTTTTATTACACACATCTATAGCCTAAGAATAGCACAACCAGTTTGCATTAAAGTCCCTGTAGTTACTAAATAACAAGCCTTGTTATGTAATAAGGGTTAACACATCATCTATATACTGCTACACATTTAACAGTACAATTATTGTTTACATGCAGTAAAAAACAAACAAAAAAAAAAACATGAATTGTAGCCTGCAAAAGTTATGGCACTTTTTTTTTCAATGTGTTAAATTCAGCAAATGAAAAGGATGAATAGGAATTGTGCACTAAAATTGGCAGAAAAATGTAATGTTTAAGTTTGTTTCCTGTAGAGAATGTGTTAACTTATTTTCATTTCAAACCAACTAGATAAGTCATTTTACCAGGGTGTTCAAATCTTTGCATAAGACTGTGCAGTACTTATAATGCTTTGGATCTTTAGCACCATGATAAGAGCTCTTCTCTTTTTATGTAATAGAACCTTTTTGGTACAATGTATAATGGTTGCATCTATGATGTACAGGCATATGTGAGTTTGAATGTGCCAATCTATTCTGCTGCTGCTCTAGAGTAGCTCCACGGTCATCACCCACGCATACTTGCTGCGTGAACCCAGCAAGGGGCTGACGCCAGGCAGGGCGAGAGTGAGAGCAGAGCCTGACTCTCTCCTCTCAGATGCTGCTGATGGAGAGCTCCCGGCCTGCGGGACAACTGCCTCCGCTCGTCTATCAGCCTGGCTGGGCTTTGAAACCTGAGCCTCTGTGACCGTCGTGCTGTAATCCGTTATCCAGCTCCACACTGGCGGCCATGACCAGAGAGACTGCTGGGGAAAAGCGTGTGACCCTCCAGTCCTGACCATTACGAGCGTGAAAAGAGGCCAAGCTGAAGGTGCAAAGCGTGCTCTCTTTTTCGGACACATCTCTGGGTGATGCACTGAAGGACAGCTTCTGAAATCAGTCATCATTGTGCTGAAAAGAGAGAGTGTAGATAGAGCGGCAGGTGTGCAGCCTGGCCAATTGCTTTTTGTACGTGGCTCTTTGTGGCTTGTGTTTGTTTGGGTGTGCCTGTGTGTCTGGTGTTGTGTATGTGAAGCTCATGATTGTCTGAATATGAGAAAGGTGGGCTTTAGTTCCATTAACAAACAACTTTGCTAAGTATACATTTTTAGCACCAAAGAGCACCAAATCATTTAGGAACCTTTGTTTTCAAAAGTGTAGAATGAAGTGTAACATATTGGTCCTAATTTTATAGATGTTTGTAGTCATAATAAATATATCTTCTGCATATTAGCATTTATTTATATTATTATGTGCATCTACGGTATTCATCTATATAAATGTAATTATATTGTCAATATGAGCCTACAGTCATATACAAATATTTGGGTGCCCCTGTTTTGTTGATTTTATAAGGGGTACTAAGTTAACACATCCTCTAAAGAGAACACACTTATATTTTAATTCATAATTGTTAATAAATACTGAATTTTGAATGTTTGTTTGCTGAATGTAACTCATTGGGAATAAATAAAACATGGTATGTGGCCTGTCTAAAAGTTTTGGCACAGTTTATATAGTTAATATATTAAACTCAACAAATACAGAAGGTTAGCATTAGAATTTGTGTAGGATTTATTTAGAAAACATGTCATTTGACCAGGGATGCATATGAATGTATGTGGACACACCAGAGGTGGGTGTAAACTTATACTCAAGTACAACTATTGTTGTTTCTGTGAAATGATGGCTCATATAACCTTTCCAAAAACAACCTAAGCAGAAGTCAAAAACCTACTGAGTAATTTATAGAACTGCAGCAGAACTTCTTAGTACACCCAGCATCAATCATATGAACTGAAGTTTGTTAGTGTGTTATTCTTCTCTTTTTGACATCCTTTAGGTCTAAAATAAGATGATAAACCCTAAAAGTCAGAGGTGTGACCAAAAACAGTGCTGTATAGATGCTGTCACCAACTTAACCCCTTAAAATCCCAGTCTTATTACATACTAAAGCTTATTATTTAGTAAATACAGGGGCAATGCAAACTGGTTAGGCTATTCTTAGATTATAGAACTGTGTGATAAAATTTGGCCATTTAAGGGGTCAATGAAATTTTACACAGAAGAGAAATTAGTAACTAAATGTTAAAACCTAAAATGTAATTGAATAGAAAGTGAATTCTTTTACTCATAAATGTACTTCTTCTTTCCTGAATATGATCTGAGCAAGTACAAATTAATTTTTTGCTTGACCACATGGAACTGAATAAAAGTAACTAGTTACTATTTAATATTTACCAAGTGCTTAATATAAAAGTTGTTGTTGTTTTGTAATGGATAATGCCGGTCTTGCGAATTGACAGACACTCAGCAATGCAGACGTGGTGATGACAGCATCAATCATTCCTCCTGTAAGCTGATATCATACGCTACATTGTTCTCACTCATCTGTCTTGATTCTTGTCAAGGGCATTTTAGTGCACTCTATTTAAATCACAATCTTTCATAACATATAATTGTGGTGACTTTCCCCTAATTTGCAAGTGGTCTTTTGTATCAGTTTTGATGATCAGCATGATGCTTTCTCATCAGCGTGCCTCACAGAGAGGTTAGCGTATTGGGTTGCTAAAACATACTGTAGTCAATCTGGCATTTCAGATGTCTTCTAAAGGCCAGGGCCCCTTGATGCACCTCCATGTGGAAAACTACTTTAACATACCCCTTTTAAAATGCCTAACCTATTCCCAGTGCTCTAATAACTTATAATCAGCTGGCAAACATAGCAAAGGTTAACAGTTTTAACAAAGATGCGATGACCTTAATGTTCTAAGAAGTCCTACTTGCATGTGTTTAAAAATTCAGCTGATGAAAAAAGGTTTTGTTGGTATTCATCCCCACCATGTTATGTGTCATCATGTATTTTAGTCTCCTTATGAATTGCTTATAAATATTTAATAGCATTCCACAGTTCTTGCAAACCTGCAGATATGTCAGTTCTCTGTCAGTTAGGATGTTCTTCTTGGCTCTTGGGCTGTTGTTTGTCTCAGTATTAGTCCTGAACTGGAATCTTCTGATGACTCAGTGAGTCAAACCTTGAGGCGAGGGACAATGTGAGATCAGGTGACAGAAGGTAAGGGTGTGGGTGGGGGAAGGTGGGGGGATATGAGGCCCACCTGTTCTATCCTCGCACTCTCTTCCCCCCCCCTACATTATGAGTGAAGAGAATGGGACTCATTCGTACCCCCCACCTCACCCCCACAGGGACTGCTCACATTACAGCCAAACTCTTTTCTTCCCACAGAAGAAACTCCCTATTTGTCTTATTCACATCTAGCACAGGCTGATGCTTTGTGTGCTCACCTTGATTTAGTAGTTCAGCAGAGAGTTGGCTCTGAGGGGCAGAGAGGGAGCAGAAACCTGAACCCCTTTAAAAGCAGCCTTGGCTCACCACCAAACTTTGGTACCAAGCCCACTTGCTTTCTGGGTAATAACTAAATAATGGTTCAACTGAAGAAGTAGGAGTGAAAAGCTCATTTTAAAAGTTCATCCCTCGTCCTTATTATTGAAGCTCCTTTCTTCCCCGTTTACCTCCTTTTCATTTAAAATTGGCACGTTGAGCATGGGCTCGATTTGATCTGTATGATTCAAAGCCATTGTTTATGTAGTCTCTTCTACGTTGGTGCCAGTTGTTTTATTAAAACCCAGCAATGTCTATGTGGTTATTGGAGCTATCTCAGTGAAGATTGTTTTTCAAATGCTGAAATAAATAATAATAACAGTAGCCTATTTTATTCAATATTTGCCTCATAATTCTTATGGCAATAGTGAAAATAACTTAAATGGGGCCCAAAATACAAACTGAGCCCTTTTTTCACAAGCTTATTCTTATTATTGTTTTAAAAAGTAAAGTGGGTGTGACATTGACAAGGAAATAATATAAAAGTGTCTATGAAAAAATCAAATTTGGATCAGAATTCATTGTGTTATTTTTTTCCACAAAATCTTTTTGAAAAAAAAAAAAAGATTTACGTTATTTAACTTTGACAATGTCTTGAAAAATGGGTTTACTGCAGAAGAGGATGGCTTAAAATGATCTCCCCAAAGAAAAATAATATGCGTAATTTCCCTGTTAATATCATTTTTACACTGTTCCTTTTGGCAATCTGGTGGATGTGAGATCATTTCGCGCGGACTGTGAGCAGAAGAGAATTTAACAGGGTTTCTATGTGGACAGCAAACAGCTCTCCAACGCTACTCAATAGCTCTTCAGTTCAGGCAATAGCCTGGTTCTGATTAGCGACCGGAAATCCTCGGTGCTCTCTGTTGAAAGCAATTACCCTGACATGCGCGCGCGTGGGATGTTTGGGAGGCTGAGTGGTGCCTAAACTTTTGGCCAGACTGAAGAACAGGTAGGCCTGTCCCAAAACACCTACGCGCGTCTGGCTTGTGAACAGTTTGTCTGGGAGCTCAGTTTGCTCCACTGAAATTGTGCTACTTGCATTAACAGAGAATTTGCATTGATGAACACGGACGGCTCATGAACGCAGAGTCATCGAACACTCTGCCAGCCAAAGACGAGAACTTGCATTCATATATAGACATTTCTGTCCTCGTGGAGGCTACAACGCCACATCAGCACGGAACAAAAACAAAGATACTAACCACACTTTCTAAGCAGGCAGCTGGGCTTCCAGTTGCAGCTATGCGCTTTAAGAATGAAATAAAACGCTATTTCATTGGTTTTGTCCCTTCCAGGCCTCCAAAAGAGAGATGTGTTTATGACATATGACCAGTGCAGGCCCATATTCCTCTTCGCAAAACAGGCCTCATTTAATAAGTGTGGGAATTTGTGTAGACTGTATTTTCTGAAGGGAGAAATATGATGAAACAGAAAGTATTTTAACTACAATAAACAGCGAGGCCAAAAGTCAGCTGTGCCTTAAATTCATGTTTGCATTCTTTTTGCTTTTTTTTCCACTGAAACTTATGAATGGAGGCACGTGAGCGCTCCTGCTGCAGCTGGTGTCTTTTCTTTGGCCCAGAACCGCCAGAACAAACAGTGAGAGAGCGCAAAGTAAACAGCCCACTACGACCCTAACCAAGCAGGGCGACCACAAAAGCACCACACGCCTCCCTCCCGAGGCTGAGGCAAAGTCAACAACCCTTCGCTCTCTCTGCTCACCCGAAGGATTATGAAGACAAATTTTGTATGACGAGCCCAAAGTAAACAAGACTATTATTATTATTATTATTATTATTATTATCACTGTTGTTGTTGTTGTTGTTGTTGTTGTGTTGTTACTATAATTACGATGTTAATTAAGGCAACAGCAATAATAATAATAATAATAATAATGATAATAATAATAATAATAAGGATGAGGGTTATTAGTATGAGGGTAATTAGTACGTGATTGTCGTAATCATTAGACGTTTTATGCTGCTGTTTCTGTGTATGATGTCATTGTCAATTTCACATTTATCACAGTCAGTATATCAGTGTTGATGCCCTCCTCAGAATAAATTATTTGTTTTAAATGCTTTACCTTCAGCTGACCACCCTGCGGTCTTTGATTCTGGGTTTAAGTCGTCTCACAAAAGCGGAAAACGTAAAGGAAAAACAAAAAACTCGATTTTCTAATTGATTTGGCCAAAAACATCCCCAGAACTGCGTCTTCTTTAAATTAAATTCGACAGAACCTTCAGAATACGTTTTAAACGGCTCGTGAACTCTGAGCTGAGATCATTTTTCACTGTAAAATATTCCTGCAGAAAGTGTTGGTTCACGGTAGGCGGTGTGATACAACCTGGGGCGGAGGAATTTAAACACAGCTTTTTCTTTTTTTGTTCTTTTTTTCATCCACAAATCTGAATCTTTTTTTCTGTCTTATTCCTTCTTCAGGCCACTAAGGCAGACCTTTATATGTTTTGAAATAAATAGTACTGATGCATGATTCTCTACATTACCCTCACAGAAAGTTTACAATTAAAATAGCCTTTTTCACATCATGTGTAGAAAAAAAAATCTTAACAATAAATGTGGATTTAGAAAGAATAAGGATCCAGAAACTGGTTCAGAATCAAATACTGGAAAGGCGTCTTAGAAGTTTGATGAAGAGCATTGGTTTTATTAACTGCTGTTGTTTTCTTGTTTTTGTTTGTTTGTTTGTTGTTTTTTTCCTCTGTCCAGTTTAACGACTTGGCAAATGTCAGTCCATGCGGCTATTAGCCTACCATGGGGGAAAAAAATACCTACCATGAAATCCTACCAGAAAAAAACAAGACTACGGATTTGGGGGTTTAGACTTACACCGTTCATGTTTCATATCTACAGTAA
The DNA here is from genome assembly GCF_904425465.1 of Colossoma macropomum. Classification (NCBI taxonomy): domain Eukaryota; kingdom Metazoa; phylum Chordata; class Actinopteri; order Characiformes; family Serrasalmidae; genus Colossoma; species Colossoma macropomum. The sequence continues at coordinate 18,100,234 of NW_023494795.1, read as the reverse complement.
AGTGGCGGATCTCGTTCTATTATTCCGTACAAAATGAACAAAAAAAATAAATAAAATCTCAGTCTTAATGGCTTAAGAACCGAGGTCCACTAGGCTCGATGTCAAAGGTCCCAGTAATGAATCCTGGAGCTGATGGGGGTGTCCTTGCATGCCGTGTACCGTCTGCGTGGCGCCGAGGCCGCTCATGGTGTAGGCGGGCGCGCCGGGGTGGCTCATGTTGCCCTGTAGCAGAAGCACGGAGCTCTGGTCAGGACTCTGCGGGGGCGAGAACTCTTCCTCTGAGCTGGACATGAGGGACTTCCCGCCGTCCAGTGGGGACAGCTGGCTCTGTTTGTTAGCGCCTGAGTTGTTGTTCTCGCTGTTCTCCCTGCAAAGAAGATGAGACGCACGACATGGGCGTTTAAATTATTTTTATTTATTTATTTTTTAGTATTTTTGCAGGACAAGTGTCTGTTTAGAAATACACAACTTCAGTCATAACTGGAAAATTAAATAAACATATAGAGTGCTCTCAATATTAGTAGTATTAGCTAGAAACAGTTTAGGCCTCTTTTAAGGAGAAGGGCTGAGAATGTTTTAGCCAAAGCTTTGTGTTTTGAACAACTCCTAAAAAGTCACATTTGTCAAAGATATAGGAAAATGATGTAGTAATATAGTAAAACGATACAATGACGCAGTCATATAGCAAAATGATGCAATGATGTGATCATATAGCAAAACGATGCTAAGTATAAGTATGTTCATTTGAAAAGTTCTGTTTATTTGGAAACTGTCAGTGGCTTTATTGTCATTGCTATTTGCAATTTTTCAGTTAGCTGTGAATCCTGCCTTTCAGTTTTTTACAGTATTTATTTATTATTTAGTTCACAGTATTTAATGTATAGCCAAGGCAGTACATGACAGAAACCCACTGGGCTAGCTGGACCATAATTTTACCTGAAATATTTCACGTGCATGAAAAATAAACTACTAATGGCAGCAGCAGTTTTAAATTAATGCGTGGGTATTAGTTCAATTCAAAATATTCCAAATCAATTGAATTGTTTTGAAAGATTTCATGCCTTAGCCCATTCCTAAAATCTTTAAATGCTTACTTATTTACTGAGTAACCTTCTCTGAAAAAAATGGCAGCTACAGTACAAAACAGCTAAACACTTTAACTGGCTGCATAAATGTACAACATTATTTGCCAGCTGTTTGACTTGAATTTAATCAGCTGCAGATCGAGGCGAGCTGCTGAAGTGTTGTTAATGTGTGGACGGAAGTGGACCACTGCTGTACCTTTCTTTGGCCTCTGCGGCTCGGTCTCTCTGTCTTCTGTTCTTAAACCAGTTGCTCACTTGCGTGGTGGTGAGCCCCGTGGCCTCGGCCAGCTCCCTCTTTTCCCGCGGAGAGGGGTACGGGTTGTGCGTGTACCACTCCCTCAGCACGCCGCGGGACTTCTCTTTGAAACAGTAGCTCGTCTCCTCTCCGTCCCATATGGTGCGCGGCAGAGGGAATTTCCTTCGCACGCGGTATTTGCCCACGGCGCCCAGTGGTCGCCCCCTCAGCTTCTCCGCCTCGATGTAGTGGGCCTTCAGCCACAGCTGCTGGAGCTTGGGGTGGTTGTGTGGAGAGAACTGGTGGCTCTCCAGGATCTTGTAGAGCTCTCGGAAGTTGCCGCGGTGAAAAGCCACCACGGCCTTGGCCTTGAGCACCGACTCGTTCTTGTGGAGGTGGTCGCAGGCAGGCAGGGACCACAGGAAGCGGCCCAGGCGCTCCAGGTTCCCCCCTTGCTGCAGCACCTCGCACACGCATGCCACTTGCTCCTGGGTGAACCCGAAAGAGGGCAACATTGACATGACGTCGTGATGGCGCGCGCGCTCCTACGATCGCCACACCGCTCTTTTTGGGGATTTCTGAGAAGAGCGGAATGGGGGGGATAGCCTCTAGCCCACCGTGCTAGCCGAGTTTAGATGCTGACGAAGTGTTCTGAATAGAGAGAAAGAGAAAGAGAAGGAGAGAGAGAGAAAGAGAGAGGGAGAACGAGGAAAAAAAGCTTCTCTGCGCAAGCCAAAGCGCCGGAGATGTCCACGTTTGTTGGTCGTTTGGTGGAGACGCTGTTTGCTCCCTCTCCAGTCGTATCGCGCTAAAAGAGCCCTGCGCGCTCTCTGATTGGCTCTCCGTCCACCCTATCCTAAGAGCAGCGCAGAAAAGAGCTCTGCTCCCGTTTCCTCCCTCGGGAACGTGGTGGTCTGAAACTGGATCCCCCGTCTCCAGTTTTACCTGAGGGAGCGGGGCACCTCGATACTAATCAATTACAGCGGGTCTCTCAAGGCTGCGCTCACTCTCATCCCACCTCAAGCCCACCTTTGTCCATTCACTGCTCGCACTTTTAACTTAAACAACTTTACAGCCATTGCATTATTAATGAACTCATAAATAACTGCCTGTAGCTCGGTGTCTGCGTTAGACCATCCTGGTTAACGACGAGAATTTTTTTTTTATTATATTTTTGGAAACGTTTCTCCAATTTGAGTACGCACGAGCCCAATGCAGACAGTTATTGTATGTAATGGATGATAAGAGCATAGCATGGATGCAAAAGAGATGCTGGGCCACTTTGGGATGCCCATTCATGTCACTTAAACACCTGATCGCTTTATTGCATGACTGGTGTTCATTGTGGAGGCACACGCAGCGCGCAGTGCGTGAGGTCCCAGTGCGCACCGCGGCGACGAGATACTCAGCGCTCCATTAAAAACCAATCCAGCTCTAAAGTTGAAGAGATAACCCAGCGCAGCCGAGAGATAAAGGAGGACCCCAGGCGCGCTGAATCCCCTCTTCAAAGCATCCTACTGCATTGGAATGAGCCTAACCTCATGCATCAAACGACAACGGCAAAAAACACAAACAGAAATAAAAAACATATAAGACCTAAGGTTAAACGCATCTTAATAAATGAGACGTTTATGAACGTTTATTATAAGAAATCGTCTGGCTGCAGCAGCACATACGTTCACAAATAAAGAAAGAGAAAAAACAGGCCTATCCAATTATTCCTAAAGATGGCCTCAAATCTCCAGTTCCACTGTTAATTCATCCCTGCCTTCGATAAAAGGTTCAGATGCGCAGTTTAACAACACCAACGTCGGTCGAGTAATTTGTTTTCTTTTGCCACATAAAAAAACCCGTCTTTCCCCCCTCTCGCCCTTTCTTCCTCTCCCCCCTTTTCTCAGTACAGTGAAATCCAAAACCAGTGCATTAGTAAATGAGTTCTGTGTTCGTCGAGCTCTTTGCTGCCCAGACGCTGTTTTAAGGAATAGATCGCATTTCTTTATCTGCGCCGAAATCTGCAACATGACACCAGGGCGACGCAAAGCTCACAATCACTCACCCGGAATGGAGCACCTCTTTATAATTTAATTTGAGACGCGGCGTCCATTTTCAGGACAACCAGAAAGCCTATGGAGGGGCTCAGGGCCGCGCGGCCCACGAAGCCCAAACCGTCCTGCACTGAAGTTTGGGTTGTCATATCAGTCTAGATAGGCCCCGGGTAACTAAAACAGAATGAGGAGTTAATTAGCTTTAGTGGCCTACACGGGCACCTGTGAAAACATTTTTTTTCTTCTTTTTTGCCCACTGTCTCTGGAGGGTCGGCGAGAAGAAGAGCTTCTGAAAGATGGTCCGTCCATCTGTCCAGAAGAATAACCCAATACTCTATGCCTCATGGCGACGGTCATTTTTTAGAGTATGAGTTTCAGGAAGAATGGAAAAAAGGTGCATGATGCGTCAGAAGTGCCTCAGTAAAAAATCGCGGTTAATAAATGGTAAACGCAAATTAGGTTCTACATCTTTGACTGGTGCTATTTAAAAAACGTTCTTTAGAGAACCATACGTCAGTTTTTTTTCCCAACACAGAGAACTTTTTAACCATGCAGCGAACCATTTATGCAGTCGAATGGTTCTGTGATTGTTTATTATTCTAGGTATAACCACTGCCATTGCTAAATAACCTCGAAAGAATCATTTTAAAAGAGTGAACTGTGCAAAAACATCTGGGAAAAGAGATGCAAAGCAAGTTATCTGGGCTGTAAACATTTACTGGCTCAAAAATACACCAACATTAGAATAAATATAATTAAACAAATAAACAGTGCAGTGTGACTTGGTGTGTGGGTGTTTGTGTTCATCATTCCCAAATTTCACACCCATCACATGGATGTGAAATTTCGATCCTTCGTTAAAGTGAATTTAACAAATCCATGCAGTGGCTGGAGAGCACCATGAAGTCAGGAGTCAAACCTGCTTTTCTAACTGTGTTCTTCTAATGATGGATGACGTCACTGGAAACGAGAGTATTGCTACCTTTTTCTGTATTTATGTTTATTTATTCTGATATTATATAGTGTTTTCACTTGCAAACGCACACTGCTGAGATAAATAATTATAAACAGTTTGCCTTTTGCTCAATACTGTATACCTTTTTTAATTCTTACCAAATGCTTTTAGTGAAAAAAAAATCCCTTTGTACAGAGACAAACTTGCGCGTGAGAGCTTATATTTTGTCCCACAGTAATTATTCACAGATCACCTTCTTTAAAAGTAAGTTACCTCTGGTACTCAGATGTAAAAGCTTATAGGCTAGAAATCAGCTGCATCTGCTCAGTGTAGTTTAGCCATGCTTCGTCTTTGCCATGTGCGATGTTTAACTGTATAGGCTTTACCGGTCGTTTGGACACACAGGCCCCTGCATCAGCGCGTTCAGGAATCCTTCTGCAGCTCGCGGAAGTGTGATTGACGGCTCTGCTGTTGTAATGTCTCCGCCACGCTGAGGCGCGCCTCCTGAAAGGCCCTGCCCGTTCTCAGACCCTGATCATTTCAAGATGTGCTCTTTTATGGCCCCAAGGCGAGGCCTGGCGACCACAACGCCACATATCGACGGCCGACACACTATAAAGCTCTCTGGGTAAAAACACACAACAGCTCGCGTTAGAATCACGGCTGCAAATCTGTTCATAGTTTCCGTGGCGATATATTCTCCTCCTTTGTGTTCAGGCTGCGTGTTTATACGGCGTTTTTATGAACCCCCGTTGAATCTCTGTGTTTAAGATGTGGACGTCTAATACGAACGGCCTGTCCCGCAGGCAGGCTCGTGTCAGAGGGGCGAGTTAGTGCTGTGTAAGTGGGCTACAGTCACTGGGTCTCGAGCTCGCGCGGCAGCAGCAGCGCCACAGTCACGAGCTCAGAACCAACAATTCACTTAACTGCATTAGGGGGCAACATGAGACGCGCCCATCGACCTGATATAATGTCCTGTCACACTGGAAAGGCTATTGTTTGAATGATTTTCTGTTCTCCACATTATTTACGTCGGTGTTGTTTTAGAATCATTAGGATTATTTTTCTGTGCTTTGTTACGAGAAAAAAATAAAAGATTTATGAATTATTAGGAAAAAAAAGATGACATTTAAAAACTAATATTTATCATTGATTACTGCACTACGTGTAATGAATTACCTAATTATTGGACTATTATAATTAAATGGCAGGCAAAACAATGAAATGAAGAAATTAAATACGAAACTAACCGCAGTTTAGTAATAAGTTACAATCATTAAACTTCCAGTTTATTCGATGTTTTGAGGTTTTTACAGGCTGTGCATGGAAACGATGGTTTTGTTTATTTGTTTGTTTATTTAAATTTTAATCCATCATCTCCATGATGATGTGCGTCAAAACGAGTAAGTGTAAATAAAATTTAAAGTCAAAATATGTTTCTGCTTCAAATACACGACGGTCCTTTTATATTAGTATTTGTTCAACGTGAAAAAACAAGTTTATTTCTATTTTTTTAAATAGTCATGTTGACTGTTGTTGTTTCATTTATTTTTCGTATGTGGTGTGTCAATTTGATTTATTATTTTGCCAATTCCACTCTGGACATCCTGGGAATCTACATATTCAAACAAAAACAAGAATTTCTAATTAAATTATTTACACTTTAATTTACCAATTTAATGAAAATTAGTTTATTGACCCTAATGAAACGTGTATTTGATTGGCCATCAGTCCTATCAGGCTTGCTGCAGGATGTTTCTACCCAGGGGAAAATACAATGAAAAAACAAAAGTTCTTCGCATTCCGGCATCTTGAAAAATAATACAATCTTAAGGAATAATTTGTAATAAATAATGTGGTTGTCGTAATGCGATAGAGTGTTGTTGTTTGTTTGTTTGCGTGTTGGTTGTGAATACTACAGTTGTCAATACTACGGTTTCCTGATATTTTTATTTTCAAGCTTATTCATCACTGCTGTACTGAGAGGCTGGTGTGTACGGTTAGATACAGCTGTCATTACGTCATTAAATAAATGGGAATTAAAAGTTTTATATAATTGTCCTGCACAAATGTCCTGATATGCTTAATCTCTACTCATTACCTTAAACTGTGACCCTATAACACATCCGAGTGTCTTCTGGAATGCCTGCTTTCATAAAAAGACATTTCATAAAAATGTAAATTAGTACCACACAGTGAGCGTTAGTGTTCACTGGACCAAGTTCAGCTTAACACGACCGATTATTTTATGTGCAGAACACGAGTCAGATATTAAATGAACCATTCGTTAACCTTATAAGAGTGAAGATGACTTGTCTAAAGTCTGGAAACGTGGTGTATCACTCGTTTGATACATTAGGCTACCTTGTAGCAGTATGATTTTTCCTTTTTTCTCAGTCTATATATTATATATATAACATATAACGTATTTTATCAAAATATTACAGTATGGATCCTTTCATTCATCTCCCCAGAAATATTACCATCAATAAGATAACTCTATTCACCATGTTTTTGAATTTGTTTATAAATTTGTTCTAAGTTATTCTTGAATGCAACACCCATGACATACTGACCTCTGCTGGTCTGGAGGAGCTCCTGTTTGATTTGGCCTGCATTAAACCTTGCTCTTTATTATATACTTCGTTTCTACTGAAGTAATGGCAGTAGCTCCTGGATCATTTCTTATACATTTTTAGAACAGTTCTTGTTTTGGAAGTATTGACTGTATAGCAGACAGTGTGTCTGTGTGTGTGTGTATTTGTGTGTGTGTGCGTGTGTGTGTGTGTGTGTGTGTGTGTGTGTGTGAGAGAGAGAGAGAGAGAGAGAGAGAGAGAGAGAGAATACGTGTCTGTAAAAGTCTGCCTGGTGTCCATTACCTATCCTCCTCTCCTAGGCACAGCACTTTCCCATTGATTTGCTGACAGGCAGATTTTCAAGGGCACTTAATGATTTATTTAAATGAGCCAAAAAAATCACCCTTCTTTTCAGGGGCCTATGACTGTGTTATTCACATCTACTATGTTCTCTCTCTCACTGACGGCCACAAAGATTATAAACAGAGAGTAAACATGTACCTCATCTTCTGTATGCTTTCCTGTATGTGTGCGTGTGAAGCGGTGGGTCTGTGAGTCATACAGACCCAGTTGGCCTCTGACCTCACATTAGCACAGTGTGTAGGGCTGGGGCACGCTGGGCTCCGGCTCAGGTTACCCGCGCCTCACAGGCTGCGGCGGCACACTAAATGTCACGCTTTGAAAGTGCCTGCAAAAGTCAGGGGTCAGCTTCTTTAATAAGCCCACTTCTGCAGGGTTCTCTCTTTTTTACTGCTTGCCACAGCCAGCATTTATATGCTTGCCACCAAGTTTGAAAACTTCTCCAAGGACAAGCTGAAGGAAGCCTCCCTTGAGCCTTCTGATTCTTCAGTGCTGTGCATTTTAAGCCAGTAGTTTGATATCAACCTTCCATCTTCTAGCTTTCAGAGTTATTTCCCCCTTACCTCATACTTATTGTGAAACTGGAGATTGGACTGATGTGAAGGTTTGTTCTGCTCTTCTGTGCTGTACTTATGTCCTAGGAGATGATAAGCTTTCAAAGCCACCCCATTCACCGCACATGGAGACGCTGTGACGTCCATATCTGAACAATACAGCAGAGCAACAAGATACCCCTGTCTTACACACACCGGCTGACACACGGTCAGCCCAAGGGAAACAGGGGACACGAAACACACATGTCCCTTTGCTTGTGGCCACTGGTTCTTAGCTCAAAAGCCCCAAACAAAAGTGCTTTCTTACTCTTCAATATTCCAGGAGGTGCCATTCGATACCTAGCAATCAGCTAATCTGCTGCCCTAGGCAACAGGGTCACCTTTGCACAGGTAACAATAGATTCTTTACCTGTGCATTTTTCCCCCCTTTGTGTGCAGGAGCCAGTCCTACCTGGGCGCCATTCAATTAGCTTACTCACTTGGCGTAGTGTCACAAAAAGGAAATGTTCCCACGATAGGCCACCAAACTAAGCCTGTTCCTTCTCAAAGCTTATTCTTGCACGTACGTCCGCCTAACCTTTTCTGTCAGTCCAATAAGTGAACATATCTGAAGGAATGTTATACTACATGCAGATGCACGTGGCTGTGCAAGCAGAACGAACTGTGATCTTACGCAGCTTGTAAAGCTGCTCCTGCTTGATAATATGTGAGATTTTATCTCGACCTGCAATCCATCTTTCACACTCTTTGCCTTTTTATAAACTACTGCATAACAAGCAGCAACTGAGCCAGGAGCCTGTTCCTGTTCGGTCATGTGTGGGAGCGTCAGGTAAATCCGATAAGGATATGCAACTTTTCCGTATCCACTCTTGCCTTTTTGGATGACCTTCCTGTTTGGCTATGACAGGTACCATATGACACTTTAAGAGAGAACTGTGGTATGCAGCTGGCAGGCATTGGCAAACGATCACAGAGGACACCCATAGTGAGAACATGAGCTTGATCTCCATCATGCTGCATATGCATACATTCATGCATTAGTAATGTCTGAGGATCACAGCCAGCTGTCCTGGAGGCCCAAGTCGTAGCTTAATCTTGTTAAATGGAGAGAGTCTTGGATTTCCTCAGTACTGATGTCACGCCATTGGTCAAAAACACAGGGCCAACTTACCTACTGCTCCCAATAATGTATGATTCATCCCAGGTGATGTCATTTTCTTCAGTTATTTAATTGTCAAGCTCGGGACTCTAATGTGAAACACTGGTGTCAACGACATAGAAAACCCATTCACCATTCCTTAGGCATGTATAAATATAAAGATTTAATAGGGTGAATGGTTTAGAAAAATACGTTTGTTTCATTTCTAAATGCAGAGTTTTTAGGCCTTGTAATCGTTTACAGCATGTGCAGAACTCTTTTTTCCCAGCTATGTCTGCATCTCATACATTAGGGTTTATATTCATTGCAGGATTGCTGGAATGGTTTTCTCGCACATGGTAAAGCAGGGCTGAAAGGCAAAACTAAAGCATATTTTTCAAACACTTATTATAAATCATTTCCTTGTGTAGTGACTCCATTTTTTAAAGGAAGTTGTTGTCGAATGCCCGAGAATGCAGTGTTCTCATCTCAAGAAGGACACAAGGTTGTCAAAGTGTTTTTTTTTTAAATCGAAAAGTCATTGCTGAACTGAAATTTAAAAAGCAAAACATAACAAAATATTGTTCACATTACTATTTCACGCTCAAAAAAAAAATTAAATACAAAAGACCAAACGACAACAGAAAAAATTAAACATCTGTGCTTTCATAAAATATTGAAGAGGAAAATAAAAGAATTGGTATAAAGCTGCAATGATTGTGCAGAGACATTTGCTCGACTCATCAAACACATCTGTCATTTTTGCACTGTGTTTTTCTGCAAGTCTCTCATTCCTTCGCACTCTCTCTCTCTCTTGCTCTCTCTCTCTCTCTCCATCTCTCTCTCTCTCTCTCCTGACTAACGTCTCCCTTACTGTAAGAGAGAAATGACAGTGCTGAGACATAATCTTCATAAGGTCAGTGCATCAAAAAGTACATTCTGCAGCCATTCCGAGTGCAAGTGGGCTACATTTTTGGGGGTCGAAAAAGGCACTGCTCATTTAGTTCACTCACTTGTACACATCTTGAGTACATCTTGTCCAAGAAACAGCAAGGTATTTGAGTTTGAGACTGCCGTGTGCATAGGAGACCTCCTAAGTAGGCCGTAGTGGGGTGCAAGAAAACCAACCAAACACTCATGAAACACAGCTTTTCCAATGATGAGATCACATGGGTCAGAGGTCACTGTCCGCATCCATCTGCACAGTCTGCAGCTTGGCCAGCTCTTTGCCCTCCATGTCCATATCCCCGCACACTGGCCCCTCTCCATGCCCTGCAGGAGCCTCCAGGTTGTTGGACAGAGGCAGCTGAGCATCTTGAGTCGTGTAGTCTGAGGACAGAGTGCTCCCGCCCTCCTGGAGTCCACGGGTAGCATGTGTCAGAGTGGTGTGACCCTCTGTGCTGGACAGGACGGAGGTGACGGCAGCTGTGACTGCAGGGGCAAGGGGGCTGCTGTTGTCGGGTGAGGGGCCGAGGTTGGAGGACAGAAAGAGAGAGGCAGTGTAGCCCAGGTTGCCAGTTTGATCTAAGGGCATGCCGGAAGGATATGTGTAGCCCACGCCAATGTCCAGCGGCTCTTGCTTGACTACCTGGTTAAGCGTGTAGAGCAGGGGCTGGCCCGAGTGTTGGGATGAGTCGCTGACCACGCCATCCAGAGGAGTAGAGCCTGTTGGAGAAGAGGAGTGGATGGAGACAAGGTCAGTGAACTGCACAGGCCACTCCGCCCTGTCTGGTCAGGCTGACCACAGGCTAACTCTACACACACCCTGGCCTGGCCTCAGTGATTACCCTTTTGAGTTGTTTCTCAGTTTATTCTACTCGGCTTCTTCAGCAACTGGCAGAAGGAGCCAGTCTCACAGCTCATAACTGCTGGTTCCAGAAAAGACGGGTGAAGACAAAATGGAAAGGAGAAGAAAGAACAGATGCTACACTACTCTGTGTTTCTCCAGACTTTCTACAGGTGCATCACGACTTTTAATATTTCTTTTCTCCAACTCTCCCTCATTCTTCACTTTTTTCCAGCTTGGCCCCACATCCCCTCTTCTCACACTCTCTTTCTGTCTTTTTCTATCTCTCTTTTTGGCTCTCCTTACTTTGCAAGAACTTTTTTTCTTGAGAAATATAAAATGAAACACCTTTTTCATTTTCTGTTTGTGGTTGCACTCGCTGTGATTTCCTTGTAACTCTAGAATGCGGCTCTTGGCACATAACTCCCAGAGCGACAGGCTCTGGCACTGGGCCAGGCCCTTTTCTTCCATTAGGCTTGCTGAATGTCTGATAAATAATCATGCTCCTCCAACACCCCCCCATCCCCCCGCCCCAAAGCCTTGCCATCACAGTCACTTACTGGAGGTAGAACTACATTTTTCTGCAAGCTTCCCGTAGAACTCCAATAGCCAATACTAGCCAATGCTTGTTAGAAAAGGCATAGTATATGAAATGGGGACAAGTGTTCTTACTTCTGAACTTTCCTAGCAGTACACAAATCAATACTGATTGAACAAAAACACTGAATGCTTGTTTGTGCAATGTGCTGTATGATTGTGTTTTCTCTCTTTGCTATAATAGGATCAAGCAGCTGGATGCGAGCCTTTACCACAGACAAACACACCACTAAACGGAAAAGACTATTGTTTCATTGTATTTCTGTAGCACTGGACATCAAACCCAGCATATTTTATGAATACATATTTTATTGGATTGCCTTAAAAAATTATGGGCAGAGGGAAAGAAGGTTTTGGCTAAACAATTTTAATATCGTTTTTCTTTTGATGGACCGTTTGGGCTCAACTGTTTTTCCTCCTAAATCAAAAGTTCAGCCAGGGGTGGGTTTGTTTTTATGTGGCTCGTAAACTGCATATTAAAGGATGAAAAAGATGAGGGGTTGTATGGAGAGAGCAGCAGCACCCAGCCAGCCTTGCTGTTATTGATGTGGCTATAAAATATTCATGGAAAGAACCATTAGTGCGTGGTTAGGGCCATGGAGAGGAGGTGGGGATAATGTCATTGAGGCCTGTTATTTGGTACGATCCTGAAGTCATTGCAAGCTTGACCTGACCCCCCCACTCATTATTTTACCCACAATACACTTCTTCTGTTCCTGACCCACAATCTTTTCTTACAAAACCTTGAACCTCTGCCCTTTGTATAGAACAAAGCATTGTGGCTGGTTTTGGAATGTCAAACACCATGAAATATTCCGAAGTAATATACTCCAAAGAAGTGATGCAATTAGCTAGAGTCTGGTGTTCATTCTATGCCAACTCCTGTGCATACACATGGGAGAGAAAAAGCAAAGAGGCTTAAAGCCTGAATTGATCTTTTGGACATATGCTTCCACTCTTGAATAGATGCAGTAAATCATCGATGCCCAACCCTACTCTTGGGGATCTACTACTTAGCAAAGTTTAGTTCTAGGCCTAATTTAACACACCTGGTTCTAACATTCAAATCCTCTTTGAGGCCTAGATATGCTGGATCAGATGAGGTAGACTGGAGTCGGAACTATACTCTGCAGGACTGTAGATCCTCAACGAGTGGAGTTGAGCATTGAAGATATATGTAAATATACACAGAACATACATACATACATACATGCATATATATGTACACCCATCATTGAGTAACACATTTAGTGCATGTATTCACAATTCTATCTATGCTGTGGTTAATCATCACAAAAAAATGCTGTTCTCCTACCATGAGAGGGTGCTGTAGATGATGGGGGTAGCAATAAAGGAGGAAGACCCAGATTGTTCTCAACCCCAGAGAGGCTGACCATACTATAGCTGCTAAGATGAGGGGCTCCAGAGGTAGCGGAGGATGAAGAAGGGGGGGTGGCGAAGGTTACTACTGAAGGTGGTGCTCCATCTTCTGAATGGGAAACCAGAGTTTGCATGCCCTCTAGTTTTCCAACTGTGTTTTCTGGGGCCTCCATTGAATAAGAGGCATAGGAGCCACCCAGTAGCCTTTCTTGGGCATGGGAGACCCTGTGGGGATCAAAGGTCAAGAAGTGGCCACCTGTGGCGCCAAGTCCGTTCAGGACGCTGCTGTTGCCATGTGACTGAACATAGGCTCCACCATTGAGATAGTGAGAGTTGGCGCTTGCCAAGTCACCATTGAAGCCCATTCCTGCCGAAAGCGGAGACATTTTGACATCCCCGATTTGCTGGATGACAGTGGTGGTACCGTCAGCGTAAACTACAGCAGGGCTAGACCCATGGGTGGTTGAGCCTGTGGAGCCGCTGGAGAGGGGACGAGGAGACAGGTCCTCCTGAGCCTTACTCGACTCATCTTCTGTGCTGTGATTTCCATCTGATTCACTGTAAGACACAGAAGAAAGCCTTTTAAAACATATGCTTATAACTTGCATTTTATTATATTGAATTATTATTTAATTAAATTATAAAGAAAATGGGCTTCAGAGGGTGTCTTTGAGCTGTAAATACTACCATAAGCAAAACTGACCGGTTGGCAGTTTGTTTAATCCAAAGAAATGTCCACTGACAGTTCATTTAGGATACATGCATAAAATTTCCACATTAAACAGGTACAGTGCATTTCACAGAGCCTTGTAGGTACTGTGAATTTATATTCAGCATGATGTCTGCAAATTTTAGCACAAATTAAAATGTACCTGTTTCATTTAGCTTAATTTAATTATGTTTAATATTTCCTTCAGTGATAGCCATTGTTCAGTCCAGATTCTCTGCCACTTCTCAAATGATACACAGTACTGTGCAAAAGTCAGAGACCATCCCTCATTTATTTCATTTCCAGTCCAAATGGCCATTAAATACAAGTAGGAGAAGAGTGAAAGAAGTCCTACAGAGGAAACTGGCTGGCAAAGCTAATTGTGGTGCGCTTGCTTCTAATAGACCTATTCTCTCTGCTGATAGAGGCTTATATTTCCCTTAATAATTGATGTGCGTCCCTCCTAACTATCTCTGTCTATCCTACTGTGGAATGTTCCTTTACAACAGCACCGTGGAAATCCATCGAGAGATTCAATAACCCAGCAATGAGTTTTATTTAACAAAATAAATATGTTGCTGCCCATTTAAACCGCTGAGAGATGTTTGTTTAGCTTTATACGAAAAAAAAATCGAGAAAATAAGCGATCAAAATCTCAATAAACATTTTGGTCTGGAAATCAACTTCTAAAAGTGACTCCTTGCCCTCAGGGTCAGCAAGCAGACGAAGAGCTGAGAGCCCCCGCGAGTCTCCTTACTGACTGGGACAGCTGGGGGTGGCCGTTTGGAGCGGCCAAACCATACAAAGGATCTTATTGACACGCCGGAGCGCGAGAGCTTCTCTCATCTATCGAGTGCGCGCATTCAGCCGGACAGAATTGTCCCTTTGCTGAGTGATAGCAGGCCGATATACGCTACATTAACATATCTGCGGCTTCTCCCCGCTGACGCAGATGGAAAAAAACGTTTGACCTCCCGTATTTACGAGAGTTTTGATGTATTATTTATGATAAAAGCAAACCTATGGCGTTGCCATTTGTGCGTGGGTGGGGTGAGAAAGGAGTTATTTTGGTTGAGTGTCAGTAAATCATGGGAACCAGGTGCATGCGGGGGGTGAGAGAGTTGAGAGTGTAGCTACTTTACCAATACACACACACATACACACACACACATACACACACGCACACTCCAGTACCTTATCAGCCCCTAAATGCCCCAAGCTGTGAAGGGTGCTTTGTCCACGTCAGGAGATAGAGGGTCTAGATCTCCTGCACTGATTATCAGGGTGGAGACAATGGATTTAAAACCCACACGCAAACATAAACAATAGGCAGGTTCGTTTACTCACTCATCAACAAAGTAAACTCAGTCAAAAGCCCCTTTTTAAAAATAATACTGCCCGTTTTGATCGAGCAGCATGAACAATAACCCCGATCTGCGCCCCTGAAGGCGTGCAGAAGGGCTGGAGTTTCCTGCAGTGTTGCTGTTTATTCGCCCTTGAGCGCTGCGTGCGCTCCGCCATTCTTAAAAACGACACCTCATTTAAACGAGCAAAAGCTTCGGGTTTCAAAACACTGTTGAAACGTGCCCCCCCCCGCCCTTCTTCAACAACCCCACTAACGTGCTTAGAGCCATTCCTGTACATTGCGCGACCACTAACGTGATAATAACATTTTCAAACAGCCCAGATAAGGAAGGTAAAACTTCTTTAAGCGACCGCATTGCTTTGCGCTGTAAGTGAGCACACAGGCCCGAGAGCGAGTCACATACTTCTACAGCCTACTTGTCCTTATACTAAATGAAGGTATAGTTCTAGGTACAGTGAATTACAGTGTTGTTCTTCACTGCATTAACGTAGTTTTACAGGCTTAAATCTGCATGACGGTTCTTCTTTTACTAAATTACACCGCAGTTCTGCACAGCAGAGTTCCACATACTCCAAATTACAGTCATACTGCACGCACAGGCGACTAAACTGTAACACATTCCTGCCTAGAGGCTACCTGTAGTTCTGCATTAGTGCACAGGTCTGCAGACTTCTATGCGTAGTCCAAAAAGTCCTTACCTTTTCGACTGTGCCTCGGAGGGGTTCCGGTCCCTTTGCCTCCTGTTTTTGAACCAGTTGCTGACCTGGGTCAGGGAGAGCCCCGTGATTTTGGCCAGGTTCCTCTTCTCGGCCGGCGACGGGTAGCGGTTCCTCTTGTACATGTCCTTGAGCGCGTTGCGCGACTTCTCCTTGAAGCAGTACACGGTCTCCTCGCCGTCCCAGATGGTCCTGGGCAGTGGGTACTTCCTGCGCAGGCGGTACTTGTCCACGGCGCCCAGCGGCCTGCCGCGCGCCTTCTCCGCCTCGCTGTAGCGCGCCTTGTACCACATGTCCTGCAGCGACGAGTGGTTGGCCGGGCTGAAGCTGTGGCTCTCCAGGATGCAGTAGAGCTCCTGGTAGCGCGCCTGGTGGAAAGCGACGATGGCCTGCGCCTTCAGGATGCTCTCGTTGCCGCGCAGCAGCTCGCTCTGCGGCAGCGACCAGAGGAAGCGCGCGAGCCGCTCCACGTCGCCGCCCTGCAGCAGCGCCTCACATACGCACGCCACCTGCTCGGGGGAGAAGGCGAGCGGCGATGCCACGCAGGACGGGGGCGCGCTCTCCTCCACGCTCGGCGGGAGCGGCGCGAGCTCGTCCAGCGTCGTCCTTGGGCTCTCCCTCTTGATCTCCTCGGCGCTAATGAGCTCGGCGGAGGAGGAAGAAGCCATTTCTTCTTTTCTTTTTTTTTCCTCCTTTCTCTTTAAGGGCGCGCGCGCCGGTAGGTAGGTAGGTCGATCGGTCACTCCTCCGGGGTCTCGCGATCAGGTTTCACCCCGCCATTCCGAGCGCGATCGGGTTCATCATTCCGGCCCCGTCGCGCGCACTGGCCCGAGCGCTCGCTTCTCCCCGTCCGGCGCGAGTTTGACTCCGCAGCCACACGCGGGAAGGGGGTCCGACTACTACGCGCTCGGCGATTGGCCGCCTCGGGCCCTGCGCGGGGGGGGAGGGTGTTTGTGGTGGTGGTGGGGGGGGGTGGGGGGGGAGGAGCGTGTGAGGTCCCAACACAAATGTTTGCCCTGGGAATGTCCGTCAAGCGTGCAGGCGAAGCACGGGTACCTGCGAGAGGTGAGCGCAGAGGCGCGCAGGCTTCTTGACGTACGCAGGGCTAGAAAGGTTCGGCCTGTTTGCACGCAAGTCCCACCATAATTAGACTCTATCTGTCTTCTCCTCCTATCTGGACACGTGGTTCCAGGAAAAGCGTAATTGGTGTAACCCCTTCCTTAAGTGGAAGTTCTTCGACATTAAAAAGGTTCCTAAACAAGAACAATCGATTGAAAGGTTCTGTTTTACAGTTTATGTCCGGCTCTGACAATACTGCAGACACTGACTTAAAGTGATGCATTGAATTAACGTCATTAACGCCACAAAGGAAGTAAACTGAAAGATAACACATTTTATTTATGCAGAACGTTTCTTGAGTCTATCTGTTTGTCCATCTGTCTATTTGTCAAAGAGGCACACTCTCTGTATTTGGCTGCAGTCTTTTATTTTTTCTTCAGTCTGTCACGCTGTTTACTGGAAACCGAAGGGGCTGTATGGAAGCCAGCGACCACAACAGCTGACAGGCCCCCTAGAAGCCTCTAGCAAAAGCGCAGGACAGTTTGACGTGACCGCCTCCTAAAATTAAACCCAGCATGGAGCAAATACCTGGCATCGGCTTTGTGCATGGCAGGGCCTTCACATGCTTTTTGGTATGGGTGGGAGGTTGATGCTGGTCAGTCTAAGTCCTAAGGTGTGGGGGAAGCTGTGTGTGAAAGTTTGCTTTGGAGGGTTTATGGGGGAACATGGTGAGAGTGGTGAAAAAAAGCAATTCGGAACCTCACAGTAGATGCTTTGCACCTATCAGGGCACCCCCTACAAATCCTTGAGGCTATTCCACAGTTATTGCCATTGGATCATGCAGCTGTTTAGGCAGGCATGTTGCCACCTGACCATGGCAGCCAAACTCCCACCCGACATTTACTTTTGTGCCAAATAAAAGGAATTGTGGGTTACTGCTGTGGGCATGCCTCGCTTAGCACTGAAAGAATAACAAGCCTCTCATCACTCTCAGATTCATGCTGTTCAGCAGTGTCATTATTGGGCCTTATCTTGTTCCTAGTCCAATTTAGTGAGTAATGTCTTGATCAGTGTTGCAAGTGTGCATTAGCGCAATAATGAACTTTTGCTTTGGCTTGAGGATGTTTTATTATCTTCATTTCCCTTCATGCTAATGTTATCTCACTTAGGCTGCGATGACACAACCAGAGTTTTTCCAAACAATCCATCACTGTCATAAGAGTTTTCTGACGAGCACGTACACACATAACACAGTCAGGAAAACCGCAAAGAGCTGGCTAATTCATTCAGTGCTTTCCACGTTTGCTGAATCTGCCGTGAAAGTATTTTCAAAAGCACAGAGTAATCTCCAGACTGGGGAAGCACATGTTTAAGTGTAAGTAAATCTTGTGTTTGTGAAGACTGTGATATTTAGTGGTTTGCGTCTGCTGTTTTAAGTGTGTGCGTAAAATAAGGTTGGTGAGTTGATGATATGTGATTGTGTGTGCTTGGCATGGATATTCCCTGCAAGTTGAGTTTCTCACTGTGCCCAATGCTGTCTGAGGATCAACAGATGAGCCAAAACACATGTTACAAATCCATCGCAAGCCAGTTTTATGTGGGGTTAAGGGAGGCAGAGCGAGAAAGAAGCAGAGAAGGACAGGTAGACTTGATTTTGTCTGAGACAGGTTTTTTTAAGCTGATCAAGAAATGGTAAGAAATGGTCCATATATATATATATATATATATATATATGAATTGGACTCATTCTTGACTAGTTATATTCTTGAACTTGGACTTGTCTTGACTCTAGCTCTATTTAGATTTTTCTTTTTCCCCACATTGGATACCTTGATCTGACCACTACTACTACCACTACCACTACCATCAGCCAGTCTTTGTACAGGGGTTTATATGCCTGTATGGACTCCACACAGCTTTTGCCAAGTCATTTACATGCATGGTCACGTTAGATACTGAATTTCTCTCTTTTCCAGCTACATGGACATTAATGTTGCAGAGTGTCCATTTTATTGCTATCGGCATCTCCACATGTCCACCACCACGGTCATGAATGGGCTCTTTGTGGTCCGGCCAGCACAGAGCAGCGATCATCTCCAACCCCAGCATAACCTCCACCCTTCACTCCATATGTTCCCTATCCATCTGAACCTGGGGCCTGAGGGCCACCATCAAACACCTGCCCCAGTTCACCCACAAAGAAAGCCTTTCTTCACAAGGAATAGATGAACCAACATGGACGATGACTGGTGGTCTTATGAATGAGGCAGAAAAGCAACAGAAGTGACTTGCACAGATCTTGTTAGTAAATACAGTGAGAAATGCATAGCTCAGCCCTTTGAAGGCGATGGTTTCTGCATGTGTGGTGTGTTTTCTTTTTCGGTTTCACCTATGGCCGGTTCTACCAGTCTTTGGTTGGGGATTTTTCTTTTTCTGTCTTCTTTTTTTTAACATGCAGTATCAAAGAATTATCTGAACAATCAATGTGCTCTGAACACCTTGCAAAATGTCGTTGATTTGTGACGCTGAGTTTCAGACGGAATGTAAGCAAAACATGCTGGTGCAAGAGATTTGCTTTGCACTTTTTTTGTAATCATTGCCCTGTCTCATGCTTTCACGTACAGTGCTTGTTCTTAAAATCTAGAACATCTCTCATTACTTTTCTATTATTATCATTTTTGCTGGGTGAAGATGTTTCATGTAGGTTTGTCTGGATAAATTCATAAGCACTTGGTTCTAACTGTTTAACTGTAATTAAACATTAGTTAGATATACATTTTCATAAGACTCATAACGTTTTAGCTGTAAATCCCAGGATGAGCACACATTCAGAAGAGGTGGAAAAAATGAATGTTAACCTTCAGAATACAAGCAGTCCAACAACTCTATTTAGTAAGTTCCTGTCAACATGAAATCCTTTGCTTTGTTTTGTTGTCATAGTCATGAGGGTTAAACTGTTAAGAATTGGACTGTTGTGTCTTTTGTTGACTATGAACACACAGTCCATGCAACTTGCTTAGTCACAAAATAGCAGTCCTGCTTTACTAGGAAAAATTCCCCCCGAAAGATTCCTGTCAGCTTAATGCTATGACTCTGGATGCAGAGCCTGTATGGCAGGCATATGCGTTTAATCTAGCTGTCACTCACTGCTGGAGGGAGAATCTGACTTTAGCCCTCTCTTCATGTGACTGACAGTTGGAATGACTGAGTTGCCTTGAAGAATGAGCTTTTGTTTTTGACTGCAGAAAGATTACCCTTCTGTTTGGTGGCACTAATCATTATCTCTCATTGTGCTTTCTGAGGTGTCTATCAAAAGCACCTCCCCTTTTTGTTGGCTTGCTGAAATTTGTCATTGTGAATTGTTTTTGCATTTCCAAATGACTTCAACAGTCTCTCAACAAATTGTTTATTCAGTGGGGAGAACATCTAAAGTAGGAGCCCATTCAAAAAGCATTCCATTTCTTTCTTTAAGATAATTTTGTTTATTTGCCTGGATTTAGTTGTAAAACATTCTATTGCTAAGGCATTGTGGTAGATCTACATTACTGTGCAAAAGTCAGCAACCAACCTTTTGTTTATTTAATTCCTGGTCAAAACGACCAAGTACAAGTTACTATTTTTCAGGAGATATTTGTGAGGAGATTAGATATAATATAATTCACATTCATATAAAAAGGGAGAATCAAAAGATTATAATTGAAATAAAACTGGAGTTTCCAAAACTTGCATTCAAAGAAATATTAAAAGGAATAGAGAAACTGAGACTCCAAATGACTGTGCCACATTGAGTAGACTACTAAACTATCATCAGCAGATAAATAGTATTTAAAACTTTTAAATCTTTGAGAGAGAGGAGAAAATCAAGCTCCACTCTTACTTCAGATCTGAAAAAATCCACAGATGATTCTGTCCATCCTTCCACTGTGAGAAGACAACTCAGCGCTATGGGTCTGAAAGGATGTGTAGCTGTAAAGAAGCCATTAATGAGAAAAAATATACACAGATGAAGAACATTTGTTAATCGAGCAAAAAAGTTGCTTGGTGTTTTTAGACAATGGACTGACCACCACAGAGTCCAGACCTCAACATCACTGAATGTGCCTGGGATTGGGAAGACTGAACCTGTGGAAAGTTAAGGTGCAGAAAAATGTCCCAGCAGACTTCTTTGAGAAACTTAAAAATTCTTACAAAAAGAATGGAAACTGTAAAAAAGCAAAGGGTTGCCCAAAATAAAAATGGATGTTATACTTAGTTGTTGAAGCTTCTGGGTAATTTCCTTTGAAATACATTTATTCTTTGCTTCTTTCCTGGCACTAAAAAATGAACAACTTGTGCTTAATGGTAGGTTTGACAGGGAATTAAAGGAATAAAGGGTGGTCTGACTCTGACTGCATCATAGACTGTGCTATCACTGGATTATAGGTCTCTTCAGAGTCAACATACACACATATTCATCTATTTATGACTCTTTTTAGACACTGGCTTTCATTATACTACTTCATTTTATGTTCCCTGAATAATGTGCCGTATATTATGTATTACTCATTATATATACTAATTAATAGTCCTGTGTACTTATCTGGTCTGTTAGTATGACACGTCACACATGTGTGCACTCACCAAGACTTGTATTGCTTGTATGTTTTACATGATATAAAATTGATTCTGATACTCTATAATTCTCTAAGTTGGTAAATACAAACTGTAATATAACAGATCTACACTGCATTTGAACCATCTGAAATAAAATAATAAACCCAGAATATTTTGGCTATATTTATGACATTTTTGATCTCTCATAGGGGCTGTACTCCTCCCTCCTGCTAGGTCACCTTTGGCTTGATGACAATGCTGTGTTTTGTAGTGCCAACAAACCTTCCATTCCCAGGCCCCTCAGTTCTGGGTGTGTCTCGGCCCTGTGTACTGTCAACACCAGGAGAGGGTCCTCCTCTCGCACTCCCACAGTAAAGATTCAGTCTACTAAGCCCCGTTTCTGCCGTCTACACACACTACATCACATGACTGACACACTGACACATTAAGCAAACACCTTTAGTCATCAGTTGATTTTTAATAATTATGCTGATATTGAGTTTTGCAGATGTTTCAGTTGATATTTATGTGCAGGTGTGTTATTGTAAAACAAACCTGTCTCAGCTGTTTTTTTTTTTCCATATGGAGAAACGCTGCACTATATTGAACAAAAACCTTGTAATGCATACATGGCCAAAATAAAGCTCTGTGGTATTCTTAACATCTTTAACTATTAGTGTTTGTGTGATGGTCCAGACTTCAGTTCCCCATTCTCAAAACTATAACCACTAATTAGTATCCAAGTTACAAAGTAATTTACAAAAGTTAAAAGTCTTAATGTTGTGGCATGGGCAAAGAAGAAGACATGGGAAACATTGCACTTTAAAGGCGAAGGCTCTTTAATTAAACAGGCAGTAAGGGAGAACCACCACTCAGTGCTGCTGAAACGGCCAAGATAGCAGGCAGGTCAATTCTAGCCCTTCACTTTTACCTGACGGCAAGCCAGTAGTGGTTGTTCGAGGGTCAACGCTGCCAGGCCACCACACTCTCCGCCTAGTCCTTGACGGTCACCGTCCTCTGGCTGGGCTTTGCTCATCACCTCCAAAGCATAACAAACTAGAATAATAGAACAAGACATTAATTGAGAAGAACACAAATAAATAATACTCAAAAAGGAAAGTAACTTTTTAGACTGGTGAAAAATTAAAGGAAGAAACAACATGGTGTTGTGCCACCATGAGCCACCAGAGCAGCTTCATCACACCCTGGCATACATTGTACGAGTCTTTTGGAACTGTACTAGAAGGATGGAACACCATTCTTCCAAAATACATTCTCTCATTGGTGTTTTTATAATAGCAGTGAAAAGCACTGTTTACTGTGTCAGTGAAAAATCTCCCTTAGGTGTTCAATTGTGTTGAGATCTGGTAGCTGTGAAAGCCAGAACCCCCTTGTGTCCTGTGGATGGGGGCACTGTTGTCCTAGAAAAGACCACTCCTATCAGGATAGAAATGTTTCATGATATGATAAAAGTGAATCAGAATTGATTTGCAATGAGCCTTTAGAGGAGAATTTAGCCCAAACTATGCAAGCCACATTGCATTATTTTGGTCCCCCCACAGCATATAAGCAGCATAGGTCATGCATTCAAGCCTATACGGTTCTTTTGGTTTACAGCCACACATGCACTCTGCACTTGCACTAGAGGAGAATATGGGAAGGATGACTCATCTGACCATATCAGCATCTCTGTAGACCACTGCATATGGTTTATGCACCACAACTCTCAAATGTGCATTTGTGTTTGTAATGAGAGGCTTAGGTTCTGTAACTCTACTATAATATCCCTGGCTGTGAACAGACTGTTCTTGCTGACACGGTCTGATCCAGTCCTGCATTGATGTGCTCACCTGAGAAACAGCTGCTTTTCTATTTTTCCTTTCATACCACACTACAGTTATAATTATTGTGTGCTTTCGACCACAATTTCCAACCCAATGTCTTTCCTATAAACGCACGCCACTTCAACCACTGTTCCTATTGAAACACGAGCCAGTTGAGCAGTTGAAATGACTTGAATCTTTTCCTCATACCATCTTGATCCAAAATTGGATGGCGCTGGCGCTGCTTAGCATTCTGATATGTCACAGAACATGGCGGGGTGTTAATTGGTTAATTGTATTATACAGTACTTCTTTCTGGAAGCAGCTCCACTCGTTATGTTCCTCTACTCATTTATTCAGGTTTTTCATTTCATTTGTCACATGTCTGTATGTTGCCATGAAGATACTGCCAATGTAAGTGTACTGCTACTTATACAGTTTCATTGATTTTATGACTAGTGGTAATAATGTATTTATTTAAAGGGCCAAAATCATGGAAAACTGAGTTTCCCCTGCTTTTTTGGGTAAAGGTAAACATTACATACAATACATACAAAAACACACACCTGCAGCCCATTCAGTCATATTAAGCTGCAAAAACAGCCTTTTTTGAATTCACCATTTCTGCAATGTCTCAAGAATTTACATATATCTACCCCTTCGCCCTACAGCAGTTTAGCCCTGCATACTCACACTGAAGTTCTAAGGAGTGTTTCAGCCTGGGCTCTTTTTGAATGAGACACATCACAAGGCAGCCAATCAAAATGGAGCTCATTTATAGTCTTAAAGGCACAGTAATAAAAACAGTCTGTTTAAGGGATAAAGAAATAGTCAATGTTACATAAAACCACATAAGTGTTAGAAGTGGACTTACAATACAAGAAAAACATGCACGTTTTAAAAAGATTGTTCTTCAAGGGTTCTTTGCATGGTAAAACGGTTCTTCAGATTGATGAAGAATGTGTTTCCTTTTGTATTTGGAAAATGGTTCTATATAGCACCAAAAAGCATTCTTCTATTGTTACAAACTTGACATCTTAACAACAGAAGAACACTTTTTGCTACTATATAGAACCATTTTCAAGAAGGTTTTGTATGGAACCATATGCAACACATCTTCCATCAATCTGAAGAACCATTTCACCATGCAAAGAACCATTTAAGCATGAAATGGCTCTATATAGAACTCATGGTTCTGAATAGAATCAATCGCTTTACTAAAGCACCCTTGAACAACTTTAAGAATGTAGGATATGGGCCCTTTATTAGGTATACAAATTATGCCAAATAAAGAAGAAAAATTAAACTAATCTGTTTTCTTTAAACATGTTTCCTTCAGAAATCCGTTAATTTGTAATTAAACAGGGTACAAAAATATGATCTAAAACATCTGCAATTGCTACCGTAATATTCCAGTATGATGACATATCATTGCATGCCAAACTGATAGTGAACCACATGATTATGTTGGTGAAAACACACACACATACATACACTAACACAGTCATGCTTATATGCACACTCACATTGTGGATAAAGAGTCCATTGTGGTTCTTGTTGTCTCTTGTAATTACTTTCAAACAAGCCTCAGTTTTGCTCGGTGAGGGGTATTTAGCATGAGATCGCAGAGCTTTGTCTTGTGCTGTGTTTGCAAGTCTAATGCTCCGCTGACAGCCAGGGTTTAAAGAGATAGATGAATGACGGAAAGATAGAGAGAGGGATAAGAAGACAGACAAAGGGACAGAGCCGCAGATCCTACATCAACACCTAGCCCTCATTTGTCTTTTTAAAGAGATCTCTCTCTCTCTCCCGGCACTTACTGACTAGAAATGGCGTATAAAGAATTTGTTGACTTTCTAATAGGTGTGTGTGGTAGTTTTTGCCTTCCCAAATGTGGGAACCCTTACCTTATCTCATCAAGGTGTGTGGATAGGGGCTGCTGCTGCTGAGACTTTAGCGGTGAGAAGTCTGCACTGTCAGGGACTCTCTGTTCTTTGCCTTCATGTTCAAAAATACCAGCCAGCCACTCTTTTTCACAGGTGTTTGCTTTTCAATATTCCACTCACACATTTCATTGGGAGATTGTATCTGTAGAGGGATTGGGCTTTCAGGGCCAAGACGTTCACACTGAACTCGACAGAGATGCTTATCTTCTAGTGGCTGATTTTATGACTCAACAAGACGGACATGCCTCTGCCATAATTTAGTAACATCACAAAAATATCATATTTTGTGGGAAATGTGGTACATCTGTAGTGCAAATGATTTCAAACCAAGCAGTAAAAGACTCAGCTGTTTAACAGACCTGAACAGCTAGAAACATTAATATATCAATAAAAAAAAAGATTTTTTTTTTTTTTTGGAAAATGCCAGCTGCTCTTTACACTGTGTGAACATGTCAGTATAAATGGATCAACAGAAATTATCCAAAATTACTTGGAAAAAAATCCTGTTGCATTAAGTAACATTAAAACAATGGATATTTTATTTTTTTCCTTGCCCTGAAAAGTTTAACATGTTTGTAGATATAAAGTTTTGTTCTCAGAGTGATTATATGAAACATAGGCATCAATACATATGTACATGTATATCCATCTCTCTTCCCTCCTTCTACCTCTGCCTCTGTCCACCCCTTTTTCTCTGTCCCCTATCAAGATGAATCCATAAATATTTAGTAGCGCTTTTATGGTTAACATAGCTGTTGGTGTCATTAGAGTCACACTTTTAAAAACAAAGGCTTCTAAACGGTTCTTGGCTTAAATATATGATGTCAGGAAAATTACTATAATACTATAATCAGTATAGAAATATGTGGCCATTCTTTGATTTCTAAAAAGTTTGCCATTTGCAAAGGAAATATATTTTCATAATTTTTTTAAAAATATGTTTGTTGTATATTTCCATATATGCTGACACTATTACATGTTTTTATATTTTATAATATTGCAATACATGCATATTTCCCACCCCCCTAAGGCTACTTGTGATGTTTGTGTTATACTTGTGATTTTATGTACCAAACACATAATTCATAATTCAGTTTTTCATTATCATTTCACAACCTCTTTTTCATCCTTAAGAAGTAAACAGGCAGTTGCTGCTGTACTTATGAGACTGATATATGTAAATAATCTCTGTACTAATTGCTTACCCAGTATTGGCAAGCCTCATTCAAGAATCAGTCCAGGCTGAAACACTCCTGATGGCATAAAAGGGCAGAGCTAAACTTCTGTATAGCTGAATAGATGGATATATGTAAATATGTGGATATATGTAAATATTCTGTTACATCACAAATATGACAAAGCTTTCACAGCAAAAGAGGAACAGAACAGAAGTTGGTTTGGAGTGTTTTTGAGGTGTTGATAGCCATTGTTTCATTTGTTCATCTAAGCCAGGCATGTCAAACTGGGGACCTTCCGAGCTAAAGCGCTGCAGAGATTAATGTTTACCCTCCTCTAATACCCTGAACTCAGTTAATGAAGGCCTTGCTAATTAGCTGATGAGCTCAGGTGTGTTTAACGAGGCAGTGTGCTGACGTCTGCTGTGTTTTGGCCTGCATAGACTGGAGCCTGACACATGATCTAAGCTAACATTTGGCTTTGCATTGCTTCATTCTAAGTATTTATTTGAGCTGATTTGATTTGAGGTGTTTTTACAGTGTAGATTAAATATACAGACAGTATGGGCTGGCTGAGGAACGAGACGTGTTGATACATTAACAATGTTTGCATACTACTTTAAACTCTTTGGTTCCAAAATCAAAGAAAGTCTTCCATGACAGGACAATCCATTGAAAGGTTCTTTAGGGAAGCAAAAGTGGTTCTTGTGCCATAGAAGCCTCATTTTTAATAGTGCATTTTTATAAGAGAAAGATCAGATTATTCCTTTGAACTAATATATGAGAAGTGTATGTCACCCAAGATTTTGAGTGACATAGACTTCCAATACTTTTAATTACATTGGTCTTGCAGCTACAGTGCAAAACTAAAGCAAACTTTAGACACTAAACATGCCAATCAATTGCATTTGGGGTTAGAAAAATTTGGGTAAAAATATATAAATCTGATTTTTTGATGAACCGTTCCTTTAAGCTTTGGGAGATATTCAACGGAAAATGCAAAAGCATGTAGTTTACAGCGCTACCTGTGGAATTGTAATGTTGTTGACTAACAAGGAGTTTCTGTTGAACTGAAACTTGGGTGATGTCTCCGGCCCCATGCCTAACCACACACAAGACAGGTACTTCAGGTTTGCTGTCAGTCAAGCTAATGCTGCAGCTTTAATGAGGGGGAAATTAGCAGTTATGCGATCACTCGAGAATTGTGATGAAAGAGAAGAAAATCAAAGAGGAATACATTGTGTCATGTAATGTTTTTTTAAAAGGTATTTTACTCAGTATGAACCCGGTAAACCCTGTACCTGGCTTCACAATGACTATTTTTTTAGCTCTAAATAATGTGGACGTTCATCTTTGATACAGCATTACCCTCTTCGACCTCTCCCCATGTCGATATTCACAAGTTGCCTTTGTTCCTGTTTGTCTGTGCCAGATCAATATTATTTTTCTTCAGAGTAAAAATAATTGTTAGGGTGTGAGAGCGTGCTTTCACGCTATTAGCTCTTCCCCCTCCTCCTGCTGGCCACTCTCTTTTCCGCACACTGGGAGTGATGGATGGGGAGCTTTTCTTGCTGCTGATTCTGTCATCTCAGAGGCATGAGGTGCTGGAGGTTTTTCTGTTGGACTTTTTATAAGCCAGCTGTGGGGGGCTTGCAGGGGCCTCCTTACACTGACCGGTTTGGTATAAATCACATGGTATATTTCTTTTTTTGAATGTGGTACTTGAAGCTGAGATGTGGCCAGGCGAGCCTGCATTAGTCAGCGCTCTTTTCTTTCAGGAATGTGGGCTCAATACTCGTCCACTAAGAAAATAGTGGCATCAAACGAAATGCTTGAGGTTAAAGATTCCACACTAAATACTCTTAAGTCATTACAAAAGCGTTTATGTTATAAAATAAGAGGCAGCAGTGAATCACATTAAGGCTGTGATTAGGAATTTTAGAGTTTTGCCAAGTTTCGACTCAGAGATTAACATGGCTTTGTAAAATTATTAATACAAATAAGCTCATAGATAATTCCTGAAGCAATTTATGGCTAAATAACAGGGGGAGGAGTGCCTGCAGACTCAAAGCAGAAGCTTGTGTTGGTGAAGATCAGGAAGGCTCCCAGACAAGATCAATATACAGTGAGACGTTATGTGTGGGAGCGGGATTTCATTATGTTGCATCTACACATTTGCAGCTATAGATGCATGCATTTATGGACTGACAGCTCAGCTAAGGCTATGCGTGTGTGTGTCTATGTGTGTGTGTGGTGGAGGGGGTGGTAGTTGCTCAAGACATTTGGCAGAGTATAGTATATCATGTGGAAGAAAACTGGGAAAGGAGTTTATGTTGTAGTTCTTTAAAGTTGACTAAAACCCTCAAGTGCTGACAGAAAGAGAGAGAGAGAGAGAGAGAGAGAGAGAGAGAGAGAGAGAGCGAGAGAGAGAGAGAGAGAGAGAGAGAGAGAGAACAGGAAGAGAGAGAGGGGAGGAGAGAGAAAGAGATAGAGCAAGAAAGTGAGAAAGAGGGAGAAGTGACAGAGGAGGAGAGAGAGAAGGGGAGTGAGAAAGAGAGAAAAAGAAAAAAGGGGAGAGAGAAAGAGCGAAAAGAGAGAGAGAGAGAAAGAAAAAGAGAAAGGGAGAGAGAGAGAGAGAGAGAGAGAGAGAGAGAGGGGGGTTGTTTCTGTTGGCACAGCGTACAGAAATGATTTAATCTTGGAGAGACGCAGAGTTCTTGCTGTCAATGTGGAAAACATTCCGTAGACTCGTTCGCCCCTCGCGGGTTAATTGGCGGTAAGAAGCAAAGCATTTTCTTTTCTTTTTCCAAGGAGCAGTCATCTTTCATCATCAAGGTGAAGGAGGAAAGCAATGAGCGGTGTTTAGTCTGCTTGCCTCCCTGCCTCCCACCAGTGCCATGACGACACAAAGCAGGAAGTCGGCCCTTCATGGAGATCGAGAGGGTGTAGAAGGTCATAATTAATAACCAAACGTTTGTTTAATGCTTATTAGTTTAGCTTAAGTCCTTGCTTCGCAAACAGGGAAATCTCTGTGCCTCAATTTTCCATCTGGACACAGTCTCCAATGGAAGTGCAGTACTGTGTAAAAGTCAGAGACCTTCATTTAATTGCCAGTCAAAACATCCATTAAGTACATTCATTTTTCAGCCACAGAAAAAATGCAGAAAACATATTTAACAGAAAATTACACAAAAGACTCTACAACCAAATATAATAGCAGATTTTTTAGAATTTGGTGTGTCCAGTCTTTGCCTTTATTGCAGCTTCCATTCTTTTCAGGAGATTTCTTTTACTTTTTCAAAGAAATCTGCAGAAATATTTTCTGCTTTTCACAATCCACGTAAAAACACATTCAGTGATGTTGAGGTCTGGACACTGGGGGGTTAGTCCATTGTTTCACTTATTTCACTTATTTTTCTTTGATTTGTGGATCTTATATCTAATCTCCTTAGAAATATCTCCTGAAACATGAATAATTTGTGGTCTCTCAGTTTTGCCCATCCTGTATGTGCAGCCCTAAAAATAAAAATGCTTTGGTTCCTTCTAGAACCTTTCAGTGGATGGTTCTTCAAAGCATTTTTTTCAGCCTAAACTCTGTTTGCCACTTCTGTGGTGTTTGGCCATTTACCACAGGGTATAAGATAACAAAAGCCATTGAGTCAATACACACCGCTTATTGGCCTTCATTACACACTACTGTTCAAAACTTGGAATTAATTTGCATTCATATAAATAATTGTTGTTATTTTACTCAATAGTGACTTATTTTATGTTGTTATTTTATTCATACGGTGCTGATAGACATACTGTTAGCTAGACACCAGCAGTTATTTTAAGATGTTTTAAATATTTTTGAGGACATTAAGAATTTTTTTATTCACTGATAAATAATATACTGTGATTATATATTTATAGTAATTCCTTTATATGTTACTTGCCTCAAAATCTGATCAACACTTTTAAAATACAAGGCAATCTGGATGTTAATCTTATTATAACTTTTCAGTGTTATACAGTTTTCTTAGTCATTACAGAACCATCTACAGTTCTGCTCATCCTTCTGGGCTCATTTAAAATTTCTTCTTTGAACATTTACCATTAAATCCCCAGTCCATACTGTCCAAATTTGAAAGCCAAGATGCAAACAGTTATCATGGTACTCAACACTACGCCAATATCATAGGTAGAAAAAAAGTGCATGGAAGATGTAGAACATGGGCCCTTTAAAGAACCATCTATTCCATAATGAATGGGCCAATAGGAATGGCCCAAAATAACTTAGTAAAATCTTACATTTACATTAACTTACATTAAAAGTTATGAATGTTGCATTTCTTTTTCTTTTTTTCCATGGGCAGCCACAATATGCACGTGTTCTTTTTTCGTGTGCCATGTGTGTGCTGTTCTTGCCCTCTTTGACCTGCAGGAGCCCACTCCATCACCCTTGTCCTGGGGGCACCGCCGCCGCAATGGAAATGATCATGTAAACAGTGGATCAGGAGTATGTGCTAGGATAGCGTTTGCTAGTGGGGGAGGAGAGGGAAGAATGGTGGGAGGGAGAGACAACCAGAGAGAGAGGGCAATGGGGGTTACCATTCCTTTACTGGCCTCCGTTTATTTCAATCCAAGGTCAGAGGCGTTTGCCACCCAATGATTGTGGTTGGGATTTGTGAAGATAAAAACGCTGTGCTTCATGTCATACAAGCCTACAAATAGTATGAGTGGTATGACAGCAAATTTTCGGTCTACTCTCAAATATGGCTCTACTTTCAAAGTACTATCAAGTTCTTCACACAGTTTTTTGACTGATTATTTAGGTGTCTTTGTCCCATAAGTGCATTTTTGTTACGCCTTTCTTATTAGTTTCATTTGCCTTTTGTTCCTGATCTGTTTCCATATTATTTTTTCCAGGGCACTCATATTCTTATCACACCTTTGCCTTTGAGTTTTCCTCCAGCACTCCCCCAACGTCACCTTCCCCCCTGCACAAAATCCATTGCAGCTGGAAGCAGCCAGATCAGGTTTCTGTCCGAATCTGCTGAGAGCCAAGAGCTGCTGTTTTTCATTACATGTGCCTCAGGAGATGTGGTCACTCACCAGCAGAAGGAGCAGTCAGGTCACCAGGTAGCTCTGTCACTCCAAATACCTACTTCTAAAACCTGAAAGAAGAACTGTCATTCCATCAGGCAGTCAAACTAGTTCCTACATTCAGAATTGCTGGAACTTCTCGTACATTTAAACCGGAATTGCTGATAAATTGGAAAACAAAAGCTCTCAAGTTTCATGCATCAGTATTACAAGTTAAATGTTGAAATAACATCGACATATTCAACATAGAGTGCTGTCCAAAAGTCATACACGACTCTTCATTTATTTTATTTCTAGTTAAAACAGCCATTAGTTGTAGTTTTTATGGTTAGAAAAAAAGGAGAAAAGATACTTAACAGAAAATTACTCAGATGCTTTTTTTTCAGTATTAAATATGTCCACCTTTATTACAGCTTCAGTTCTCTTTGAGAGGCTTGTTTTCAGTTTTACAGTTATTTTCCCGCACCTCCAAAGTTCAGTCTTAGAAGTTGTTTGCATTTTTTGCCTCTCATGATTCATGTAATCCCTAACACATTAAATTATTTTGAGAGTCTGAGAATGCCAACAGCTTTTTGGTTTGATTTGCAAGCCCATCTTCTTGACAGTTACTCATGCTTTCATAGCATAAGCATCAGACAGTGTCTTCTTACTGTGGAAGGATGGTGGTCTACCAGATTTTGTTGTTAAGAGTCTCATTTTCTCTACATCTTTTAATAATGAATTGTAGTTTTGGAAACACTTGTTTTGTCATTTATTTTCCTTTGACTTTCCCTTTTCCTTAGGCAAATGGATTGTTTTATATCTGATCTTTTCAGAAAGATCTCCCAAAAAATGAATAACTTGCACATAATGGCTGTTTTGCCTGGAAATTAAACAAATGAAAGGTGGTCTCTGAATCTTGCATAGAACTGTATAATTAGTTCTTACCCACAGAGTGGTCATTTGGCAACATTACAACACTACTTTGAGAACTGGTGGGTTAATTAATCTTCTGAATCTTCTGAGACTTGAGGCATTGTTTAAAAATGCTTTGTTGTTATTATATAAGGTCTATATTATGGAACAATGAGGTATTTTTTGTAAAGATGACCACAGGTTAAAGTGGCCTCAGGCCATGTGATATGACTGATGACTGATATGTCTGTTGATGCTGCATTCATAATGAAATGAGGAACCAGGTCATTACCCTTCCAATCAAGTAAATTACTACAATTAGTCAGGTCACTCTTTGTGGCACAATGGATGCCTCAGCACCCAGAGGATCTAAGTAGGGTTTTCCCACATCTTATCTGGACTGCGCCCAATCAAGAACATTTTACCATTGTGTGAGGCAACCCTAGAGCTACACCTGAGGAATCCCTCTTACATCACCTCTCCAACCCCCTCTCTGTGCTGAAATCAGACCTGTAGAATCTCAACAAGTTCGAGTCCATCAGCACTGTGGAGCAGTGGAGGAAATGACCCCCTCAAAACTTCCTGTTGCTGACAGACAAATGAGCTTAACCTCCATCAGTAGGCCAAGCAGTGCAGAGCTCCTGTGTGGCGTGTGACAAAAGTCGTAAAGTAAAAATGGGAAAAGTGCAGCTCTTGCTGATGTGGAGATCTTTTAATTGTCATCATCAATGTTCAGGAGATGTCTGTCCATCAGGGTTAGTTCATTTACCCATGCAAATGCAAGCTTTACAGAAAACTGACAAATGTCTAATGAGTAGTGCTACTCAGATTTTGTCAAAAAGCATACATTTAAATTTTTGGATTAATGTTACTGCTGTTATTTTTGTTGTGTAATTAAGCAACATGTAGCCTACTGTGTGCAGTCGGCTGTCTTTACTGATTTACCTTGAGGCAACATATTGTCTGCCTTCTGATTTTGTAATGATGTTGGTATATATGGTAAATATGATGGGGAAAATGTTGTTGGCAACTCCCTTACAATAGGTTACATAATAAAGCCTCAACTTTAACTTAACTTAGCTAGCAACATTAAAACAGTAAATTCTTTGCTTAGTTTATCAACAATTTTTTTATCCCTAACTTCATTTACGCTGCAAAAAATTGTAATCAATCAATTTAAAAAATGTGCCCGCTTTAAGGAATGGTCAGTAAAGGGTCAGCATCCCAAAAGCTTCTCTCAACCACTCAAACTGAATCCACATCACCATGTAGCTGAACACAGTGGGAGCCATTGTAGACAACAGGTGTTGTGCTGAATTCTGTGCACGTCATGCAGGCATATGGATGCCAAAGATTATGTTCGCAATTTCTGTTGTTTCTTTTTATTAATGAGAGTTTATATAGATTTTTTACTGAAGATACATGTTTATGAATTGAAATAAAAGAGAACACAAACATAATCTAGAGTCCAAATGTCCGTAGGGAAGTCAGCACCTGTTGTCAGGGGCAGTCTTTGTACTAGGCAAAGGTAAGCAGGCCCCTAGGGTCCCAATGAGCCAAGGGCCCCGTGAAATTACAAATTAGATACTCCACTATGTTTGTGTGTATATATATAGATATATAGATATATATATATATATATATATATATATATATATATATATATATATATATATATATGTATATATATATATATATATATTTTTTTTTCCAAAACATATGTATATATACATTGTAAAAATAGTTTAATTTGTGATTGTAGCTATTATTCTCAGTCATTTCAATGCAGCCCCACCCCTTCGTCATGGTTACAATAGACTATTACATGTTGTTACATTATGAAACAATTGCGGAAAGTGAGATAAGATTATTTCACTCGCCAAGACATTTTTTTGCAGTGTAGGCAATGTGCCACTCAGGAGCCCAGAGCCTCAACTAATTTAATAATGTGCATCCAGGCGACCCCATTCCTGTCTTTAGCCTAGAGCCCCAGATTTACAAAATTCCTGCCTGTTCTCTAAAGGCTGCCCTCCAACATTCAGCTACATGGTGAAGTTTTATTTATTTTTCTGGCTCACAGTAAGGAATATTGTCCCCTAAATGACATTGACAAGTCTGCATGACCATAATGAAAACCTGGACATGGTTTGAATGAGTTGAGAGATGTTTTAGGGATGTATTTACATGAAAGATTTGGGTGACAATTGACTTCCAGCATTTGTTAGCAACATTAGCCACATAACTACAGCACTAAACTAAAGAAGCTAAATTTGGACACCAAATGGGGTAGGTAGAAAAAGGAGGACATGAACAACGAAAATCACTTAAATTAATAACACAACCTAAGTGTAGGTATTTTTACAAAAACACAGAATCATGTGCTACAATTTTAGGCTGAAAAGGATTTTGAGTCCATGTTCTGTAAAGGTTGTCCAATCTCACAACAGTTTTTATGAAAGTACTCGTCTGTGGGTGGAGCATGGATGTCACTTGAACAGCATTAATGCCGCCACATAAGCCGATCAGTGGACTTGAACTGCATTTGTTTCCATGGGACTAGTTCATTAATGCACGTATTTACATGATTTAATGCTCTTGTACGCATGTTAGTAAGTGTCCGAGTTTATACGACTCCATGCTGGCCCACATATACACACATAGGCCTGTAAGTAGAGCCCTGCGTGGAATGTTGGAGGGGGGTTAGGGAGGAGAGAGGAGGGGATGGGTGATTAGTGGGGGCAGCTGAGATCTGTCCCCCAGCTGTAATGACAGATTACCCAGCAGGTGTGCCACTCATCCTTCACACCGCAGCCAGCCCCCAGCCCAATCCTGCCCAGCCAAAGCCTTTTCCCCCTACCCCTAACCCCCCCCCATCAC
This sequence comes from Colossoma macropomum, assembly GCF_904425465.1. Classification (NCBI taxonomy): domain Eukaryota; kingdom Metazoa; phylum Chordata; class Actinopteri; order Characiformes; family Serrasalmidae; genus Colossoma; species Colossoma macropomum. The sequence goes on along the minus strand of NW_023494795.1, from coordinate 18,065,277 downwards.
CCACACACCTCAGTTATGAGGGCCAGCAGGCTCAGAGGCCTAAAATGTTGGACTGTACTAGACAAAGTGTCAGCATGAAATATGGTGTGTACAGCTGGATCACCAACTACTACTGCAACACGGCATTTCTCAAAAGCAACATAAACGCACCATAGCAGGGAGAGTATTAAAAGGGATTTTTAAAAAGAATTGGGGTCAGATGTCAAGAAAAAGTTGAACAAAATGCTAGAAGTGATTTGTTGTTTAAACAAAAAAAAGTTGATCTGGTGCCCTAAAGGGCCCCCTCAAGAGCCCCCTCATGGAAAACAGACATTTCCTTACTTTTTGAGTTTGTTGTATGTAAACAGAGTTAGAATGTCAGAATATTTATTTCATTCTTCAGTTCATATATTCAATATATAGAAATTAACTGCAAAAATATCCCTTTTTGAATCCATTGTTTTTTATGATGAAAAACAGAGTATTTAAAAATATCCGCAGATTTCAAGCAATAAATAGAGGCTGGGAAATGGTAATGTAAAAATGTATTGTTTTTGGTACATAAACACATGCAAACATTATAATAAATGTGTTTAGTAAGTGTATATTAATAGATTAATACATTATATAAAACATTAATATGAATTAGATAAATGTAGCATATGGAGCTTAAAACAAAATAAAATAAAATGTAAGTAAATGAAGGAAAAGCATGTAACAAATGATAAAATCCCCAATCCCAACTTATTGCTGCTGCCATAGCAAATCTCTAAATTGAATGTACGCTAATTCTAATTATCTTGAACATATGCTAACGCAAACATTTCATTCCTACCAATTTTGGACCATTTCATCAGGAAATGTTCACAAAGGGCAGCTGGTGTTTTAAAAAAAGTTTTTGATATGACAGTGACATTATCCTGTTTGCACAGATTCTTACTTGTTTATGCACATTTATACACATGTACAGTGGTTAGATATAATTTCTTCCAGATGGACATGCAGGATAATGGAATACACAGACAGCAGATGACAGCAGTTGTTGTGGTGGCTGTTAGTGGAACAGCCTGCTGCAGAGCCAGACTCCACGAGATTGGATGCTCATCACACAGTGAGGCTTTATCTAAATGAGCAAGCTGTGGTTGTTTCAGACAGCCTTGGCCATTTGTAGGGCCTGTGTGAATGAGAATGAGCCGCCTGCTGTTTTTACTCTACACAAACACCTTGACTAATTACTTTGGGCAATCACAAAAGGCAGGTCAGCAGGGAGAACTTCAGAGTTTTTTCTCCTTCAGCAGCAGGCCTGCTCTGGGCCTGGGACTGAGAGTGAGAGTGAGAGTGAGGGATGACAAACTCCTCTACTTTATGTCTGCACACATGTCATTATTTGTGTGTGTGTGTGTGTGTGCACGTGTGTGTGCATGTTTGTTTTTGTACATTTTCAGGACACAAATGTCCTAATGTTCTAGGAAAACCAACCACAGGAGAGTCAAAAGTCAAAAGTGTGCTTCACTTCATGAAGGTCTTTCATGAAAAGCTATGTTTGATTATTAAAATCTGAAAGGGAAGACACTGAAGTTTGTGATTAATCTTAGGTTCAGGCTCAGAAATTGTGTATTGAAATGTCATATTGAAACATCTCACCTTCTGTTATTTTTTTACACCATTTGAAAATGACTGCTTCTCTTGACATGACTAATGGACCAATAGAAATTGTGCAGAACTACTTAGAATACGATCTCATTACATAAAGATATCAGAGTCAAGAAGATTTTTTCAATCTTCGCCTGCAAATTTGCCATTTAGGAGATCCAAATTTTTGTTACAACAGCGATGATATGAGACACAGGTATGACCCCATGTCTTAACAGGTGATAAAAACCAGCATATGTATGTGTGTGTCTGGACCCACCACCCCCCTCCCCACCATATACCCATTACAGGCCCTTCAGTCTGTCACACTTTCGTTTGATGGCTCTTTACAGCAGGGCAGGTCCGGCTGCAGGGGGGAACTGAGCCTTTGATTGCCTTTATGCAGAACACATGTGGGAGAAGACCTGTGGCCGCCCCGCTGAGAGCACCTCTCTCTCTCTCTCCCAGAACTACAAACATGCTCTACTCTCTCCTAAAGCCTCACTCTCTCTCTTCTACTGAGCTCGCTCTCTCACTTTTCAACACTCATGTCTACAACACCCCCCCCCCACACACACACACACACACGCACCATCTTATTCTCTCACTTCTTATTCTCACGTGCATTTCTCCAGCCCTTTCTTTCTCCCCTTGTTTATCCTTTCCATAGGAAACACCTACATTCTTCAGAATATTTGTTTTTATCTTAGACTTTAGGGCGCAACATTGCTGAGGCCTAAGCTTCATTCTCCTGGGGACGTATGTTCTCAATTTTGAGATGTTGATTGACTGAGTAAGAACTATGCCTGACCTTCTTTGGAGCCTCCCCTTCCTCGCTGTGTGGCAGAAGCATGTGAATGATTGAGAGTGAATGCATGCACCGATCAGTAACTTCATTATGGTCCTAATGGTTTTGAGAGTAGAGCTCTTCATGTTGAGTTGGCTCTCTAACGCCATTACTCTGGAAATCCAGCGCACTGTCACTGTCATAAGAAAACCAAAAAGGTTACTTTATGAGAGGCGGAAAAACTGAACTTAATCAATAGACTTGTGAGACTGTAGATTTGAAAATATTTTATTTAGAGAGTACCCTTTAGATACTTTGTAGAAACTTATTGATATTCAACTAAAACTGGCCCTAATCCTAAACATAACTTTAACCTCAAACAAAAACATAAACCTAACCCTTACCCTGGCTCTAAACATAACCCTGATCCAAATGATATTTTTTAGAAGATATTTCTGAGATCAAACACATTTTAAAGATACAGAGGTTAGGACTTTTAACAACCATGCAAGACTTTTGCTTCAGATGTGAAAAAAATCCACTGTGAGAAAACAACTCAACGCTATGGGTCTGAAAGGATGTGTAGCTGATAAAAAGTTGTTAGTGAGAAAATAAAATGGACAAAAAGGAAAAAAATGCACTGGAACTCCAAAACTGGACTAAAATGTGGCGTAAGGTTTTATGGAAGAATACAAATTTGGATTGTGAGAAGTAGAAACTCCAACCAACTTCTAAGACTAAACTTTGGATGTGTGGAAAAATATCTGCAGATTCCTTTGAAAAACTGAAAACGAGTATTCCAGAAAAGAATGGAAGCTGTAATAAAGGCAAAGAATGGACACACTAAATACTGGAACAAACAAATGAAACAACTGAAACAAATGAAAGGTGGTCTCTGACTTTTGCACCGTACCAAAGTTTGTTAATAATTTGAAAATCTATATATAATCTATAGGAGGATGTAGGTTATCTTCATATTGTATAGTGTATTACCCAAACAAAGTAAGACCCAAACTTTCATTCCAAGCAATGTGGGATAATTTCTGTAGGTCCATTCATCATCAAATGCTCTCATGATGTAAAGGGAAGCTGGCGAAAAAAATGAAAAAAGCTGCATGTTATTTTTACTAAAGCAATGCTACACAGAATAGCCATTTTCAGGTACAACACTGATCGGTCAGTAACTCAGAATGGTATTACAAGCAATGTGCTTCATGTTGTTATCTCTATGCAGGTCAGTCTCAAGTGTGCTATGTACTCTTGTCAGTCTCTGTGTGCTGCTAGTCATAATGAGCTTGACACTGTGCCTAAATTCTCTCTCCTCTAGCGCCCTCTGTCGGTGACGTAATTGTTCAGTTCTTCAGCTCTCCAGCTGCCGTGTATTTATCCAATAACAAAGCCCTGTTTGAGGGCCCAGATCAAGTTGCAGCTAATGCTTTAGCAAGGACCTGCTGCTGAAAGATGTTGCTATTTGAAGCGGCTTGGGTTTCAAGGTGGCTAACAAAGCAGAGCATAGCCTGTGCAAAGGAAATGAGATGGAGGGAGAGATGGAGGAAGAAAGGGAGGGAGGGAGGAGAAAAAAAGGGGTGGCGAGAAAGGAAGGGGACGGATAGAAAAGGAGCGAGAGATTGGGGAGGGAAGGAAATAAAAGGAGAAGTGAGAGATGAAATGATTGCGCATGGGAGGGAGTGTGGGAAGGACAGTGAAAGGTGAACAAAAACAGCATGAATAGACCGCAGCGGATGGGACAGACCTCTGTAGATGGGAAAGTGGCCATAGCAGAATGTAGGCTGGGTTAGCACAGGTTTTATTTGGCCATATGGGGATAGTGAATGGGCACTGGGCTGGCAGGCTGCTGAATAAGCATAGAAACTCTGACAGTATGGTAACTGGAAAAATGTGACCATTATTTATAATAAATCAGAATTTTCCTTTACACTCCCGCTTGCTCTCTCACTCCTGCATAGAAGCATACACACTCACACAGAAACATATTTGGTTTTATACGCTGTCAGGATGTGAGATTCTTAAGTACAGTACTCTGCAAAAGTCGGAGAGCACACTTCACTTATTTAACCCAAGAGCTTTAAATATGAGTTTTCAGTTCAGTCCCATTTCCCAAATTCAGCTTTGGAAACTCCTGTTTTTTTCCACTTATTTTCCCTTTGGCTTTCCCCTTCCTTGTGTAAGTGGAATGTCTTATATTTAATCATTCAATGTTACACAGTCCTGCATGTCCAATATATGTACCTACCTATATGTAATGAGAATTTTCTCCTTACGAATCTAAAGCTTACCTTACCTCAGCCTCACTAATCAAAAAGACTTGGTTTGTCTTTTCAGTGGTAAAAATTGACATACTTTTTGTCAAGAACACCCATTTTTCTGTTTTTCTTACAAAATCAGGACATTTTCATCTTGAAAATGTAAAAACAACAAATACACATGCGCACACAAACACACACACACACACACACACACACACACACACACACACACACTTTTGGTTCTTCAGGGGCCCCTGGTGGTGTTTGGTTACAGCTCTCCATTTTCTGGAAGGAATGACCGCATCGGTTGCCTAGGGAATCAAACCAGGAAGGACAGCCGCCGGAGCTGGGCTCAAAATAGCCCTGAGCAATATCCAAGCAAATCAATACTCTGCTGTTCTCTCACAGATGGAATATTGCGAGCTCAGACATAAAGTTTTGTAAGAAATGATGCCACACTGATCCATGTGTGGGCATCGACATCGTGACATTAGACCTGTGGAATTCCTGTCATTCAGCTCTATAGGGGCTGGGAGAGGCTGAGGGTTGTTGTCATAAGGAAGAGGAAGTATTAGTGTGATTTGGGGTCAGGGGTTAGCTGTTCAGCTGTTATTGCGGTGTCTGGTTTTGGACATGTAAACCCTTCAGCTTAAGAGAAATCATGTGGGGTCCAGTGAAGCAAACAGCAAAATGCTCTAAGCATTGACCATCTGAAACATTAACGTTGAAATTAAAAAGTAGCAAAGTCTTTATACTGATTTTGGGTAAAAATATTTATTCTTATTGTATATTGTCATATTGATGTTCATATTCTTATGGAATTAAATGCTGTAAGCAGTATTGGAGCAGCAGAAAAAAAGCCAAAGGCATTATTTATAAAACATTAGTACGCACTTGGTTGATTTGAAATGTTTGCAGGTGAAAATTCATGTTTAAGTAGTGAATTATAAAACAGGAATTTGGTGCAAAGATGTGTGTATATCAACACAAGTTTCCAATCTGACTCACAAACGATAGTGCCATTGTGTTACAGGCATTACAGCATTCAATTCAATGTGTTTTTATAAATCAATTGTATGCAAATGCTGAGAAATTAAGAGTTAAGTTAGAATGACATTTCAGTACATTTTTGTGAGTCGACAAGAATTTACAGGAGGGTACAATATGCAAAGGTTTGGGCACCCTGGTCAAGTTATAGGTATTTTCTGAGTGAAAATAAGTGAACACATCTTCTACAGACAACACACTTCTGGACAATGGATAATTACTGTTTATTTGCTGAACGTAACACACTGGGAAAAGTAATAAAACATAAAATGTGGCCTGTGCAAGTAATGGAACATTTAATATGTTTTTTCCACCCAAGATGTTAAATTCAGCAAATAAACAGAAATTGTGCTCTAGAATTTGCAGAAAGTTGCCATATTGTCAATGTTAAAAAAAACTTTGTTTTTTTTACATTTTTTCAGCTTTTATTTCTACATGATGAAAGCTCATTGTGGGAAAGTTTTGTGATATACTGGCCAATGGATATGCTCCAAAATTGCTTGGAATACTTTAATATACATTATAAAATTTGTCATCTCCTCTAAAGTTACCATTTTAGCAATACTTGTTTTTCTTTGGACAGTGATAATATATGACATTTGTGTTCACTGTAGAGGATGTGTTAACTTATTTTCATTTAGAAAATCAACAAAAATGTGTAATTTCTCAGGAAACTGGAAGATTACCAATTATCAAAAATCTATAATCCCCTTAAGAAACTATGGGTGGTTCCAGACTTTTTTCTCAGCCTCATAGCTACATCTACATAGTCTACATATTAGGTACACAGTAATTACTGAACAATTCATAGTTACACAAAAATTAAGATCAATAGCTGAATAAAATGTTAAGAGTTCCAAAATTTATAAGAAAATAGTGAGGTAGCTTGTTCAGTATTATCATCTACTAATATCTTTAGGCCATGAAATATTTATGTGAGCAAAACTCAGCTTGTTTTCAGTTCTGAGTAGCAACATTCCTGCATATCTACACTTCAGGACCAGCTCCCCAAATACTGGTTGTACGTTTGTTTTGATAAATGTCATAAGCCTCATCTCTAGGAAAAGGCTTAACGATTTATTTGAAAAGTACAATTTAGATTGCCTTTTCCCCTTAAAATCATTCCTTCAGTCTTTTGTTTGTTTGTCTGACTGGGAATCAATTGTCAGTGTTTATTGCCTTAGAAATGTTTATTAAACATCAGTGCAGTGCTTTTCTTTGCATCAGCTTTCTCTCTTTTCTGTCTTCCTGCCCATCTGTCAGTTCATCGTTTTCTTCCACTATTTTAAAATGGACATAAGCAAAAATCAAGACAGATATGGATGTATTTTTCTCCTAGTAATCACAAACAATTGACTTAAAAAAGCATCAAAATAAGCCTAGAGCTTCCACTGTATCAGTGCGTAAAGAGAGGTGCGTAAGTAGGGTACAGATTCCTCTCTCGGCGTGTGGAGTAACAAAGCTATGCACAAATGACAGAGTGTGAGACACTAAGAACCAACTCAGCCTCTCTGCATGTTGCCAACTCCCTTTACGCTGTGCCATGCTGTTCTCATCTTACCCTTGTGGCCCTGGCACATCAGCGTTTTTTACACACCTCCCTCCTCCCTCTTTCCTTTTTTCCCTTCCAGTGTCCTTCAGAAGGGCATCTGCATAGTAGTTTCCTTTACCACCCCCTCAGTCATTTAAAGTTCTAAAGGGCAATCCTCGCAAACCCAGAGTTCATTACTCTCAACAAGAGTAGCCCCCTACTCTAAAATAGCCATTGCTAAGACCCACTCTCCTATGGACCGTACACGTGCCACACGTCTATCTGTCAGCACATGCTCCAACAAATTCTCCAAAGGCTATACTGATACCTTTTTAATATTGTAACTTCATGTTTATTGATCTAAACCTGCTCCATGAATCTGAGACATGTAATCTCCTTTGAATGTTCACATTCTGAGGCTTATTATTTGGAAACTACATGACTAAAAATAAAAGTTCCAAAAAGAGTTCTTTCCCTAAAGAACTTTCCCAGGGACTTCTTTCTTTGGTTCTTTAAACCACTTAATCAAACAATTTAGGGAATGAAAGGTGGTTCTTTTAAGGTATTGCTCCAAAGAGCAGCTCATTTAATGCAAAATAACAATGTTTTTAATAAATTTTCATCAATTATAACACTCATAACATAAACCAGTACATTTTTGGGGACAATCATTATCTGTTGTAAAATCTTCAAAATTTCTGGGAACTCACATTAGAGATTCTTTGAAGTGGAGCACTGTTTCTGATAACATCACCAAAAAATGTCAACAAAAGCTGTTCTTCCTGAAGAGAGAAGAAAGAGAAGTGAGAAGAAAGCTATGAATTTTACTTGCCCATAACTGAGAGTGCTCCAATATCATCTATTACAGTTTGATACAGAAATACAGATATTCAAACTCATAACATATTGCAAGGTATTTTTGGTAACGCATCAAAGACAATCAGAATACCTCTTCTTTTAGTTAATTTTGTTTATGCTCTGCACACCTTTCAGTCAGCAAACAGAATAATCACATTTCATCCAGTTAACCATCTTTTTCAACTACTTCCTTCTGGGAGGCACTACAGTTCTTTAAAAACGAAGACGACCTGTTAATGGAATAGCATTTTTCCTACTGTGATTGCTAAACTAATGCTAAACTATTCTAGTGTGTGTCATAGTGAATATTATAGTGTATATATGGTGTAGTGTAAATCATTATAGTCTGTCCATAAGATTTCCAGCCTTTGTGAGAATGCAAATTAAATGAAAATATTGTAGAATCTTCCATGGTTCTCCTATACTACATCTTGTACATTGTATTGTATATTGTTTATTGTATGTATGTGTTACATTGTATGTGTATTTTGTCACGACAAAGTCGAATCACATCTTGATGCATCGGAAACAAAACCTACCATGTCATGTAACAATAAAAGAATCAATCAATCAAATGAGTTTGATGTATCATCCACTCCCTGGTCCATATAGTCAATTTATCTAAACTAAGTTGTAAAAGCAGCCTGTTTTGAATACTTTATTTTTGTGATGTCACAAAATCAAACACACATCTGCCTACCAGTTTAGTCCTGCCCATTCACACTGAAGTTATAAGCAGCGTTTCAGCTCAAACTGCTTTTTGAATGAGGCCATAAATACAGGGCAGCCAATCAGAACTGAGCTCAGCCTGTTTAATTAAAGACTTAAAAGGGCTTGAAAATGATCACATAAAATTTATTTTAGCAAAGTAAAACTCCACTGATGTGGATATAACTGGTCTTCAGGTAAAGAAATATACAAGAAAAATGTAGAATAAGGGTCCTCAAGTTGGTGGAGTGAGGAATGTTAAGGAACAGCTTTTATGGAACCTTGTAACATCACTGTACTGCATCATAAATCCAAACTCTCACACTGTACATCACAACAGCTTCCATTCCACACACTGTAACTCAATGTCCTTCAGTGCTTCAGGACAGGATGAAAGCTCATCGATCCCCTGTGAGGTCTTCAGCTTCATCTCAACCAGCACAGAGGCCACAGGCTTGCTTTGGTCTTTTCCGCTGAGTTCACAGCAGAACAGGGTCACCCAGCGGCAGAGCATCAAAGATCTGACCTTACAGGACATAATGAGATGCAGTGACGAGCCAAAGCTATGGTGGCTCTGAGGGGTGAAAAACTGAGAAAAGATGTTTTTTCAAAAATCCACGTTTGGTCACTACATAAGCTTTTCCTCAAAGTCAGTTCCATAGGGGTGCTGAAAGAGGGAGAAAAAAGGCTGCATTTAGTTATTCTGTGGTCATCAGAATTTATAATATGATTCATTCGCTGACTAACAGGAAAACAAAATACTGAGCCTTGCAAATCCTGGAGCAGAGAGGGCAGGATAGCCTATTGTTCTGCACAGTGAGTGAGCTCTACTAGACCTTAACTCTACTCCGCTTTCACTGCTACTGTTGAACCTTCACTGAGCTCTAAATAGTGCAACACAACATATGCAGTGCACAATTAAATAACGAGTAAGTTCTGCAGCAGATAATAGCATAATCAGCACATCCCAAGTCCCACACCCTCCTCAGTACAGTCCTTAGTCCTCACTCCTCCAATGCCAAGCTTGCTCTGTGTGGGTCATGCCAGGCAGAGCAGGTGTTGTGTCCCGTCCGGATCTGTCCAGTTAGAGAAGGATCACTGAGCCATTCCACCACGATCAAGCAAGACAGCTGCAGGGAGGTCTGGACCCATGCTTAGCCCCACAGCTGTCACGCTGTTGTGGGTAAGGAAAGGCTTCACTAACTATTGTTGTAATCAGTCATGTACTGGTTACCTAAACTACAGGCCAAAGGCATAGAAGCAAACAGTGATTATTTAAAGTTTTTAAAATATTTTATCACCTATTTTGAAACCAAGCTTCAAAAACAGCCCATTTTGAAGTAATTTTTTGTGATGTCAGCAGTTTAGCCCCACCCATTCACACTGAAGCTATTAGGACAGTTTCAGCCCAGACTGCTTTTTTAATAAAGCACAAGAGAGTACAGCCAGCCAGAACAGAGGTCATTTACAATCTTCTCAATCTTAAATGTGCAGTAAAAACAGCCTGTTTCATTCTAAAGAATAAAGAGGATGGAAAATAGTTATGTAAAAAGCAATTATATTTATTTTTGGCACATAAACATACATAAATATCATAAGTGAATCTAAAATAAAAGATAAATGTAGGGTATGGCCTTTTTAAATCAATTTTGCAGCAATGACAAGAAACCGCATTTCTTCTAATTTCTAGATTCACCAAAGATGTGTACATATTCCGGTGACACTTTGAATGGCCCTTTTTAGATGAAATAAACACTTAACAGACTCTCAGTAACAAATCAACAGCATATCAATGACGTAGCAGCAGTGAATATATTCAGTAGATTATCTAGACTTATATTTAACTGCGTAAATAAAATGTATTTATAACCTGGTGAATTCAGTTGTTTTTCACTTTATTTGGAGGGTCCAAATTCATATCTGTAGATGTTAACCTGAGAAGTCATTGAGGATGTAACAGGTATAACGCAGACCACCTCAACATTCTTAACAAGCTGTTATACACATGCTGCTGACACAATCCTGTAAGTGGACTTTAACTGGATTAAGTTTTGGTTAAGGTTAGGGTTAGGATTAGGACCAGGATTAGGGATAGTGTTTGAGTAATGTTGGGAAAGGTTTGTTTTGTGTAATGGAAGTAACAAATAAAGTCAGTTTCGTGTGAAATATCAACAATACCTCTAACTAATGCAAGTAATGTACCAACAGTCTATCTTCAAGATATTTACCTAAACGTATTTAGATGCTTCACTTTTGCTACTTTGCTGATATGTTGTTGTTGTGTTACTGATTCTCTGTTGAGTTTATTAATCATCTTTTATTGATTTGCAGGGATGTGACCTTACTTTAATGTATTACACCGTAAAAGCCTTCACAGTCTAATAACTTTCTCTTACATTTTGACCATATTTTGAATTCTGCCTGTGAGAATCATATGGATATGATTAGAGCTGCAGTATAACTCTGAGGGATAGCCACCAGGATCAAATTAAGAATCAGGCAGTTGTGCACCATTGTTGCAGACATTTAGCTAAACCCTTTGTTCGATGTTAATAAAATCATAAAAATATACTGCTGACTATAATCACTTACAAAATTCAAATCCCCTCATTCGTTTGTCTTACAGAATAACATTATAGATCTAGCTCAGCAGTGATTCCTGCTTATAGCTCATGCTACATATGAACTTAGTTCTTTGCTTCTCATTTGCTGGCACATATTTTCCCCCCCACTATTTTTTTCAGGGCTGTAGGGAGAGCCCTACCCTGGAGCCAAGGAGGGAGGGAGGGAACCACACACACAGTGGAATTCTCAAGCCTCACTTCCCTGCCCTGAGGGACCACATCATTAGCCCAGGTAATCCTCAACAGCCTTAGTGCATAGCCCTAGCCATCCTACCCCAAACGTTCAAACAACAAACAATCCTCTACCCCTCTATTTACCAGACATACCATCTGCCGCACAATTAGCCTATGTTGAGTAAACACCACTTAACCCAGTCTAAAGTTGATGAGCTAATTGGGTTTAATTAGAGTGCTGTTGTTATGGGGGGTGAGAGCTGGAGGGCAGGCATTTTTCTTAATTAAGAGAGTAAGTGCCATTGCCAGTGTTGCCAGTTATGTTTAAAGTGGCTGTGTTTAATGTGTTCCGTTAGATTCAGGGGCTTCATGCTCGACAGTTAGAAATCAGACACTGAAAGCCATGGCTATGACTTGCAACCAGCAGGCATGCGCTAGTTTGTCTGAATTCCCCACCAAATTTAGGTTGAAAAGCGGCCTGTCATGCGGATAAATGAAAAAGATATTAGGCTTGTGACAATGTTTTGTATCACCATATCATGTATACCACACAGAAAGCTAAACTCGTATTTCTGTTATAAGTTTACGTCAACTTCATATCAGCCTACACAAGGGAAGTGATGAATCATATTGATTATAGGCACAGTGTGCTGGATGTTTGATTTGCGACTGAATGTAAAGTCATGTTAGAGTGTTTTAAATGTACAGCTCTGAGGCTCTGTTTTCCATGACCCACTTCCACTGTGGGTGTGTTATTGATGTCAGTCTTGTTATTGCAGAATGATCCGAGCGTGGCCTTGAAATCCAAACCAGGTCCAGATTGCCTGTGTTGCATGGCTCTAGCACTGATAAGATCCAGAGGTAGGAGCTGGGCCTGAGGACCCACCCGGGCTCAACTTACAGCAGCAGCTGGACTGCTGGGGTGAGGGAGGAGGACGGCAGGTCTAAATGGGACTGTGTGGAAAAATTGGCTTGCTGTCTGAGGTCCAGAAATGAACTTTCAAAGATGACCATCTTGGCAAAAAGCTTCTTGGTGATGCTCAGAGACAGCCCAAGAAGAGGCACAAGACAATGTGGAAAGCATCTAGACTGTGGCATATGACTGAATGAAATGGGGATTTGCTTCTCAAGCATGAATAGATCTTGTCTAGCTGATCTCCCTTTCCATCTCTCTCTCTCTGTCAGCTGGAGGGGCTGGAAAAAGAAGGCTTGAATGCTGAGCTTTGGAGCATCCGGCCAAGGCCTGGAGCCTAATACTCCTGGCTTTCCTAGAGATTTCCTGAACCTGCTGGCTAACTCAATAAAGGGTAAAAAATGCATCTTGGCTTAAATCCACATTGTTTATTTTGATTTGTTATGCACTGCTGTGGTATTTCTTCCTCAAGAGGGTGGTGGTCACTGCTTACCCAAAAGTGAGTTTTAGAATAGGCATTTTTTTTTTTTGTTCAAACCGATCACAATATTTCTAAACTCTCCCACAGAGAGCCTGAAGTTTGCACTAAAAGCCAAACCTTCTGATCTCTGGGCATTTCAAAAAGGAAGATTTCTCAGTTATCAAGATAAGTAAATTATCCAGATAAGCCATGTAGGCCAAGAAGTAGATGCAAAAGAGATTGCTCCTCAGCAGTGTTGGCATTTGGCTTGAGTTTTTCAGCTTACATCCTGCTTTGTGGAACACCCCCTTATCTCCAAATCTCTTTAACTTGAGTCAGAGACATTTGTCACCTCACAGTGCCTGAGGGGGCTTTGAGGTGTGGCTGGTTTTGGGCTGGTGGGACCTTTTGTGTCTGGTAGGAGGCACTGGAAACTGGGCAGCTTTCATTTGACTAATAGTCTGTGGTATGGCAGTACAAATTATGAATGTTGTTTGGTACAGACAGTGAATAGGCTTGGCATGAAATTCAAACATATATTTATTTCAGACATTATAAAAGATGTTTTAGAGTGAGACATTTGATTACAGTTATAACATTGCTCTTCCAGGGGTCTGTTTTTTGTGTAAAGCACAGGATGGCTCGAGTTCAAGTTTGGTTGGGTTTGAATATTTGGGGAGGGACATTTCCTGCAATAAATCCCTAAAATCATTCCAAATCATTCACAGCAGAGCCGAACTGCCGCCTAATTAATAACAAACCATGTCAGAAACAGTACTCCATGTACTATCCATCATACCAAAGCCAACCACCAGCTCAGGCCAGGATTAGACTGAAGCTTTCAAGCACATTTAAAGGATATGAAAAGGTTTATCCGAAACTTGTGCACAATCATCCAGTGTATGCATCCCAGTCTTTACAAAACTTGCATTATGAGGACTTCACTGGAAAGTCTTATAGAGATGTTTCTTGGTTGAAAAAATGACATCTCGCTCTGATTTTCTCCCTTTCAGTCAGAGCAGCTCTTGTCTGCACAGTGGCCGATGCATCATCCACAGAGTGGCATGTCCACACAGCTGGGCTGAATTAGGCATTGCTGAGGCAAATGTTTTCCACGTGTTTCCCAGTCTCTGGCATATGGCTTCATCTCAGCCCATGCGTGGAAATCGTGGCTAACGCTCCAGAAACCAAACGTGGCTTTCAGAAACAAGGCTGTCAGCGCGTGGACTTGTGTGTCGAATGCTTTACATTCTTGCAAAGAAAGAATCCCTCTCCTACATGGCATATTTTACAGCAGTTTGGAATTTATCACAAGCCTTCAGCCGAGCAATTGCTTTATGTGTATGTGAGACCATATCAACAGAGCTAACCACTCACCCCACAAGGAACTGCTGATAGAATTAGAAATTTGCTGGTTGGCTTTGTTGGTTTTCCCAAGACCATCATGTCAGCAGTAGTGAACAAAACCAAAGCTGGGCAAATAGCATTTCCAGCTAAATGATGGACCCATGCCTTGTATATATCATTTAGGTAGAGTGCACTTACGTGTGTGCTTGTGAGTGGTTTCACGTGTGTGCCTTTAGTATCTCCTAAAACCGAAAGGCCATAACACATAAGCCTCTTTCCTGGTGCCACAATTTGTGCATTGATTGAGTGTAGAACCTCTTCAGATGTCTAATTTGATCAGACCTCTATCTCGCTGTCTCGCTCTCTCTCGCACACACCCACATACACAGACACTTACCCTTGAAGAGGATGGATGAAGCCTTTACAGGGTCCTCTCCATCATCTGACAAGAGCAGTTGGGAGGTTGGGTTACACGTCCGCTTTATTTCCTAAATCGGATCCTTCAGATGCTGTTTTTCCTCCCCTCAGAGGAGAACTGCGGTGGCTGGTTGTACAGCTTTAGAGATTAGGTCGATAGCTTTCAAATGGGAACACTTTGTATCAAGGGCTCTTTATTAATGCATTGCACTGTGCACTTGAATAACTGCCAAAGATCTTACAGCTTGACTTTGCAAATCAAAAATGTAGTGCTACACATGCATCAAAAACTAACTCACAAGCCAGTTAATATTACTAGTATTCACAGGATCTGGTGCTATAGATTTTACATCCAGCTGAGAGAACCTGAGCCACATCTTTGCACCTTTTTTTGTCTCGTTTTACATTAAAGTAACCTTAATGATGGACGTGGCAATTTCATACCCAACCAAACCCAGACCAGTGAGGCTGGCATGTCTTAACCCTTTTCAACAAACTCTTAAATGTTTGTAAAATTCAAATATACTTAAAAATAGGATAAACTTGGCATGCATACATAGTGTGATGTCAGAACCACTGTGTTAGACAATATTATCCCTCACTCAGTCTCCATCCTGTAGCAAGAAAATGCACTTTAACAGAAGGCAAGTGTGGTGCTGCATTTACAAACCTCAGTTCCAAAAAAGTTGAGATATTACTTAATAATCATTTGGGATTGAACACACCAATTGATGAGTTTTTGGAAACGGAAGTGGAATTTTTTGCCATTCTTCCATAAATCCCTCAGCTGCACAACCGTATGTGGCCTTTATTGTTATATATTGTACTTCAGTATGCACTACGTTTTCAATGGGAGACAGATCTGGACTGCAAGCAGGCCAGTCTAGCACCCACAGTCTCTGAATATGCAACCATGCCATTGTAAAATGTTGAAATAAGCATGGACATATACATATACATATATATATATATATTATAATGGCAGTCAAAACAAGAGTCAACTGAAGCCATGATTGTGAACCAAGAGCAGCTTATTAATCAACAATCAGCAGAAATATGCACGTGCATAATGCTGAACTTATAGGAGAGGTCACCACCAACCACACACTTCACCCTACTGGTGACCCCCCCAAACACACATAAACACCAACACCCCACAGAGTAACACATATAACATATCGCACACCTTCTAAATAACAGACAACAGCGTAAACAACATAAACAGTACCTTTTTTAACTGGGGAGCATGCCTTCCATGTGCCTCTTCCCTGCATGCCAGCTCCTGGTTGGCTGCATGCCCCATGGCCACCACCACACTGCCCCCGCCTTAAAAGTCCACCATCCCAGTCACCCAAGACAGTCCAAACAAAGTCCCTGGGTTACAAGAGGGCACACTGCCTCCCCACGATCTCTCCAGAGAAGGGGTTTCAGAATGTCCGTTGTCCTATTCCACAAAAAGCCCACAGGCCACGCACTTTTCCTCAGCCACACGCGCAGCCAGTCCTCTCCTAGGGTTGCGTCCCTGTCATAGCGGCTCCCTAACGCACTTCGCTCCGGGCCCGCTGTCCTGCTCCAAACTTGGTGGACCACCAAACTGCAGCTCTACTGGGGGCTCTGGCCATTGGCACACCAAAGTGGAGGGACAAGAGACCCCTGTGTCCTCCTCCTGAGTGTGTCGGGCCTCCTCACTCCCCACCGCATCAGGTCCATCGCTACTGAGGATGAACACAGCAGCAGCAGTGGTCCTCTCTCTACCACTTTCTGCTCTCTCTGCCATCCACCACACTGACACCACAGGTGAGGCTGCTGCACAGCCCCAGACGCTGCTATGAAATCCAACCCGAGGATCCATGCCTCCCATATGGGTGTGAGCAAAAACTTGTATACTCAGAGCCCCCAGTGCAACCAAGAGCCGCTTTCTCCCCCTCAGGTCAATTCGGCCACCAGTGACTGACCTGTGTTGGGTGGCGGTCATCACCCAGCCATCTGATGTTCCTCTCAGCATGCAGGATGTAGCAGAGAAACTGGCGAGCTAGTGTCAACAAGTGCAGTAAGCCATCTGCCATTAATGCCAGCTCCTGCTTGGCTGCACTGAATATTTACCACAATATTTTATATATACATTATTTCTTTACACATATTTTATATATTTTATATACACAATGGCAGATCCTGGCTTTTGAATTTTATGTTGGCAACAATCTGAAAGGTCCTTTTCTTCTTTGGCCCAGATAACACAACACCAATTACTTCCATAAACAGCCTGAAAGGTGGATTCATCAGAACATAATAGACGTTTCCACTCTGCATCAGTTCATTTCAGATGAAGACCACGTCACATCATTCCTAGTCCTAAACTTCCACCGTCCCAACTTTTTTGGAATGTTTCTGTCATCATTTTCAGAATTATATATGATAAATTCTCAAAAACAATGGTGCTGATAAAGTAAAACATTCAATATTTTGTCTTTTTACTGTTTATACTCATTTTTGGAATGTAAGGTTTGTAACAGGCAGTATTGGTTCTTGTACAAAGATGGCCTAGCATGGTTTCAGGGAGTTTTTCTTTTTATGTTGACAGAAGTTTAAATGAATGTTTAAATAATTTAATGGATCAGAATTCAACTGTTTGCAAGAGAGAAAAGGGCAGGTCAATCTCATGGTCTTTAAGATTTGTAATGAGTACTTAGAAGGTCTTTCATTTCAAGGTCTACTTCATATTCAAATTCAATTATACTCAAGCTAAGTACAAATTCTCCAAAGTAATATCAGGGGTGCTTTAACCTGCTTGGGGGCCCTGGGGCCACAAGTGGCCATGGGCCCAATGGGTCTACTTAGACACAATGTCCAAAAACTTAAAACTTTTGTTTTTGCGACTTCCAGTAATGCCATTCAGAAACTGTCAATTACTACGCACACTTCAAAACTGAAGTTAGCTTCTTATTTGCCAGGTTCTTTTTCAAATTTTCCATTTCACTTTGGTGCAACAGTTTTGGCGCCTGTGACTCCTGCACCATTCAAGGTGGAATGGAAAATCTGAATAAGAAGCCGGCAAATAGGAAGCAGGTTTTAACCTCACCAAACTAAAATCCAGAACAAAACCACATTTGGTCAAGGTTTGAAATTTGCACCGAACTTGAGATCTCAGCCTTACCAAACTTAAATCCAGAACCTAACAACTAAAAGCCACAATTAATCAAGGTTTGAAATGAACTTCAACTTGAGGTCATATGTGCTAAAGTTAGCTAGCTCCGCTCCATCCAATCAGTCGCGCAATGCTTTTACAGCGGTGTGCGGTACAGTTTACTCAGTAAAACCATCAACATCATCAAAACAACAAAGGCCCACCAACAAGGCTGAAGTCAGCTTCTTATTTGCCAGCTTCTTGTTCAAAATTTTCCGTTCCACCTTAAATAGTGCAGCAGTTACATTCTGGTGCCATTTAAGGTGGAACAGGAAAAATCAAACAAGAAGCTGGCAAGTAGGAAGCTGACTTCAGCTTCATAGTCCTCAACAAGCACAGGCAGTGGCATAGGCAGGAATAAATCATTGGGTAGGCCTGCGAAAAAGTGGGCAGGCCAGCTTGGTGGACAAAATTTCCAAATGTGCAGACTCAAAGAAGACAACCTGACTTAAATAAAGCTTAAAACCCTAAACTTAATCATCATAGGTAAAGAATACAGCCACAGCAGGCATATAAAATGTTTACTGTTGTTTTATATTGATAGATGTTTGCTTTGAAATCTTCACAAAGCCCATTTCAACCTTTTCAGTAAAAGAGCATTGTAAGTACCCAATTCACAGAAGACTGACAACGACAACAGTAGAAATCGACATAGCCTCTTTTATGTGACTCTACTCTACGAGTCTCATGTTTAACAGTCTTCAGTTGCATCTTGTAACTGAAGCTGGATCTTCAAATTCAAAAACTGATGCACTGATAACAAACTGAGCTTGAGGCAATGGCAGATAGCAACGGTTGCTGTGCAGTGACTGGAGGGTTGAGAAAAGAAGGTGGAGCTTGGTGGAGAACATAAAGTGACTGGCCATACGCTGTGACAGAAAACAATTTAAATTTCATGAACTAAAAAAGTCACCTTAATAAATATTCTTGCCCCGTTTGATTAGGTGGTCCTGTTATCAATCTGGGTAGAGGGAATAAATAAATCTAGTCAAAATAAAAATAAAAAGGGCTAATCAGGGGCCCTGAAAAACTCAGGGATCCTGGACTTCAGCCCAGGTAAGCACACGCATTAAATCGCCCCTGACCAATATAAATACAGTAAAAAAAATACAGCTACTTAATTATGATCCAGTTCTGTGTATTTGACAGGCTGACTTGGCTTGTCTTTGTAGGAGTCACAGGCTTTGTGAAGGTGGATTCACTGAATAATCTAACTCTGAAAAAAATGCTACTCTGAATATACGTGATTCCAATGTGTCGAGTGGTTGCACATGAATAAAATGTGTTACATCAACACAGTTTCTGCCAAAGTAAACTAAAAGCTGTAGTGTTTATATATTCTATTCATGTGCAACCTCTTGATACATTCAAATTGTAAGCACTATTTTTTTTCACCATAGCTATCTAGACTTTAATGACTATTCTGAGTTCTTAATTCTGTGTTAAGGACCAGAAGGCATATTGAGACGATACCGGTAAAATGGCACATTCAAATCACACTAAAGTGGTGTGTAAGCAGTGCAGCAAACTTTTTTCACATTTTGTAGTCAATAAAATGAGATATCCGACAACTGGTGGGTTGTAGGTGTTTGGGAGAAGCTCTGTAAATCAGTGGCGTCTATTTTTGCGCGGCTGGATGTGGTGCACGTGTTCCCTGGGGACCTTTATAGAACATGATGAACGAGGTGCTGCCTGCTGCCTGAGAGCTGACTCGTCCCACTGCCAATATAGTAACTCAGTAGCCCAGCACTGACATTCAGGGGTCACATTGCAGGGGCTGTGATCGCGGAGCAGGTGTTGTCTTGTTTTTTTATTTTTTTCTTCTCGTTTTGCGTCATATATACCCCCTCCCTCACCCGTCCACCATTCTCTCCCTGTGTCACTCCTACTACTGGAAGCATAGAGACTTGCTTACCCCGCGTGTCCTCCTGAGAAAGGTCCTCCTGGCTGCTGGCCCAAGCTCAGTCTTGTTATCGCTCATCTCAGATATCTCCCCATCTCCCCACCTGTGCGGAGAGGGAGCTTGTTAATGATATGACCTTGATGAACGCAAGAATGCTGGACAGAAGTATCCCGAGTAAAGGAGGTTTTTGAGGGAAAAGAACATATACAGAAATTGACGTTGCGTGAAAGTCAACTAATTGATATATCAACTAGTAGCAAGCTAGTAAGAAAATACTTTTCATTGATGTTTACTAGTCGAGTACTTTTGGGAATAGTAGCCGACTAGTAATAGTCATGCAAACCCTTCACAGAATGGAGAAGTGAAGATTAAACTGAAATCAATGGAAAGTAAAGGGAAGTAAGTAACAGTGGCCCTGGTTCAGTTCTGGACACACAGCTGAAGGGAGTGGTCCATCAACCTCAGGCAGCCGGCCATGAACTCAGACTTGGCAATGAGGCTCTTGTTTTCTGAAGGTACAGGGACATCTAGTGGTTTTCCACCGACAGCTTTCTCCTATAGTTGCAATGCAAATGCATTCACAGGAACACTGCTTTTTCCAGACAGGTTTCTATGTTTCTTCTGGGGATGCAACAGTACAGTAGGCCCATGGTTCAGTATGTATAATGGATTTTGGGCCATGATAATGGTGTGGTCTCAGTTTCTTTATAGAAAATAATTAAAAACAAAATCACTCTTTAAACAAAGAACTCTTTATTTTGCCTACAGACAAATAAAACTTTCCAGTCAGAAAAATGGCAGCATAACTGACTAGGCCTGGTTTCTGTCTCTACTGTATGAAATCAAGGGGAGGAAAACATTCAAAGTGAAAGTGCTTCTTAACTTTAACAGCCTGTAGGTGCTTTGCAGCCTTTATTTTAAATAACTAAAGTGAGCTAGACAGGGTGTCTGTGTCAATTTGTTTTCAATTTCTCTCCATAATGTTTCATAGATTTTAGGGAAATACTTGGCTTCTGAAATGTGTGCAGAAGGGGACACTGTAAAGGCCCCCACACACCGGAAGCGCCGTGTCACATAGCATAGCATCACGTAGCAGAGTGCTACTATAGAGGGCTGGCAGGGAGAACCACTAATAGCCAGGTTCAAGTTGATTTTTACACTCTACACTTATTGACTGAATTAATGAATGAATAAAGCGTTCAGCATCACTTATCACACTTGGCATCAGTTCACTACCTCTTCACAAACTGGCTGAAAAATATGAGCTGAAAAGGCTAGCAACACTAGCTGAGGTAAGGTACCATTAGCTTTTTACCTAAAAGGCTGCCAAAGTCGCTGAGTACTGCTAAACATCGACTTGGAGCACCTACGCCAGTGTGGCCTTTTATTAAAAACAAATATTTCAAACTTTTGGACACTGTGCAACATGACACAGCATGTCTAGCATCTCACTAGTGCTTGCCATAGTCACATTGGAGCTGAAGGCTCCCCCTCTCTTCTCCAGCTCGTATTTGCATACAGAGCACTAACAGGCTCCAGGTAAATTCTGATAGGCTCCAGAGATGTTCTGTGGAACATACAATGTGTGTATTGAACCATAGGGGGTGTACCGAACAGTTCAACAATATACTGTGAACCATAGCATCCCTAGTTTCTCCAAAGTGTATTCATTTAAAAGAGTCTACTCATTATCAGACACAGTACATTAAACCAACAACCTAACTTTTATGCATAAATTATTCAATTTCATATATTGGTTTACTCAGAATAGCAGGAAAAAAACACACAATGTTAATTTTAACAACTATTTTAACTGTTTTATTAAAAATGTATAGAGCTGTCCATGTATGTGTATGCCATGCATTCAAGAAGCAAAACAATAGTAAAAAGCACAATAGATTTACAAAGAGTTCCTAAGCATCCCTATTCTTCTCTCTGTCCCACTCCCTGTCTCTCCTCATGTCCCATTCACTATACAGTCAGCTCTGTAATTATTGGCACCCCTGGTAAAGGAATCTGAGAGCACTCTTCAGAACAAAATCTCTTCAGTTTAGATCAGGGGACTGGGATGGTCATATAAAAAGCTTGATTCTGTGGTCAGTGAACCATTTTGTGTGGATTTAGAAACATATTATGGATGATTGTTCTGCTGGAGGTCTCAACCATGACCCAGTTTTAGCTTTTTGGCAGAGGCAGTCAGATTTTAATTTAAAATCCCCTGGTACTTCATGGAATCCATGATGCCATGTATCCTGACAAAGTTCCCAGGGCCTTCAGAGGAAAAACAGCCCCAAAACATCACAGATCCCCCACCACAGATCCTCCATGAGCATGAAGTTCTTTTCTGTATACAGTGGGCCTCATTCACTGACCATTCTTAAGAAGAAATTTGCAGTTACAGTTTTCACAAAGATTCACCAGCGTTTTCTTATTTGGGATTTGTTCTTAGGTAAGACCAGAATCTATGCACACTCAGGGCCACAAAGCTACCAACAATTCTGTGGTTTAAGAACACATTGTGAATCTGATATGTTTTTTTTTTGGACCTTCCTCAAGAACAAATTTAAGAAAAAAACGTAGAAAGATTTGAACACAATTTGAATGTATGTTAAAAAGCTCTATTTTGTTTCATCTGACGTTAGAACCTGGTTCTAGCCAAAATTTCAGTTGTGTGTAGCAAAGTCCAGGTGCTTACGTTTGTGGTCAGATGTCAGATAAGGCTTTTCTCCTGGCACACCTTCCAAATAGTTTGTTGAATGTGACATGAAGGTCACACTGAATTGCACTTTTGGAGACTTAGTGACCCAAAAACGTTACCATCTACTGCAAATCTTCAGCCGTGATCCCTGGGGCACACTTGTAACATTTGTGTGATTTTATGTACAAGAAAATGGTCAATAATAAATTTAGTTAATTAATTCAAGTTATATATAGAATCATTTCATGCCTAAATGGTTATTTGCATTATATAATGGTTCTTCAGACTGATGGAGAATGTGTTGTGCACTCTTAAAAAAGATGGTGCCTTAAGAGTTCTTTTGTAAAGAAAATGGTTCTTTATAGCATGAACACTCAAAGAACCCTTTGCATGATGAAAAGGTTCTTTGCATCATGAAAGCATTCTTCACACTGATGGAGAATTTGCTGTAGATGGTTTTATATAGAACCTTTTTTGAAAATTGTTCAGTATAGCACCCAACAGTGTCGAGCTTGTGATAATAGAAGAACCCTTTCGGGTGCTATAAAGAACCCCTTTCAAAATGGTTCTGTGTAAAACTGTCTATACCACATTCAAGAATATTTTCCATCAATCCGAAGAAACCCTTTCATGGTTCTAAACAGAGCCAATCCCTTTACTAAAGAAACCTTGAAGAACAATCTTTTTTAAGAGTATAAAATTAAACAAGCTGTTTTAATCCTGCCTCTTTAAGATTTACGAAAGATGAATGAGGTCTGTTCTGATTGGCTGTCCTGAACTGTGCCTCATTCAAAAAGCACTCAGAGCTGAAACACTCCTTAGAACTTCAATATGAATGGTCAGGCTAGACTGCTGAGGACTGGCTTAAGATCAACTGCTTTAATTTTGAGTTTAAAGAACCTCCACATCTTTTAAAAGCTTCGTGCCTTTAGAGGGTTTTCCTATAACTGAATGTCCAAGCCAAGGACCTTTAAGAAATCTTTATTTTTAAGAGTGTAGTGATTCAGTCAGTGTCGTGTATGAACAGAACAGAGTTCTCAAGGGTGAGTGTCAGTAACCATTTCTGTAAACACTTTTCAGCCCTTAAAGGGAATTATGGCATGGTCAAGTTGGTCACCTTAGCACACAACTAACTCAATACATGTGAAGAACCACTTGACCGAGTCACATTTGTTAGTACAAACGAATGATAAAGTATTCCATAGTTGCATTATGTGTCTTAGAGAGGTATGAAAAAGCTTGTGAAGGTTAATGGGAAAGAATATTCATACACATATTCACACACAAGGTCAAGTTGTAAATGAATGATCTGATAAAAGACAGATCTTTCTACTCCACACTCAAGGACTGATCATTGTGTAGTACACGACGCTTGAACCACATAATGGACAGTGCTTTTAAATAGTCTTTATGGCTCCTCTTCAGTAGACTTTATGGCTCCTTCATTCCTCAGAGTAATGGCTCATAACCAGCCCTGCTGGCTCTGGGTTGAAAATTAAGTCAAGCCATTAAATTGCTGTTATGTTAATCAGTGATCTAATTATGTCAGGCGTAAAATCTGCTTCAACAATACCCAGCCCTGCCCAGCTTATTTACAGCCCCGGTGTGCCACCTGCCAAACAGCTTGACTTTCACATTTCTGAGATTCTGGTGTGTCATAGACACAGGGCTGGGAATTTTGTTGTTGTGACTGCAGCTGAACCATACACTGAGGAAACAAATCTGGCAAAAACACTGATACAGTTCAGGGTTTGCATCTCTTTTCCTGTATTTTTTCACACTCAGAGGATCCAAAAGCTTATTCATTAACCTATAGACCAGCTCTGGAAGCACAACTTCTGTAGATGTTTTATAAAGAATGGTTCTACCTGCCACTAAAGAATTCTATAAAAAAAATCCCACTAAATAAAAAAGGGGATTTTTAGGGATGCACTAATTTGTCATACTGACATCAGCGTATCAGCACACTGACTTGATGTCATACTGGTATCGCCATAAATTTGCTTTACAAAATTAGAGGCAATGGGTTTGTCTCCACCTCAACAGACTGTAATATTCATGAATAAATTAATGAGTGTTGTTCAAGAAGGGAAGACGTGAACCCAGAACCCAGACCACTGTGCAGTCCAACCCTTTTGTTAATGCATTTCTCCATTACTCAGGAAGAGCAGAGTGTTTAGGCGACACAGGGTAACTATGCTAAAAAGTCTATAAATGGTCTATATAAAGCCTATATGGCCTATTCAAAGTTATAATGTCAGAAAAGTCAGAGTTGGGATCAGAATGGGATCTGTTTAATGATGCACTCTAAACAAATTCCACAACTTAGCGCCTTCAGATGGTTTACTGTTCTTTCTGCTGTTCTTTTTTCTCATATATAAACCTATCCAAACTTCACCAAACAGAACCACTGTGTCTCTAATAGTGTGATGTATAATGTTGCTGTTATTGTAAGCGGTTGTGTTTTATCACAATACTGCCCCCTGTTGGACAGAAAGCATATAACAAATGTTCTATGAAAGTTGCGGAAAATGCAAAAACTCTGTAGATCTGATAAAATAAACAGCCATGACGGTTTGGTAACCTGTTGACGTCATTATCTTCCTGTACACTGAAAAAAGGGGGATTTTTGGAGATGCACTAATGTCATACTGACACCTGTATATCGGCTTAGTGATATGATGTCATACTAGTATCAGCACCCATTTGCTTTAAAAAATATTGCTAGTGGAATTGTTTTGTTTATTTTGGTTTTATTTAAATTAAATTAATATAGTAAAAGTAAACCTAGTTGACGTATAGTTAATATAACATCAAATAGTAAGTTATCAAATGTAAAACACAAAATATTATTCTGTTAACTTGCTATTAATGAGCTCAATGAGTCAACCAGGTTTACTTATACTTTTTATAATTATTTTTTCAGCATTGTTTACAGTGTATCAGTGCTGTTCATTTGCATGTGTGTATCTGTACGTATGAGTGAGTTTTTAAACTATAATACCATCACAGCACGTTCTGAACAAAATTCAGATCGTCAGATTATGCGTAAAGGTCAGGAATGCGTGTGGGCAGCTGGTGTTGAGGAATCACCTGTGAGCTACACGGAACCGCTGAACAAGAGGAGCGCAAGAATTCTGAGCACGAAACCGCGCAGAGTTGGGATTTCCCGCCGCATAGCTCTGCTTAAACTCTTCATCTACTTCCCAGTTCCGTTGTCTTTTTCCGTCCCACTAGCGGGATTACAGCCTACATCGCGCATTCATTTGAACTGCGCTTAGTCTCTCAGTCCTCGGTGCAGCCTGCAGTTACCTCCTCTGTTCTCGCCCGTTTGGACATAAGCGCTGAACCTCTTCTCGCGTTGTTTCATCTCTGAATCCGCCAGAACGCGTTTGACAGCGTCGCCTGTTCAGCTCAGAGCTTCAGGACGCGGCTCTGCTTTTGGGGTGGAAACATGAAATTCAAAGGGTACATGAGGCTGCAGATCAGGGAGGCGATGGATTTAAAGCCCACGACCTTCTCCACGCGCCACACTTTCCACAAGAAAACGCACCAGCTGGATCCGTACATAGTTGTGAAGGTGGACAACTTTAAAGTGGGACAGACGGCCACCAAGACGAGGACCAACCGACCCACCTTTGACGAGGAGTTCTGCCCGTACGTGGTTGAAGGCAAAGAGCTGGAGCTCGCCGTCTTCCACGACACTCCGATCGGCTACGACGACTTCGTAGCGAACTGCAGGATCCAGCTGGAGGACCTCCTAACGTCATCAAACACGAGACAGAATTTTGAAGGATGGGTGAGGATTAGTTTTTTAATTCTTTAGATTAAGACATCACTGCAGCATACAGAGACGTTCAGTGCTGTGTGTTAAGTGTAGGCTGGTCTTCCTTTTGTCCAGGACTGAAAGGCAAAATCTGTGAGTTTCCTCATATGAGGAGAGTTGCTATTCCACAGCAGTGGGATCTTTAAACCTCTCTTCTGTGTGTAGGAACCAGACATACTGAGTATTTAAACCCTCTCAAAGCAACAGAAAGTTATTAAACAAAATGGTTACAAAAGCATTGCCTGTTGCCTGGCTTTACGATGGCTTTGAGATAAGGTTTTGTTCAAAAAGTTTCTCTACAATGAACTTTTTCACATGAAACCACTCAGAATGACTTTGTCTGCATGGCAACGACTGAATTATGCAGAAATTTTGAAAAATCTGTGGAATTTCCCTTTGAATGTATAAAAGTTATGTGAGTAAACATTACAACAACTACATTTACCTACAGGGTTCTACAAGGGTCCAAATATTTTAAAGTAGATTGAACTGGCCACACATGTAAAAGACAGCCAGAAATCAGTAAATAAAATAAGACAAGCAATTCCAAAACTGAACCAGCCCAGTTTGGCCCAGCATCTACTTTATTTCAGTCCCATTAGTAAGATGCTGAAAGATTTTAAACATGAAACATTGATATGTTACAATAAGATGTATAGGTTTAAACATTGCTCTGTAGACCCTCTCAGCCCCCCATTTAGATTTACTCTTATCTGTGTTGTTGGGCTGATGAATTATTGTAATATACCACATGTACAAAGAGGAAAAACTATGTGATTTTTCTGGACTTTGTCTAGTGTTAAGTATCCATTCATTCAGTTCACCACTATTGTTTCTCTTAAACCTCTACATATGCTTCCTTTGTGAGGGTCTTCACACCTCTGTGCATTAGCTAGGCGGCCTTGCACAAAACCACAGACTGCAACCCACTATGCGTCATGGAAATTTTCCTGTGTATGTAATGTCTTAACCTATGATTTCATTTGAGAAGGTCACTTTCTCTTTTCAGTAGTTTTGTATCATTTTAAAGATACGGCGGCTATTGTGACCCCTTGGGTACTATCTTAATATGTTCTAGCGCAAGAAACACCAATTTGAATTGAGCAAGTCATAGTGTACCATCTCATAATAACCATTTTCAAATGTCTGAAAGGTACAGGTGCACAGATACACTCCAACATATTCTGAAGCAAATAGCTGCTGGTTGAGAAAGCAAAAGCTTGAGTGGGCATTTTTTTGCACTCTTATGTCTGTACATATATATAGAGCATGCATTTCCTTTTCTTACCATTTGACTATTTCATGACGAATAAACCCACAGAAAGTGTCCAAAATTTTCTTTCACTTTTTCCTATAAAGTTACCAGTTTTGCAATAGAAGGCCTTCTAATCACAGCAACAATATGTTCCCCAGGAAGGTCTGTACACTTAATAGCCAGTGTGAATATTATGGGAAGGTTGCTGGTCCTCCAAATGAATTTCAGAATCAAATTATTCACTTAACTGGTGATTTTGGATAGAAACAAGGCCATTTGTGAGCACTGTGAGCACCCCTTTCATTTTTCAGAATGAGATATTATGAACACATTCAGCTCTCACTGATGAACTTTCTCATTGATCCACATTGTCAGATATAGTCAGATGAATTACTGAAGGGTTTACATCGTACCATTATAGGGATCCTAATTTTTGGAAATGTTCTCCATATTCACAAAGATTCAGTACATGTTTTATGTAATAGAGTCAAACTCTACCTAGAGTATTCCACCATGAGTACATCAGAATAGAAATGGTTTTCCCCACTTCATTGTTGTCTGACATCACAGACACTGTTATCATCAGAAGTATGCTGTTCAACTAAACAGACTGGATTCTTTTGTTACTCCCTATCTCACCCTCAACTCACAAAACCACATGGTTTTCAATCCAGAACCCTACAGGTGCAGTAGAGGAAGAAACCAGTGAATCATAAGAGTGGAATCATTTTAGCTGTTTGAAAGGATTGAAAGAAATGTGAGAGTGTTCATTGCAGTTATGGATCACACTTTATTCTAAGGCTACCTACATAGTGATTTCACATGCCTAAGCACTGAATAACGTGTTTAAAAAGCCATACTTGAGTATTTACAAACAGATTATGTCAGTATTCGCAAGCTGTGAATGTTTTATGAAGTAAATGGCATTGTATTGACATACTGACATACTTTAAACTAAAATGACAGACATTTGATCAATTTATAAAACTTATGAAGAACTTCTAAAGCAGAGACATAGATAAGATTGCCAAATTTTCTGTCAGTTGACATTTACAGGAAAATGTGTATTAAAATGATCACTTTAATAATAACGGGAAGTGTTTAAGTGTCTTCTATAGAACTAAAGTATGGTGTTCTTAACAAAGCTTCTGGCTTATAAGTTTACGTGGTAATGATGCTTTACGACAGTGTTATAAATGGAACAAATATCAGTTACTTCAGTTTAAGGTCACTTATGTCAATACAGTGTCTCTCACATTATAAATATGCATAGTAATCTTGTGAATACTGACATTCGATGTTAGTAAATACTCCAGTTTTCTTTTTTGAATAGGTTATTCAATGTTCATGCATGTGTTATGAAGTCCCTTTGTAAGTAACCTTCAAATAAAGTATTACAATTATTTTAAAAAAGCAAGCCAGATCCTTTCATGGAGAAATTCTTTCTGTGTTTAATGAGTAGAGAATAGTGCTCTTTAGATGAGGATAAGGACACTGGGACTATACAAAGTGACCATTGTTCAAAGCTACCAGTGAGTTCTGATTAATGTACTCAACTAATATTCTGGTGTGTTATTAAAAGAAAATAGTAACACATTCTCCTTTTCTCTCTGTCCTCCATCAGCAGACCTGCTAGTCTTCCAGTACATGTGTATGCTAAATTGATTCTTCCTTCCTGATTCTATATATTCTCCACCTAGAAAGATCTCATTAACATCAAATATTTAAAAGCTGAAACCAAAATAGAATGAACAGCAGTATGTTTCACCACCTTTTTCTGGCACTTCCTTTAAAAACTGTCTCACTCACATTCTGTTGGGTTCCTATTTGGTTTCACTTGATTTCTCTTTAGCACTTACACTGTGTGCTCTGATGTTTACCCTATAATGACTTCAGTCTACTTTGCAATATCGCATCTCAATGTTATAACAATAAGCATAGTTTGTAGCTGATGAAGTCTGGGGGTGAAAGTGTCAGGCACTGGGCCACTAAACCGGCTTGTCCGGTTTTCACCTTGACTTCTTCTTAATAGAAGTCCTAAGACATTACTGCTCATATGGTGTATTAAAGAGGCAGAATGAAAGAGAAGAAAGAGGATCCAAATGCCCAAAGCAAATATGACACTTTTATGCACATTAATATGCAAAATAGTGTAAAAGGCACAGATAGCTGTAACATTTTTGCATTTTTTTTTCCATGATCTACAATTTTAGAATGTATGCTAATATGAAAACAAACAAACAAATAAATGCGTCCGACCAGTGGGGAAACTTCAGGGCCTTCTAGGCCTTCAGAGATTTCTATGAAATAAAAAAAAATATGTCTGTAATTTCTAGTTCATTATTGCTTGTTGTATTTCGTCACGCTTGTTGTTGTAAGCTCAGCGCTTAGTAATACGCTTATTTCATTATTAATTTTTAGTTAATTTTAGGGTTAATTTCTTGAAACAGCCAAAGGAGAAGTGTCCAATCAGGATTTTTTTTCTTCATGGTATTTAGGCAGATAAAGCCAATTGGTTAAAACCTCAGGAGCTGGACTGAAGGCCGAACATGTCAGTTTAACCACTAATTTAAATAGAAAGTGACAGGGATCAACCAATCATGTTCTGATTTCCAAAGGGTGCAACCAAGTTCCTGAGAGAAAATATCACTCTAGACCTTTTTTAAGTCCTAGACTGTGAATACGAGCCCTAGCCTAATCAATTTCAGCGTGCATTACAGTCCTCAGAAATAGAAAACAGCAATGGCAGCTCTCTACTAGGGCTCTAGAGGAGTCACTGTAAAACTAATGCACAGTAAAATGTGTTAATATGTCAGTTACAAGCTTCAAATAAAACACAGAAAAGTTTTTACTATGAACATGGAAAGGTGTCTAATCTAGAGTGCCCAAATTCATGTGTTGATGTGGATTACCATTAGCTTAGCACGAACATACACCTAGAAACCCATAAGCGTGCTAACGGAAGTGAGTATAATCTTAGATTGTAATTTTTTTCCCTAATTTTGACAGAATTTTAACATTTATATCCCAAACTGAAGACCTAGCTCTAAAAGTCATGGTTTAGTCATACATGCTACTATAGCAATACATAAATAAATTAAAGAAATTTAGAGATGTTATTGAAATATTGAGTTAAAGACAATCACTCAAAAAAAAATTTTATGAACTATGAAATTTTATGAGCATTCAGTGATAGTTCTATTCAGTGTTCAATGTTTAAAAATAACATGATGATTGATAAATGAAAATGTTCTGTAACTTGAATAAATGGGTGTAGAAGCATAAGGAATGCAGACACATCCAAACAGGTGTACAGCATAATATAGTTATGCAACTGACATCCTACCATGCTCTGTGGCACATATAAAAATGCTGAGTAGGCCCAGTTTACCTCAATTTCAAATAAGGATGGTAAGATAAAAAGGTTTAGGTAACTTTGAAGGAGGGTACATTATTGGAGCATGGATTGCCAGAGCTTCAGCCACAAAGACTGCTCAACTGGCTAGTATTTCAGCAGGAGCAGCGACATCTGTATTTAAATCCATGTGAAAGAAATCAGGAAATAGAGCTATAAATAATACAAGTAATAAATAATCAGTAATAATTAAGAAAATGTATTAATATTTATATAAAATAAACAGATTGGGATACTTGCGCATTAGTGTGCTATGTAAGAAAAACAGAACAGTAAGTGTTCCTTAGATGACTGAGAATGTCAGTCAATACATGAATAGTCCATTGACAACTACATAGAGAGGGATACTGTAGGAGAGTTGCAGTGCATAAACCTCTCATAACAAGGAAAAATGCACATTTGAGCATTTAGTGGTGTATAAACCAGAGACAATGGTCAGCAGAGATATGTGGACAAGCAAAACTGTTAAATGAGTCATCCTTCTCAACAAGTGAGCAGGTGCATGTGTGCCAAAATAACTTTACAGGCGTGGATACTTGACCCTTATAGTGAGGGGACCCAGTTACTTGTCCACATAGTGGTTTCTATTCTGATGATAGTGGTCTCTTCCGGGATGACACTGCCCACAACCACATGAGTTGTGCATCAAAGCACAACTCATCCCCATCCACAGGGCATGAGGGGTCATTGATGAGTATTAAATTGATATAAATCATATGCTATGGCCTTTGCAGTCATCAGATCTCAACCCAACTGAACACAAATTGGAGATTTTGGACTGACATGTTAGACAGAGCTCTCCACCGCCATCACCAAAACACGAGGTAAAGGAATATATTTTACAAAATTGTTCTATTCCTTCAGTACAGCTCCAGAAAACTGTATAATGTATACCAAAGTACCATGAAGCTGTTACAGTGGTTTGTGGTGGCACAACACATTACTGTGCACAACTCATCTGTGGGTGATGTTTTGCTTTAGAGTGCAGGAAATCACCTTTTTCAACCATACCAACTCTCTGCAGCTGATTGGGTCATGTGATTTATGAATATTATGAAAATGATGATAAAACCCTAGATTCTGTCTAAAATGGAGGATACTGCTGTGTGCCAGGTGGTCCTTAAACACTGTTGCTATTAGGGACATTTGGTCTTTCTGAAACTAGTCTTTTCTGAAACTCTACATAAAAGTACTACAATATTTTTTTGTTGCATATTCTTTATGGGGCCTTCGATCTTCAATAATTGACTTCACTGTCCCAATACCTTTGGAAATGCTGTAGACATTTCTGTACAGAATTTGAATTATTCTCATGACTTCAGATATTACAGCCATAGCACCAGTGCATCACTTTAGGGTAATATGATTATTTGAGGTGCATGATGTTTTTATTG
Source organism: Colossoma macropomum (assembly GCF_904425465.1). NCBI lineage: Eukaryota > Metazoa > Chordata > Actinopteri > Characiformes > Serrasalmidae > Colossoma > Colossoma macropomum. The sequence continues at coordinate 18,032,858 of NW_023494795.1, read as the reverse complement.
TAGGTATGTGTGCAGTGTATCTGTGATGTTCATCTAGATTTTATCTGCGAGTTCTGTGTGTAGGAGTATGTGGTGGTATAGGGCTCACAGGAAATGAGGCTTTGACCACATGACCTCATTTCAGGATTATTTATTTTTTTGCCTCTGTTCAGTTGCTGTCAGAGCAGCTTACTTCTATTTTCAGAAATAAAGAATTTAGATCATACGCATTTTTAAGTTTTATTTTAAGTCTACATAGTTAGACTAAATTAGATGTGATGTCTTGAGAAGTCATTTTGGTCACTAGGGTCTATTTAATCCTTTAAATAGCCAGAGCTCACCAGCAGGCCCACACTTCTACAACCTAAGAATAACTCAACTAGTTTGCTTTGTAGTCCATGTAGTTGCTGAATAATGAGCCCTGGTATGTCATGAGATTTTAAAGGTTAACCTCCAAAACAAGGCCAGAGGAAGGTCAACATAATGCAGTAGAATGCTCAGACAGATACATGGAAAACATGTGATAATCTGATTTTATGGCTGGTTTTTGTCTCCTCAGGTTAATCTGGAACCTGAGGGCAGTGTCTACATCTACCTCTCTCTAACTGGTTCCTTCACTGATGGTAAGATCTTTTTTGTTTTGCCTTTTTGTCCTCGTATCTCCATCTACTAATTGCTGTAATGCATTATGCATTAAAACACAACACATGTCATGAAAAAATCAAGGTATTCTCTCTCTAATACTGTACCATTGATTTCAGATGATTCCGTTGCAAATGGTGTAAAGGTCCATAAGGAGTTAAGCAGGAAAAGACAGAGGGCTTTAAGGAGGAAGGTGCACCAAGTCAATGGACACAAGTTCATGGCCACCTTCCTAAAACAGCCTACATTTTGCTGTCACTGCAAGAACTTCATCTGGTGATGTGACCTTAGAGACATACACACACATGCACAATAATTTCCAAATAAGCTAACACAAATCTTTCAGTAAAGAGTTCTTTGGTCTTGTAGTAGTATAGTGGGTTGTAGGGTATGAGTGCTGTAGTAGGAACAAGGCATTGTTTCTACAAGGTGGAATCTTCTGTTGGAACCAGAGTTTGATTTCCCGTGATATGACTGTCTTCTAAGTCTGGGAGTTCACAGTTGGTCATGTTTCTCTATCTGTTTCATAGCAGAACAGTGTTAGTCATTCAAAAGGTGGGAGCGGGGCAGGGGTCCTGCACAAATGGACTGCAGACAGGTCTTTTTTGGTGCAGTACCGGTGGCCAGACATGCACACATCACAACAGCTTTTGAAAATCCTGCCAATAAAGCACTGAGAATCTCCTTAAAGAAGCATCAGGTTCCTTAATGTGGTTGTTTTGAACAACCAAATTGCAGAAAGTTGTGCTAATATCATGCTAATCCAAGTTTACTTTAAAAAACAGGGATTTATGCCACATTATTTTTGGCTGTCTTGGGAAAAAACTCTTATCTTTCCTCTGAAACATGACTATGCTGTCTCAAGATATGAGTGGTAGCAGTAAGCTGTAAATAAAAATAACTTTAATTTACGTTCATGTTGCCCTTTTTCCCCCTGAGCTCCTGCTCCCCAGAATGTCTGTGCAGAGGTCTGTGTGTGATCACATAAAAAGAACTGACCAGTTCAACTCACAATGAAAGAGAAACTGGATATGAGTAATATAGGGATTAGACAGAAAAAGCTTAGCACTAGTTAGGTTGCTTGCATTTAGCTTTTCCCAGGTCTCATCATAGCAAGTTGCATCAACTTTTACCAAGTTTTTACATTATAGTTAGAAATTACAAAGTATATATGATACAAAGTGGATAATATGTCCAGATTTTATTAACTTGCATTTATCAATAAACAAGTTTTGGGAATATTTATTCAGAAAACAAAAATTACACATCTATATAGGTGGTATTTAGAATACAATAAATTTTAGGAGAACACTTTTACAATTAACAAGAAAAAAATGCAGTATTAAAAAACCATTTGTGTCTGTTTATGAACTAATTTAGATTCAGCACACAGCAACAAACATGCTTGTTAGACGAATTCTAAGAGGACCTTAATTAGCGGCCTCTTTACAAACACTGAAGTTTCTGCTAAAGCCTGAGTAGACCGATAAAACAATGTGATGAACCTTTTGGGGGCCTCCTTCTTGCTAGCTGATGTATTGTAGAAATTACAGGCTAAGTAACAACATGGACCACCACAAGCTGTCTAAATTATATACATTTTTAAATGATGATTAGATGCTTTTTTGCAGTTCTAGGAAGTTATAATTTCTATGAAATTAATGAAATGAAATGAAATGTTGTCCTTCTCAGAATTCCTAATCCAAGTTCAGTCTAATCCTGGGGGCAGTGGTGACAGTGTTGCTTTTTGCAGTTGTAAATCCTTTAATTTCTACACATTTATGGTTTCTGTTTCTTTCTTTGGTGACTTCTCCTCATGTTTCATGCAACTGGTTATTCGTCATATATACCATGCTTTGATGTGCACACAGACATGGATCAATCAGAGCCTGAGTATCTAAACCTAGATTAACAAAGAAAGTTGTTAAACTGCATCTGTGTTTGTTGTGGTTTTAAAATTTCATTGTAACCTTTGAAATTCTGATTGTCTTTCTGCTTTATCCCTCCAGGGGAGTTTTTGGAAAGCAGGGTTACCAATGTCAAGGTAAGTTTATTTGTTTGTTTGTTGATTGTTTTACTTTCTGTTTCTGGGGGTGTTTCAGAAAGCAGGATTTCTTAGTTAGCCAGATAACTTAACCCCAAAGATGAGGATTTGACTTTGGGCTTACATTATCTGGCTAAACTGAGAAATCCTGTTTTCTGAAATACTCCCTCTGTTTGCTTTTTGTATTGTTTGTTTGTTGTTTGTTTTGCTTTCTGTTCACCTGGAGAGGCATATAATAGTTTGAAAGTAATTAAGTCTTAAATGACTGTCATTTGACTTGATCTTGATCACATTTTTTAATAAGGTTACACAAATGCTTTCTTTACAATTTTGTATCTCATCGTTTCAGTGTGCACCTGTGTGATCCATAAGAAATGCCACCATCTGGTTGTGAGTGAGTGTCCACGGATGAAGAAAGCAGCAAGTGTGGTGGTATGATTCTCTAGTTTTGACTGAGTTTGCAAATGTATTTTATAGAGGCATGAAGAAGGCATTTCATTTGGTGGTTTGTAGACCGTGTATCAAATCATTTCATTTTTTTTTTCAAGTCTCACATTATTTAATATATTAAATAAATAAACAGTTACAATCTAAGCATTAGTCTTCTCCTTCTCTCAGGGCCCAAGCCAAGGCTTCAGCATCAACGTACCGCACCAATTCAGAGTCCACAATTATAAAGTGCCCACCTACTGTAATCACTGTGGATCGCTACTGTATGGGCTGGTAAAACAGGGACTCCAGTGCAAAGGTGACAACCTACACAGCAAACCTAAATTATAACAATCTGACACCCAGTTTTGGGCAAATCTGATATCATTCTGTACCAAATCTAACCTGAAGTATCACAGTATTGCTAGTAGTGCTACATAATATAGTGCAACTAAATGTAAAGCAATGCATGTGTTATTATAACAACCTCATACAACACATTCCCCATCAGTCTGAAGAACCCTTTCACTGTGCAAAGAACCATTTAAGCATGCAAATGGTTCTTTGAGTATTTATGGTTCTATATAGAACCAATGTTTTTACTGAAGTATCCTTGAAGAACCTTATTTTTTAAGAGTGTGGTCATTTGGTGATGCCATGATTCTCAGATATTGTAGGAGCATCCAAAAGGTGCCTAGGCCTTGCATGGATGCATAATATCATCAAAAGATTCAGGGAATCCAGAGAAATCTTGTGCTTCTGTGATGAAAATACACCACATAGGCTAGGTGAAAACTTTGACAAACCATTGTCAATAAACATTGTTCTTTGTTACATCCAAAAATGCAAGTTAAAAATGTACCATTCCCAGTGGAAGTCATATGTCAACCATGTCCAGAAAAGACTTCACCCCAGCCTCATCTGAAATGGACTGATACGCAGTGAAAACATGCATTGTGATGAGTGAAATTTTCAGATTTATTTCAGATATATTATTATTATAGAAATAATGGAATTCATGACCAAATTAGAGAAGGACCCTCCACTCTGTTACAAGCATAAAGTACGAAAGCCAGGGTTTGTCAAGCAATGAGGGTGTATTAGTGGCATGGGTAACTTGCACATTTGTGAAGGCATCATTAACACTGAAAGACAAACACACATTTTGAAGCAACATATATTACATTCTAGACAACAAATTTTTCAGGGACATCCATTCTTATTTCAGCATGACACCACCAAGCCACATTCACATTGTGTTTTTCTGTTTTTATTAGTATTTGAAATATTTTTAACTTTTTTAAACTGAGCTATGCACTTTGAACTGTTTGCTGTGTATGTAATGTATCTGTAATGTGTCCAGGCTGTAAGATGAATGTGCACATCCGCTGTGAAGAAAACGTAGCCCCTAATTGCGGGGTGAACAGTGCAGAGCTGGCCAGCAAGTTGGCGGAGATTGGTCTGCAGGCCGGCAGACTGTCGAAAAGGGGCTCTAAGGTATTGAAGCAGCTGTGTGAAAGATCAGTAAGCACATAATGTTAGAACATCAAACGAAGTGAAGCCATTCATCTACCATTGCTAAAGGAAGTGAATATGTGTTTGTGTTTGCCTGTTCCACAGACGAGCATCACTACTATAAAATCTCCAACTTCCAGTATTAAGATTGAAGGGCTGCCTGAGGTGACAGAGGAGGATTATGTGAAGGTGGGACTAGAGGACTTCACATTCCTACAGGTGCTGGGAAAAGGCAGCTTTGGCAAGGTGAGACACACTAGCATTACAGGTGTAGATATGCAGACAGCATGCAGTTGCAAGAAAAAGTTTGTGAACTCTTGTGTATCTCCTGGATTCTCCAGGATTTCTGCATTGAATACTCACAAAATGTGGACTGGTTTTCATAAACACTCACCATGCACTTTATTAGGAACACCATAATAATACTGGGCAGGGCCTCCATTCGCTCTCAAAATAGCCTCAATTCTTTGTGGAATGGATTTCACAATATGTTGGAAACATTCCTTTGAGATTCTGGTCCATGTTGACATGACTGCATTATGCAATTGCTGCAGATTGTTAAGGTGCATTTTCATGCTGCCAATCTCCCATTCAGCCACATCCCAAAGGTGTTCTACTGGATTCAGATTCAGTGACTGGGAAGGCCACTGAGGAACACTGAACTCATTGTCATGTTCATGAAACCAGATTGAGACAACTTTTTCTTTGTGACATTGTGCGTTATCGTACAGGAAGTAGCCATTAGAAGATGGGTAAATTGTGGCCATGTGCACATGGTCAGCAACAGTATATAAATAGGCTGTGGCATTCAAGCGACACCATTCGCCACACCATTACACCACCTCCACTAGCCAGGGCTGTTGACACAAGGCAGGGTCCTTAAAATTCATGCTGTTGGTGCCAAATTCTGGCCCTTCTATCTGTGTGCCTTAGCAAAAGTCATGACCAGGCTATGTTTTTCAGTTTTGTTGAGCCTATGCCCACTGCAGCCTTGGCATTCTGTTCTTGTCTGACCAAAAGTGGAACTTGGCTTGGTCTTCTGCTGTTGTAGCCTGTCTGCCTCAGGTTCAAAGTGCATTCTGAGATGCTTTTCTGTTCATCACAGTTGTACAGAGTAGTTATCTGAGTTACCGTACACTCTTAGAAATAAGGGTATGAAACTGTCAGTAGGGCAGGACCCCTCTTGTCCCTGGGGTGGTACCCTCAGGGATACATCTCAGTACCTTTAGTCAGGGAACAAAACTGTACCTTAATCCATTGAAATTATATTTTCTAAGTTGTACTGACTCCACACACTCCATCTCGTTTCCAGGCTTTTTATTTTATCGTTCTGTTTTCAAACTTTAGGTTATAACCCTAACCCTTACCTGGGAAAAACATATTTAAGATATACAATTGGGCCTTAAAACCACTGTTGTACCTTTAAGAGGACATTTATATTGTTTGTGCCTTGATGAACGAAAAATGTACCTGTACAGTACCTTTATTTCTTACAGTGTACTGTTTCTGTCAGCTCAAACCAGTCTGGCCATTCTCCAACATTTCTCAAGCAGACCTGCCATTCACTGTATATTTTTTCTTTTTACACCATTCTGAGTAAACTTCAGAGACTGTTGAGTGTGAAAATCCCAGAAGATCAGCTGTTATGGAAATACTCAGACCAGCCTGTCTGGCACCAACAATCATGCCACAGTTAACATCAGCCTTTAAGGTGCAATGATAATCACATATTTCCCCGTTCTGATGGCTGATGTGGAAATTACCTGAAGCTGGCTGCCCGCATATGCATGATTTTACGCACTGCACTGTGGCCACTTGATTGGCTAATTAGATAATTGTATCTAATTAAGTAGGTGTACAGGTGTTCCTAATGAAGTGCTCGGTGGGTGTAAGTCACAGTTATAGACAAACACATTTGTCTGATTAAAATAGTATCACACAAACTGGTAATACACGTTGAATAATCATGTGAATCTCTGTGCTAATGACTCCTACTAAAGCTAATCGAAGTCAAGTGTTCCAATTAATGTAATGAGATTAGAGTTGTAGGTGGTAGAGATGCCCTACCCTTTTATAAAAAGGTTATTGACAAAGTCTGCTTCTCTCAAGAACGAATAGTTGGAGTGAACCATGCCTCAATCATTAGGTTTTAGAGGCCTTCATCTACTGACCTGGGTGTTCACCAATCAACAATAGGAGAAATTGTGTTCAAATAAAGCAAAATCAGAACTTACTCTCCCTGTGAGTGGGTATTCTACAAAGGTCACACCAAGAGCACAATGTGCATTGTTGAAAGAGGTTAAAAAAACTTAAGGATAACAGTAAAATAATGTTATAATGGATTATTATTAAAGGAATGCTGCAGCATTTTTCACAGTAATCTCTATTTGCCGCAACTGTAGCGTACAGACAGTTACCATAGGCAGTAATTTTTATGTGTTTCCCTGTATGCAGTAAAAGAAAGCTTTTGGTTGTAAACACACTTATCGCTGTTGTCAGAAGAAAACCTCATATTTCTAAAATGATAACCTTTTACTAAAGGTAAAACTTTACTTTTAATGTAAGTCAATGGAACCATACATTTTTCCAAGTAATTTTGGGCCGCTTCTTTTTTGTCCATTCTTTCTTAAATTTACACAACATGTAAAGGACAACAGGCATTTTCAAATTATGTCAAAAACTGAAAAACTGGAGATACAAGGTTTTCTTCCAGTGTAACACTTGGACAGGGTAGTGAGATGCAAATGCAGAGAATCTTTAATAAACAGAATCCACAGAGCAAAAATCAGAGTTGAGACAGGCAAAGAGTCAAAAAACCAGAGAATACCAAAACACAGGATCACGGCTCAATAAAGCCACTGAGAGTGGCAATACCTCGCAAGGAGGCAGAGTGAGAGTCCTGGTTATAAAGGGAGGCTGATGAGCAGATTGTAGGCAGGTGCGTGAGTGTGGGAGGAGTCAGCTCTCAATACTCGGGAGAAGCTGATCTCTGAATGAAGGAATGGCCAGTGGTTGTGACATCCAGCAGCAGAGTTATAATAGAAACCAATGTTCAAGTGCTGAAGGCATGTTTTTTTCTTTTCTTTTATGATCTGCATTGTCACTATGGTATTATGGTGATTACATGCTACAGGTTTAGCTGTTACAGATTAGTTTAATAAACACTGGAATATTCCTTTAATATATGGAAATATTTCCACACATGACTGATAAAACATCATTAATCTGGATTTAAGTGAAATTTTCTACTGTTTCTAAATTGTTTGGGTCTTCTCATGTAATTATTAGACCTAATCACTGTCAAAGTGATCCATATGCCATAAAGCTACATTTGTGTTCTTATACAGGTGATGCTGGCACACATGAACAGCGGAGAGAGGGTGTTTGCAGTGAAGATACTGAAAAAAGATGTCATACTGCAGGATGATGATGTGGAGTCGACCATGATAGAGAAGAGAGTGCTATCACTCGCCTACAGTCACCCGTATCTCACCCACCTCCACTACTGCTTCCAGACCACTGTGAGTGCTTCTAAAGTTAAAAGGGAAGTTCACTAATTTTTCAGAATTTCTGCCTATTTTAATGTTTAAGGTGTAAACAAAGCCTTTCAGAGTTGTTTGATGTGTTGTACTAAAGAAACTTACCTAATCAAAATTGTTTGTAGCGGTGGTGATAGTATCCAGACACCTGAAAAGTTTATTTCCTCTAAAAGCTATTACATGCAATGGTTATGAATGCCACTCTGATGCCTAAGACAGTGTTATGTGATTTGGGATAAGCTTTTGGACTAAAACTTTTTTTTTTAAATTTGTTCATGGCAGAGAAGACATACAAAGTGTTGTAGGGCAAAATAGTCCACAAAGAAAACATATATTTTCAAGATTTAACACTATTTTAAAACTGTCAGCATCACATGTAAAGCTCAGAAGATGTGTACGGTTACTGGAGGTTTTGAATAGTAAATAAAATGGCTATATTTGCGTAGACATTGTGACCCCTGGTTCCTATCACCATAATTGTAAAGAAATCTGAGTCAGTAAGTTTCTCTACAATGCACCATTTTCACATGAAGCTCTGAACGACTTACATCTCAGAAAAAGAATTTTACAGAAATTTTGAAAAATCAGTCGAAATCCCCTTTAAATACCTAAGCTACTGTCTAGAAGATTCCCCACAAACGTCTTGTTTTACATCTGCTGACGAGGGAATAGTTCATCTTTTTCCTCATCTTGTTACTGGAACTAGTTGGTGGCTCATTCCTTTTCTGTGGTTCTCATCTTTGTCCTACATTATTATCACTTTTGTAAAAGACACAAATGGAATGCAGTGAATGTGAACAGTCACCACTAGAATACCGTGTTCAAACAGTAGATGGCAGCACATTATGTATTTTCATTGAAGGCTTACAGAACATGCCTCTGGTGGCAAACAGCATGTGGCACACTCAGCATGCCTGTTCTAACCTGCCTGCTTTAGGAGGAGGAACAGATACAGATCTGGGTACAGACTTGATCTGATGTTTGCAGATCACTGATAGTGAAGTGTAGTGAAATCATGCAGTGCATCTGAAAGACTGTTTTAGATCTCCAGATCAATAGCAAAATGACATAAGACAAAAACATTGCTCTTTGTAATGTAACAAGGTGAATAGCACATGTATATTGTTGTGATTCAAAGGAATGTTCAAATTTTTAAATATGTTTTTGTTTTGCTTTTCTTGCTTGTTTGTTTGCTAGATTGTAAGATAAGACAGTTACCTCCCATTGGCTTCCCCAGGGCATAGAAGTGCATTCAGTTTCAGGTTCAAACTGGTTTTGCATAACTGCAGGCTTAGAAACAGTCCAACAACATAATGTCACCAATATGTTGTTGGAATTAAAAATGAGAGTTTTATGGCTTTGTTTTTGTTTTTTTTTCTGGGGGGGGGTGTGGGGGGGGTTGTATTAGGCAGTCATTCCAGGTCATTCCACCTTCAGTTACCTGTGTTAATGTGTTTACTTACCTATCATCCTGATCGCTAACATTCAGGTCATACTAGCCTCAGTGGGTGGGATGGCCCTCCCTCTCCCCCATCATCACAGGAAGCTTGTGTTTGTCTTTGCCCTCGTAATGCTGGTGGCATCATGATTGGAGGAGTCCTAACTGGTGGCTGGAATTGGATGCGACTAAATTGAGGAGAGAATTGGAAAATAATGATCCAAAGAAATTACATAATAAAAAAATATTTTGGGAAAAAAACGTTCATTAAACCTATAAAGAATGTCAAAATCTTGGTGCATAAATGCTTAGCCTTAGATAAAACCATATTCCTGTCTTGATCTCTCTTTCATAGGACCGTTTGTTTTTTGTCATGGAGTTTGTAAACGGTGGTGACCTCATGTTTCACATACAAAAGTCTCGGCGGTTTGATGAGGCTCGAGCTCGGTTCTATGCTGCCGAGATTACATCTGCTCTTATGTTCCTCCACTCTAAAGGCATCATCTACAGGTAGGGCCATATGTGTGCTCTGACTGTTAATGGGTACAATAACCTTTGTCTATTCATCAAAGTTACAGGGCTATTTCTTTGCAAACTTTTATGTCTCTGTAGCTATGACTATAACACAGACAAATTTCTTTAAATCTGCCAACTGTGTCTGAGTTACTATGCAAAAAATGCTGACAGTGCAGTCAAGTGATTGAAAAATCACTTTTCCACTGGTGTGTTGAATAACTAACATGTTAGTCACGAATGTAATGAGCATTGGTTGTGGATGACCACCAGAGGAATTCTCATGTCCCTGTGTACAGGTTAAGACCTTCTAACATCAAAGTGACATGGTGTGTGATGCAGCCAGTGTGAGAGTAGTCCAGAATTCAATACAATAACATTCATAGCTAGTGTTTCTGTTTCATTCAGCTGATCACATGAGGCAATGGTAAAGACAGTGAATACCAACAAAGTCACAAGGAATGGAACTCCTTTACAGTGAACCAAAGCTAGAAACATATGGCACTGAGTCTGTGGAACCAGGACACTGTGCTGAGTGACAACCAAGTACAAATAATTTTGGTATAGTGACAAAATGCCAACCCCAGTGGCCGGCACTTGATTGACATGTAGGGCCTCAACCACACCGTGCAAGAACCTCTGTTTTCAGTTAGATCTCCTTGTATTCTCTGTGCACAAGAAATAATTGGTTTATCTTACAAATGTCGAGGTCATCAGAACACAGCAAAGCCTGAACTGGAATAACAGGCAACGTCAAGTGTCTGGCTTGTCTGTGACAGAAGAGAGTTCAATGCATTGGTTCATGCCTTAAGGGTATAAGACCTTAGGTAAACATGCTCTAGCCATAGCAGAGTCCTAGACTCATCCACACTTCACCTCTTAGAGCAGTAGTTATCAGCCCTGGTCCTGGAGGAGCCCCAGCCCTGCACATTTTGTATTTTCTGCCAAAACACGCTCACTTCAACACAGGAAGGGCTTGTTAATTAGCAGATTCGTTGAACCAAGTGTGTTGCGAGCAGGGCAAATGGTAAAATGTGGAGGGCAGGGTATCACCAGAGTTGGGAACCACTGTATTACACAGTTCAAGCAGCTTTACCTGGCAGCTGAGGTAACCACCACTACAAAGGTGTTCTTCAGTGAGATCAACTTGAGGCCTGTTTGTGACAGTGGTTCAAAGGATGGACCGCACAAAACAGAATGTTTAACATCAAGGGCAAACACCATGGTGGCTTTCTAAGCAACAACACGGAGTGAAGGCCTGGCATGTCCTTAAAGAAGGCACTGATCCAATTTATGAAACTAGGGATACACCACACACACTGTCATGATAAACAGAAATAGCAGTGACTTCTGTTCAGCATGCTCTGTTGAACAGGCATGCATAGTTTGGTTTGGTGAGGCTTTTATATCCTAGGTTTTCCACCTGACTGCCAGCTCACGATGCATCAGCTGAGGCTCTGGCTCACCAGCCACAGCAATAACTAAAGGTGATACCAAGCATGGTTGCCAAACTGAACCTTCCAGTTGACACTGGGGGTCCTTTCTAAGTCAGAATCATATATAGCCCTTTAGCACTGACAGCAGCAATGGGACACTGTGTTCTGTCAGATCATCTCAGCCACTAGTTCAACAAGGTGGTTGTAACCATGAAAATTGCAGTGAACTAAATTAAATATGGCATGGTGACCTCAACAGTCGGTATGGGCAATTTCATTGAAAAACATCTGCTGTGGAAACCATTGATACCAAATAGCTTATGTGCTGAGCCTTGGAAGTCCAGAACGGAAAGATAACCATATACCTAGACCATGGACGGTCTATTACATGGGTGTGAAAGTTCCTCCTGGGCTATGTCTCTACATGTTCCCTCTTCTAACACTCCAAATTCAACTTATAAAGGCCTTGCTAATTAGCTGATGAGTTTCGTTTGTTAAATGGGGCAGTGAGGAAACTGAAGTCCTCACAGTGTTGCTGGGATGTGCTATTTCAATAGTAGATTAATGCCACTGTGAAAAGAACAAAGAGGACATAGTCGTTTTGCTGACTGTTGTGTCTCTGCGTGACTTTATTTGTATAAAATCATGACCCGTGCTCAGGTGCTGAAGTAGCCTCACAGTAGTGGATTACACTGCCTCTTGTGGACAGAAGGAACAAACTAGAACTGTTCTCAATAGCACTTTGTGAATGATGCTGAAAGTTGTAGAATAGTCTTTGGAGCTTGAGTACTGGTAGAAGTGTATGTGATGTGTGTGATTTTATGTACATTTACGCATATTTTCTCTGACAATAGTGTGCATGCAGATTCAAAAATAGACATATTTATGGACTTCCCTTTTCTTTTCCTGAGCAGCAGTTTTAAAGTATTGCCAATGAATTCTTCCAGAGATATTAAAGAAAGCCTTATTTTCACCAAAATAAAGTCATGGTCCTCAAGTATCTTTTGGTTTACGACATAAATGTTCATATTGATAGAGCCAAAACACATCCAGTTCTGTGTAAAAGAAAATAGACAAAACAAAATTGCAAATCAAACAAAGAGGCTGCTGGTTTTCTCAGAAGGAAGTGTAGTCTCTAACTTTTTCACAGTACTGTATTTTTTCAATAATTTATTTCCTGGTAACAACTTTTCTGGGCTTTTCTCATGTCCCTTAATTTGTCTGACAAATATGGCTGTATCAATCTTAGCTTGTCAGTCAATCACATGTCCAGTGCATGTTTTAACTTTGCACAAATTGTATGTAATAAGTCATCCACTACTGGCAAGCATCCAGTGTTTTGTCTGGCTATAGTTTTGTTTGTGCCTGCCTCTGCCTTCTTCGTCAGGTCTTACGAATACTGCCCAACCCCCCAGCTGAGAGTTCCTTCCCGTAGTTGAGCAAACAGAACTTCCTGGCTGTCGCTTCTGTCACATGACCTGGTCCAGCCTGCACAAGTTCCTAAATTTTATTTGCCCATGCAAGCAAGCCAAGGCAAATGAAACCCAAGCAGACCCCAGGCCATTGTCTGCAGATGTTTCTCGAAGGCCTCTGCTCTTTATGGTCTTTCCTGCAGGGCTTTTTCTGGAATGTTTCAGAAAACTTCACTAGCAGCCTGCCATTTATGACTGGACAGCCCCCCTTACAACCAATTTTATTGTTTTTTAAGGTCATTTATAATCATTGTGGCACCCTTTGAAGTCAGTTTTATGAGGGAAGGTCTAATTATGGAAAAGTAAGAGTGCTGTGCTTTATTTTAGTGCAAGCAGGGTGTTTCTGAGAGAGTTTGTGAATGTGTGAAAGTGCTCTGTGGGATCATTTGGTGTGTGCTGACGTCACGGTAGTGTTTGCTCCCAGTGCTACGCTTACGTAAGCTGTTTACCCAAACTGTTGGCCGGCTAGGGGATGAAAGAAGCCCTCTAGGGCATACACAAGCATGTCTCTACATTTATCAACTCGCTTTGTGTTTAATGTTAACACACTTTCACTTGCTTTCAGAAATAGTTTGCATGTTCACACAACTTATTACAAAGACATCACATAAACACTGATGGTCTCATAATAGAAAACAATGGGGGTCATCCAAGCCCCTCTGTGTCATCTTGCTGACCCATAATCTTTTATTAGGAGCAGAGACAATATAATCCAGCGCTAATCTGTTTCTAACCTAATCTGTGGAGAGTTGTCCTCTCAGTCCTTTGGCCTGCCTTGTTTGCAGTCCAGTAATGATTTTATTATCTTTTCACCAGCTCCTTCTCTTCTGGGGGTGGAATAGGATGCACTTATAAGGAATACTTCACCCAGGGTTTCAGTATGACTGGCTTTAAGTGAAAGTTCATAGATGGCACTTGACATCATTTTCTTTGGATAATGATAGTCTTGCAGGGCCAGTGATCTCTTAATGAGAATAGTCATCTAGGGACAACTTGTTAAACATGTGCAACTTTTTCTTGAAACAGGCTTGTTTTCATCTGACAGTGTTGGCAAAAGCACTGAGCTCTGCATTTATGAGGTGCTGAATTTTGACTTTAAACATTTAATACTCAATTTGTTGTCCTTTAAACAAGTTTATGTTCCCCCTCACATTTAGCTTAAAATAGGTAAGCTGTTTTTCTCTCTGAGAAAAATGAATGCTGTTTTTGAAAATCTCTGCTATTGCACTCTGTGGTTAACCAAAATGTTCCAAAGCCAGTGCATTTATTATCCAGACTACTCTCACTGAGCATTTTATTAGGTACATCTACCACATGTCTATACTCATTGTCTATTTTATCAGCTCTACTTACCATATAGGTGCACATTGTAGCTCTACAATGGTAGACTGCAATCCATCTGTTTCTCTGCATACTTTGTTATCCCGCCTTTATCCCATTTATCAATGGACAGGACCCCCACAGGACCCCCACAGAGCAGGTATTATTTGGGTAGATCATTCTTAGCAATGCAGTGATACTGACGTGGTGGCCTACAAGTGGATCAGACACAGCAGACTTTCTACAATCTGACCAAACAATGATCTGATTATTACAGCATAACACTTTTTAAAATTCTAGCAAGTGATGCTTTCATGATTTGGCCAGTTTTCAGTTTTCTGAGGAGTCAATATCTGTTTTGTCCATGTACAAAAGAATTTTATATATATAAGTATGTCTGTGCTTATGCCCTAAGTCTAAAGAAAACAGAAAGTGAAAAAATAATCCCAGCACAACAGAGATATTGGCCAGAGAACCTGTATTAGACTAGATTTTGTATGAATCAGTTGTATATGGGTTGACACTTATATTAATCACATTTTGACTGCTAAATGACCTTGTATTTCAGAGAATCCAGTGACATTCAGGAAAAAACATACACAAGACAAAATGTATCAGGTTTGGAACATTGTCATGTTTCACAGGGGTATGATGGAGGTGATTTTTTTTTAAAAATACCATTCATTTTTCTCATAGACAAAACCCAGAGTTCCTTATAAAGACAAGATGCTGATGAAAGACACACGCGTTCAGTTGTCTATACCTTATGACTGTCCCCGAATGTTCTCATTACAAGATCACATCTGGCCCTGTGAGACTAGAATAGTGTTAACTGGCCCCTGTTAGAGCATTTTGGATGGCATTTTGCTTTAAATAGAAAATGTGTATTGATCTCCCAGACTGTTACACTGTGGGTTAGATCATGGCCTTGAGCAAAAGGTTGCATTACTCTGCTGTTCTCTCACAGGCTGCACTATATTAGTGAACTGCCTGGGAGATACTATTGCATGTTGAACTTTTTGGGAAAGTTTATTAAAAGGCACTGGTTTTACACCTGTCAGTCAGTTGGTCAGACAGTGACCAAAAAAGAATCTGTGGCTTTTCATGCAACTTTGCCAGTTTACCACCCTCTGGTTTGTGCTTAATGCCCAAGATAGTAAATATGCCACGAGGTGTGTGTGGCAAATCCAACTCTCTGCCACTGTAAGCGTGAGAGACTGCATGTCTTTGCTGTGCCTGACGTTTTGTGGCTTTCCTCTCTTTTTCCATCTGTCTCTCCCCAAAGCCTGCTTTTAAACTATTCCAGTCACAGACCAGTCTGGGATATTATCTGAGTAATGAGTTACTTCGTCTGTGTTTAACATTTACTTACAGTGTGCTCTCAAGGCTGGTTTGTTGTGACATCATGTAGGTGTAGCTGCTCCTGTAAATTACTTTTTGACGGACTTACCCTTGAGCCTTCATCCTCTTGGTGGAATTACATCAATCACTCTGCTACAGGATCAATATTGCCTGCTCCTCCTCATGACCTTACTCTTTTTTCAGTTCCAGAGAAATAAAGCACACAGACCAACAGGAAATGAATCATGTTGCTCAACAATTTCATCATAGATGGTTCAGCTTGCCTGTTCTCGTAAAGTGTGTTTTAATGTACTAGGAGATTGGAGTGATAAAGGTGTAAAATGATGCCAGAATGGCTCCTATTATAATCGGTTTAAAATGAGGTAAAGAAAAAGGGTTCTTTTTAGTACCATTACATTGCATTTACTCAATAGCACATTATTGCTTTGTGCAGACAATGTTGGTGCCATGGCCAGATGAGGAACTCCAAATCTAAGCAGGTTCAGATTTAGGTTCTATGGGAAAAATAAGTGGCATTTTCAGAAATTGCCTCTATCGCACGCTTTGGTAAACAAGCATGCACCAAACCCAATATATTTTGTCTTTTGTACATTATCCCCCTAAGTGTCACTGGATCCTCTGAATTATGAGGTCATTTAACAGTTGAAATCCAAAAAATGCTACATACATGTTACAAGCAAGCTAACAATCCTTCATATTGAATTGATGTCACATGAAAATAAGTCTACTTATTTCTCCAACACTATTATATACCAACAGCAGATGCTCAAACTATAAACTGCTACTGCTAAACAACTTAACCGTCACATTTGCTGGCTGTCATGAGGTGTTGCCTATCTTCAGTCATTGAGATGTAAACAGTCATTCAGAATGTTTTGATGCCTAATGGTGTAGGAAAACTTAAAAACTCTGATTTTTTACAGTGGCCAGAGGTCACGGGGTCTATAACACAAATATAGCTATTTTGTTTACAATCCAAAACGACCTACATGTGAGCCGACGTGTCTTCTGAGTTTTTATATACAGTGTTGGTGAGGGTAAAATAGTACTAAAAATAGTACTGTTGCAGTGCCCTGCATGTAGCTCTCCACCATGAATGTACTTTTTATAACCATTTTGATAACCATTCTGTCCGGTAACTTTTTGCTTTGGAGGTTTTAGAGGCATTAAAAGTTTTGCATGTCTGGTTCACCACTTTCACCACTTCTGTAAACATTGTTGTTTACCACAGAGCACGAGAGCAATGATTTTTTTTGAATGGTCATTATATGGGCATGATGGCAGAATTTTGGATACCTAATTCTTTTTTTGGACTTGCAAATGAATAGTCATCTGAGCTGTTGTTACAATATCATTCTGTACATGGTATGTGGTCCCCAGTCAAAAGGCCTAATCATACCAGCAGCAAATGAAACTATTTCTTAGCTCAGGCTCAATATGGTGATTTTCTTTTCCTTTGATGTTCAGTTATCATTGTGCCCAAATTTACCAATGCCCATCGTATATATGTTGATACAGGGACCTGAAGCTGGGTAACGTGCTTTTGGACAAGGACGGCCACTGTAAACTGGCAGACTTCGGCATGTGCAAGGAAGGGATCCGTAATAATGTACGGACTGGCACTTTCTGTGGGACACCAGACTACATTGCACCAGAGGTAGAAACATTTGCAGAGACTTGGAGAATATATGCCACTGTGTGAATCTGTAGCATCCAATGTATGTGTGCATTGGTGTGTTATGTCCTGCTCCTGTTTCCTTCTCTCAGATCATCCAGGAGGAACAATACGGTGTGTCGGTGGACTGGTGGGCTATGGGGGTGTTGCTGTATGAGATGCTGTCTGGGCACGCTCCATTCGAGGCTGAGACAGAGGACGAGCTGTTTGAGTGCATCCTCAGAGATGAGGTGATCTACTCATCCTGGCTTAGCAACGAGGCAGAAGACATCCTCAGAGGGGTGAGCTCCTACATTTATTCCATCCCTCTTAAACATTCTATAAACAAAAGAATAAACAAATTAGTTAATACTCTGGGCTCCTGAGTTAAGAAATATACTTGAAACAAATAAATTATCTCTCAATATGGTGATAATTTGATGTAGGATAATGTAAAAGTAAAGTAATGAGTAATAAGCCTTTTTCCAGGAGGTAATTTTTGAAGTACACTGCATGTCCAGAAGTATCCAGACATCCATTCTAATTAGTGAATCCAGCTTCTTTAAAATGCACTAATTGCCACAGGCATGTTCAACTGTGCACACAAAGCTTGTGTAATGTCCACAGAAAAGCACTTCCAATAGCAGCTGCACCGGGCAGATTTAGTGATTCTGGGGCCCTAGGCAAAAGACGAGAGTGGGGCCCCCTGAGTGCACATCTTTAAATTAGTTGATATGTTGAGCTCCTGAGTTTAAGAAATATGCTCAAAACAAGCAAAACTATCTCCCAGTATAATGAGATAATTTGATATAGAATAATGTATAAGTAATGAGTAATAAGATTACCTTTACCAGTAAGTAATAATTAACTTGATCCCTTTGCAGTTTACAAGAAGTAATTAGTAATTTCTAAAGGATTATTTTTGAGTAATTACCCCAAGACTGGAGCTATCCATACTAACATTCACGGTAGCTTTATGTACAGTCTGGTTAGCCTGTGCAGTGCTCTGTTCTGACTGAAAAAAAGAAGTTAGCTTTGGAAGGGAAGCGACAAGTGTTTCGCTTTTCTTCCTCTGTTTATGTTTCTCTGCTTGGATACCATTATTTGATTTACCCTCTCAACACCTAGAAAATCATACAGAAGAACTTCCTCTCCAAAATGTAGATTATCGCTTAATTGCCTTTGGGATAGATTATTTAGCATAAACCTGTACAGCATTTTTAATTTGTGCTTTCATGGGGCCTTTGGCTTATGGAGGCCCTAGTGGCTACCTACCTTTGCCTAGTACAAAGACCGTCACTGAGCTGCACATGAGCCTAAGTTCACCATGTTAAATGCCAAGCATCAACCAGAGGGTTATAAAGTTGCCAGCGCTGGGCTGTACCGCAGTGCAGCAGCCTTCTCTGGAGTGATGGAGCTCCATCCAATACCTTTGGGATGAGTTTTAGTGGGGTTTGTGATCCAGAACTAATCATCCAACATCAGTACCTGACCTCACTAAAGCTTTTCTGGCTGAATGCAATCAAATCCTCACAGCAATTTTCCAACATCTAATGTAAAGCATTCCCAGAACAGTAGAGGCTGTTACTGCAGCAAAGTAGACCACCTCCCTATTAATGCCCTTGAAACCATTATTAAGACCCTTGATAGAAACCAATGAATGAACAGGTTTTTAAAAGCTTTTGGGCATAAGAAGACATTATTAAATGAATAAAGATTTATGTAATTATCTATTTACTATATTTTTGTGAAGTTATCTGATTTGATTAGATTTTATTTTGCTTGATGGCTTTTTAGAATCATGTACAGCTCCATTCATCACACTGGACATGCACAATTTCTTTTTTTATACATTCCTACTAATCATTTAAAATGCTTCAAGTTGCAGTGGACTACCATATTAAATCATTTATACATGAAAATTGCAATAAAATTGGTTTTATATTTTAAATTGTGGTGTTAATATACAGATAGATTGATACTGTAAACAGTGCTGTGCAAAAGTCAGTAATGGCTTATCAACGCACATCCTTTCAGACACATAGTATTGAGTGTTCACAGTGGAAGGATGGACAGAAAAACATGTTTTTAAATTTGGAGCAAGAATGGAGCTTGTTTTTCCCCTCCTCTCTCAAAACTGAAAGCATTAAGTATTGTTTGTCTGATGGTGACTGTTTTGGTGCCCTATTTTCTCTATACATTTTAATAATATTTTCCCTTCCTAACACAAATGGATTATCTTCTGTCTAAACTCCTTATAAATATCTTATAAATTGAAAGAATGGTGGTCTTTTGCACAGTACTGTATAGACAGAAGATAGTGTGGTGCTATGTTTGAATCTGGGTGTATGAATGACAATACAGAAGGATGAGAATTCAAACTGAATCTCTCCCTCCATAACAACGTGTCCAAACTTGAGTGTTTTTCATCTGTCAGACTACCAGTATAACTAGGTCAAAAGTAAAAGCATGAGTCATTTAACTTTTTTTTTATCTGCAGTATCTGCTTAGAGGAAGAACTGATTCTATGTTACCCTCACTGATGTCATGCCCAGCATCTGCTTTTCCATTGCAAATACCACAATGCAAAAAACTTCTTCCTTCTCCTTTTTACATTTGCATTGCATTCTTCTGTAACTTCACACTCATGTTCATTAATCTCTTCCAATTGCTCCAAAGGTTCCAATGGCTCAGTTATACACAGTTGTGCATGTAACTGTAACAAACACTATGACATCATCAAAAGCAACGTTTAGTGGTTGTGCAAAGCAAAACATCTCTGTATTTAAAATCTGAACCTTTCTGATTACCTCATTACCCTATGCCATTCAAAAGAGTGAGAGTGAAGAGACTAGAGTTGTGTTCTCAAACAATCTTGGCAGTGTAATGGATTTCATACTTATAATATATAATATAATATCTTTGATATTGGTAACTTTTGCTCAGTCAACAAGATAATATATTACAGTAAAGCATTTTAAGGGCCCATATCTTGGAAATATATTTTATACTCCACCAGTGTTCTAGTGCAATGTTCTTTTTTGTCTATTTCCTTTTCTCAGCTTCTTGACAGATCTGAAGCACAGATCTGCTCTCACAGAGTGGAGCTTGATTTTTTCCTATCTTTCGAAGATGAAAGCTTTCAGTACTGCTTATCTGATAGTGACAGTTCTGGTGGTCTACCACCACCACCAAGTCTTGCATGGTTGCTCTTTTAATTATTTTTGTACTTTCGTTTTGGACACTTCTGTTTTTTTACATATTTTCCTTTGACTTTACCCTTTGATTTAATCTGTAGTCTACTCAGAAATATTGCAAATAAACATGAATGAATTAATAGATGTTTTGAATAGAAATTTAATAAATTAAAGGTAGTGTCCTTTGGGCTTTTGCACAGTACTGTGTAATATCACCCCTTTAGTACTACAAAATAAATCTAAGAATTCATGGCTTTGTAAAGTCATACCAAAATCAATGTAACAGTAAGAGTTGGAAAAGAGTCGTGTAAATATGTAGAGGTAATGGTCTTTGCCCTATTTATAAAGGGGTTAATAGCAGTAAACAGTAATATCAGGCTTGCGCGAGAGACTAGGTGGGTAATATGACCAGCTTTGCTGGGCTCTTATATAAGTGAGCTGTCCCATGCATGAGGTTGCAAATAACATAGCCAGATGCTATCTTACATGTTAAACCTAGCGTGCTGCAGCTTCTGCCTCAGCTTCTGTTGTACTAAGAGAAGAGAAGCCAAAACTCTCCCTGACTTAGCCCGTTACATAACCCTGTCCAGACCCCTCGGGCAGGGTCCAGGCTTCTGGTTGGTCAAGAAAACGGAGCGGGTGTAATCTGTGCAGCTTTGGACTTGACTTTGCAGCTCAGGCTTTGTTTTGACAGATATGTGCTGTGTCATGCTGTTTGAGCCAATTATGGGAGGGTACAGTACGTATAGGAAAGAACATGGTAGGACATGTAATGGGTTTGTTACTGGCACAGTATATTGACTGTGGTGTTGTATAAATCAGACTAGATTGTTTGCTCATAGCATGATGAAGTTTTTGGAGGCCTTTGGTTTGTAGATTTCATTTGTTTATCAACCATTATATGGTGATGCAATGCCATTTAACTCCAGTAAGGGTTAAAAAGCTGTGTTTGTGTGGATTAACCTCTGTACCATGTGACTTTAGACATATCCCTCTGGGCAGAAGAGGCTTATGTTTCACTCTGCAGCGCATTAGAAGATGTGTGCTTATTGGCTAAGATTCCCAATCCCTATATAATGCAATACTTCCTCTGTTTATATCCGTATGCAATTTGAATTGGCTGTAAATATAGTTGATGGTGTCCAACTTAAAAATATCTGGTCAGTGTTCTGTAATTAGCCACTCTTAGCCACTCTAAAGACTAATTAGAGCAGACCTGCATGTCACGTGTGCACACAGCAACATGACTCTTAGGGCGTGCCTTAAGAGAATAAAGCTGGCTTCAAAATACACCTTGCACTGGCAGCATCTATAAGTCTGTAATTACCTGTTGTGCCAGTTAAATACCATGATAGGTAGTAACTCAGTCACCCCGGCTACTCAGTAAACAGTCATTTTCCCAATCGGTACAATGAGTTAGAATTCTATTTCATCCTAAGCCGCATGTGAAAGAGGCTGTGTTCTCATTTCCTCTTTCATTTAGAGCTGTGGAGTTGAGCCTCTCAGCCTTTTTGTTATGTGTCTGGGGAGAGAAAAGATCTTGCCCCTAAGTCAGCACAAGTGAAGTGTGACCCTTGTTTGACCCTTGTTGAGCACCCTCCCCTCATAAATAGTTTGACCCAGTTATCTGTCTCTGAAGAAACACGACAGTAAGTGGCTGGAAATGCCTTTGTGATGCAACAAGCCACTGACTTTACTGAAATCCAGCCACTTGGACTTTTTCCCACATTAACAAAATTCCTGCAGTGCTCATATGGGATGCAGACAGTTGTAAAGTTTAATCATTATCATCCTTGTGGTAGTTGTCAAACACAGTTTCTTTTCATTTTCAATGAAAGTATGAACTATCATCTATAAAAGCAAAGATGATGAAACATTACTGATGTTAATTTTGACGTTTTGCTGTACTTTGTACAAGAACAGAAAACCTGCAGAGATTTCTAATAGAAACCATCGGGCAAGTCACTGTGTTTTGATGTCTTTTAATGTTATTTAATGTTATTGCAATATTTTTTCTTAAAATTGAAAGAAAGCATTACTGAATCTAAAAATATATATATCTTATGCGGGTACAGACATCATATGTCTTTATGTCACACTCACTGGCTTAAAAATGTCCGGTTCGATGTCTCAGTCTCAAATGCAAAATTAACATTATACTGATGAAGATATAATGACAAAAGAAGATAAGTTACATACTCAAAAGACACGTCCTTTATCAAGTTTTGACTGTGTTCATCAGATTCATCATTCAGAATCATCAGATTTGTTCAGATTCAGATTTGTGGGGGTCCGAAGCACAACAGACATTACAAATGTTCTTTTGCATACAATTACACATTTCCACCAGAGAGGTCACCAAATCCCCAAATCTTACATAGTGCCGCTTTAAGTAGAGGCAAAAGGACTGAAATTATATATTGAATTATATTTATTTGTAGTGTTGAATTATATATTTAAAGTGTTACATTTATTTATCACCAGATTCTTGTCATACGTGGACAAATTTACATCACTTTGACAAAAGGTTTCTTAAATTTTGGCAGTGCTTCCTTAAGCATGCACGGTGTGTTCTGTCTATGTGTTACCCAGATATGCTGGCTTCTGAAACATGTCAAGTACCATGGATAATAATTTAATTTTTCCTGTACTTAAAGAATTTAGAGAACTTGAAGAATTTGAAAATGTTGGCAAACTCTAAAGGGTTCTTTAGGGAACCTAAGAAAATGGTTCTTCTGTGAAACACTTTTGGCACCTTTATTGTATATGCAATAAGCATACTAAACCCAAACATGAATTGAAGTCATGAAGCTCATACCCACTTTCTTTCTTCTTCAGTTCCTGACCAAAGACCCTTCATATCGGCTAGGCTGTACAGAGAGGGACGGAGGGGAGTCAGCCGTCACTGCTCACCCATTCTTCAAAGAGGTGGACTGGGAGAAGCTGAGGAAACGAGAACTGGAACCCCCCTTCAAACCACGAATAGTAAGCCAAGCCAATATACCCCTACTGAGCCTTAAAATTTTCACCATCAGCATTACTATCTTAAGTTAGCAGTTGTGCTAGCTTACAACTAAGAGGTCACTACTGCTTTAACCCCTTATATGGCCAGGGCCCTCCGGCAGGCCCAAAGTTTCATTACAGACTTCTATAGAACTTAAGAGTAGTCCAACCAGTTCGCATTGAAGTCCCTGTAGTCACTGAATAATAGGCCATAGTATGTAATAAGCCTGGGATTTTAAGGGGCTAAGCTCTAATGCTGTCACTGATATAACATGGCTGCAGCTGACTGGACTGAAATAGCTCATGGCTTAATTTTAAACGGCTGACCTTTTCATGTTGTGCTGTGCAGAAATCTTTGGAGGACGTGAACAATTTTGACCCCGACTTCACCCAAGAGGAGCCCACACTGACCCCCATTGAAGAAGCACTTATCCCCCTCAACCAAGCAGACTTCAAAGACTTCTCATACACAGCTCCTGAGCACCGGCACAGTTAACAGACAAACTACTGCATGCTGCCTCTTATTTATCACTGGATTCTTAGGGTCATACATGAACGAGTGTAAATATGCTACTGTTCCTCACGCCAACTCTGACAAAATGTTTCATAAATGTTTGTGGTGTTTACTCAAGCACACAGTTATGCTCACTGCTATCCAGACACACAAGTGGCTTCCAAAATAAATAAGTCTTCCCAACATTTGAAAAGTGTTTTCAGACCACTTAGGCCTGTCTTTCCCAATCTCAGCCCTGGAGTACTCAGATTAGTGCAGTGGTTCTCAGTTCCTGTTCTTCTGCTTCCTCTGCTTTAATGCATCTGATTTAACTTATCACTTAACCCCTAAACTGCAAGATGTAATTAGTTTTTCATAGGGCTGTAATCTTTTAACGTCCAATGATTCAATCTGATTACATTAATTTGGGTTTGATATATATTTTTTAGTCATAGTTATTAAATTATGAAGGGTCCATATCCTACATTTTTTTGTATTTTAGCTTTTTCCCTGACATTGACATTTGAGTGATTTCATATATCAAAAACATTCACTTTAGCTATTTTCCTGTCTCCTTCATGCCTTAGAATTAAAGAGGCTGTTTGTGTTACTGTGCCTTTTACTGTTTGGCATCACAAAAACAATTCATTTCAAAGGCCTATAAACTACATTTTTCTTTTATTTTTTATAAAAGCAACTTTGTTTTTTTATGTAAATGATTGCTCTTCTGAATGGCTGCTCTGTTTTGTGCCTCATTCTGAAAGCAGTCCAGGCTGAAACATTCCTTATAACTTCGGTATGAAACTTTTTGACCATTAGTTTTCATGTAAGGGCTGTATGGACTGGGAAGTGACCGGTACATTTTGACTGTAAATGTATG
Source organism: Colossoma macropomum (assembly GCF_904425465.1). NCBI lineage: Eukaryota > Metazoa > Chordata > Actinopteri > Characiformes > Serrasalmidae > Colossoma > Colossoma macropomum. The sequence goes on along the minus strand of NW_023494795.1, from coordinate 18,007,942 downwards.
TTTGGACGCCTCAGCATTGTTTAGATGTTTTGACCCTTGCATTTAAAAAAAGTAAGGAAAATTTGCTGTGCCAGTATGGGCCCTTCAAGATGCTTATTCAGTAATTACGATATATTATATGGTAACTACTGTGAAACTCATGTGGAAGTTACATAGTTATCAGAGGGATGAAATAAAGTATGGACCTACATTGCACTGTTGCTGTTTAAAGGGTTAATCATCTCTTTAGAGTCTAATTCAGGTATGTTCGGGGCAGGAAAAAACATAGGATGGGATTGAGAACGACCAGTCTAGTTTGTTAATGGAGCACACCTGATTCAGCTCACATAGGGCTTAATAATGGTGAACTGTGCAGTGTATGTATTCCAAGACTGTTGCTGGGAAACACAAAGAACAAAGCAAGAAGTGTAACGATGTTCCCCAGAGTTCTTGCACAAGGACTATGAATTGCTTGCAGTGTTTTTTCCATGTGTGCATATGTTCTGTGCCTATGTGTGCATAAAGCTAATCATGCATGCTTATTCGTGTATTAACATGCACAGGGAGTGATGGGTTTAAACTTGTTTTAATCTGTTTGCAATGCTTTAGATTGAAAAACATAAACAACTGTTTGTCCATATGTCTTTAAATGTAGACAGATAGACAAACGTAGTTGTACCACACTTGTGCATTAATTTAGATTAGTGTGCTGTGCCATGTGCCTCCTTGTATTTATATTTAACTGTGTGTTGAATGTAAAGGGGATCATGATACAATGGTCGGTATGTTAGCCATGTTGTTTGCATAGTCTGTTACAAAAGACACTTTATGAAGAGCGTTTACCACAAACTGACATTACATTTGTGTGAACAATTTTTTAAATACTGAACAGAAAACAAGATGCACAATGATAGCAGAGATACAAATAATAAATGCTCTACCATCAATCTCCCTCCCTCCCACCCATCCACCCTCAGTTGGTATGTTAACACAACAAAGTTTACATAGAAACAAAAGAAAACACCATAAATCAAAGATAAATGAGTATACACATGCATATACCCATACACAAACACACACTCTACATATTTATATAAAAATACCCATATATATGTATTTATACACTCATTTATAAAGCTTTGTTGACAACTATGAGTTGTAACTCACATGAGTCAGCTCCTGCTTCTGCTGAATTCTGAACTGAAGACTGGTGTCAACATGTCCTAAAGCAGCAGCATTTACAGTGCACATAATTTCCTCTGGTTCACTAAATTATTAAATATATATGCTTAACCTGACACAGGTGGAAGCATTAATTTTTCAGGACAGAAATAAAAACATCTCATGTACACCTTGAAACAACAGCAGAGTTGTACCACTTGTCTATCACTACAGTTGGCAGGCAGGCAAACATCTCATGAATCTTTAACCTCTCTGGTACAGTGTCAATCACAAGTTGCACTGTGGTAACTCTAGTGAGGCCTTTCTGAGAAAAAATTTAAAATAACCTAGAAATCTAAAGCAAATTTTGTCTTTTTTTTGTAAACATCTGCACCAAAGTCAACTATTACCCTTCATTTATTTAATTTCCAGAAAAACAAGCTGTGCAAGACCTGGTAAACCACCAAAACTGTCACCATCAGTTAGACACTACTTTAAGGAGAAAATCAAGCTCCACTTTTGCTTCAGATCTGAAAAAATCCACAGGTGATGATGATGGACACTGATGGACACTGTGAGAAGATGACTCAACGCTATGATTCTGAAAGGATGTGCAGCTGTCAAGAAACTGTTACCAAGAAAAGGAAGTAGACAAAAAAGAAGAGCATGTGCTAATCAAATATAGAAGCTGCTGATGTTCTCAGAACAATGAACTGACAACTCCAGAGACCAGACCTCAACATCACTGAATGTATTTGGGATTATGTGGATCGTGAGAATCAGAAAGTGCAACCAACATCTAAGACTGAACTTTGGAGGTGTGGAAAAATATCCCTGAAGATTTCTTTGAAAAACTGAAATTAAGTCTCCTGAGAAGAATGGAAGCTGTAATAAAGGACTAAATACTGAAAAAAATGATATTATATTTTGTTGAGGCTTTTGAGGTGTCATTTTCTGATAAATAATAAATAATAAATATGTTTCTGCATTTTTTGCTGACACTGAAAAATAACATACTTAACAGTTGTTTTGACTGGGCATTAAATAAATGGAGAGTGACCTCTGAATTTAGCACAGTACTGTAGGTAAACTGACCGTCTGCACACTCTGAAAATGTGTTAAACGCAAAACATACTTTTTTAAATACACCTGTGTACGCAGATAAGTCACACACTTTTTGTGTCACTTTAAAATAACCAGTGTGTAGTTTTATTTACTCAAAGATATGTCAAAATTACATACAATATAGTAAAAATGGGTAAACTAAAACATCATTTTTGAGGGTGTTTAATTGTCTACATTAGCCAAGAATATTTTGGTGGTTAGCTCTCACATCCTTTAAAGGGCTAATTCTCAGAAAGACTCCGACTAGATTTAAAATTTAGAATCTCATCAACAGTGTAACTTAGTCCAGTACAGTGCTTAGGCTGATCTCTGTATGGAAAACCACCATAGGATGTGTAAATTATACATGCTTAGTAACAGGTCTGGTTACTTGTGTGTCATAAAAGACTAAGAGTTGACCTGAATTAGACACACCTTGCATGCTCCTTAAGATCTACTGCTCTACAGAGTTTCCAAATCTATTCTTAAATAACTTGCTGTAAGACAGAGATGCTCCTAAAGAGTGTGACAGGTGGGTTACACTGGGCTATCTGCAGGTTGGAATATCTCCAAGGGCAGAGTTCAGCACCTCTGACCCAGTTCAAAGCTTATTCTCCGTGACACAGTGCTTTGTCATGTTTGGAAAGGGGAGGCAGCTGAAGAGCTGCTTAGCAAAGAGTTTCACACACATTTGTGCTTACCATCTGGTTTACGGGAGCCAGACTTGTATTCCTCTTTACTTACTGTGATACCGAATAACAATTCTGAGCATAAATAAAGTATGCAAAGTGTGAAAAAGCAACAATGCAACCCTATTTTCAAGATGTGTAAATGATTTCATTGCATTAGCGTATCACAGCACATGCTTGTGTTGGCACTATAATTAATTGTTTTTACTGTGGTGGTTGGAAAAATGCTCTATTGTCTTCTGGCTTTGGCAAGAAATTGTACCGTGCCACAGATGATGAAGGGAAAGTTTAACCTTGCGTTTGGTTGGACTGAAGTATTTCTTCATCCAGCAATACAGCGTCAGGCTGCCAAAAACTAGCAGAATCTGGCTGAATGGCGTCTGTGTGATTCAGACTTAGCTGGTGCACTGAGTCAACATTGCTGAGAAGTTCACTGGGTCCTACACAGGGGATGTGCCAAGACTTCAGGGGTTATTTCAGTTATTCTAATAAAACAGTGCGGGTGTGGCCTTAGGACAATTTTCTTGAATGCAATCTCTTTTTTGGCAGCATCAGTATCAATCAATGCCTTTAGTGTGGAAAATCTTTAGTATCTATTACTTCACGTAGCATTGCTGTGTTTTTGACAGCTCAATTATTTGTTTTCCAGCATTCTCTGCTAGCGCACTGGATTCCATAAATACGCACAATGTCTGGCCAACAGTCTGTAGTGGTTGTTGGCAGTATCCAAGTAAAGAGCATGACTGGCAAAAGGCCAACTCCGAGTAACGTCACATTCCTGGCAAACTTTAGATTGAACGGTTCCTTTTGTCCTTGTTTTCCCTCCTGGTGGCTGGTTGTTTGTTTTAGTCCATAGGACTTTACTGGTGAAAACGATTCATTATTTTTTCGTCGTGTGGCAGTTTTTACGCTGCCATATAACAGTACGTTCTTTGTTCTCTCTGCATCTGCTTCACCATCCACTATGACTATATTTGCATACAGCATAAGTGGCTTTATGGGTTGCAGTTATGAACTGCAGCTTACCAGTTATGCCTGCAATACTGACTGAAGACAAAATATATTACTGCAGTACATCAATTACACAACTCATGGTGCCAGTGGCTACCTGGTAAATACTTCTCTAATCTTCTCTAAATGCCTGGAAATAGGCTAATGTTTTTTTTTTAGACCTGCAGAGCTATTCCTGGACTGCTCTTTTCCACGAAAGGGTTTACACCTTCCCAACTCCATTTAGCTTTGGTCATTGTGGTCACTGCTAATGGTGCTACGATGCTGTAGTTGCAGCCACTTTGTTTGATTATAGGCCAGTTTTACAGGCCCAGATAAAACATAAGCCTAGACTGAAAAGAATTTCCAACGGTCATTCAATGTTGATGCTGCAGTTTAGTTCAAGACTAATCCGTTAATCCATTTGGGAAACCGGTCCATTGTGTGCTATACTATTCCCAAAAAATCACAAATTTGACCTAAATACCCTTTCATCTGTTGCCTGAATGGTTTGTGTCAGCCTTTCACATGCAATACATCACATCAGTCACAGCTGAAGTGTCTTACAAATGTCTTCCACAAACAAACCGTCTATTATAAACTGTAAACTAATTTATGGGCAGCAAAACAAGAACAGGTGTGAGAGTCACAAGGCCATCAACAACCTCCAGGCTTGGCCTGCACTATCACTTAGGCACCGTTTGAACATAATATTTGGTTGTTTTATCAAACTCCTTTCACACTTTTCACTGATTTCCACTGGAAGGCTCAATAAAAAGGATTTCAATTTGAGGCTGCAGATGCCTGTGACTGTTCTAACTTCTCTCATGTCCATCATATTGATCTCCTGTCTTTTTATACCGCACAGTGGTGCCAAACTAACCCTATTTCATTTGCGATTAAGAAAATAACCTTAACATAAAAAAATATGAACTTGTCCAAGCTTTCTTGGTTCAGAACAGTCACAAGAGATTGCTGAGTCTGACAGTAAGGCTCCAAGAAGCACTCAATGTCTCTGCTTCTAACTATCAATAACAGCTCACCTCATGCAATTCTTATATCATGCTCTCAGTGGAGGACCATCACAATCCAGGTCTTGATGCCTACAGTCAATCCACACTGTTGTTTCTTTTTAAATCCAAATACAACCAGGTAATTCATATTTTACAGCCACTAGATGTTTCTGATATACAACAAATACAGCATACTAGCTGGACGGCCCATACGACTGGGTTGAAAAACTCTTGCCAACTGTGAATAGTGCAGATTGTAATGATTAAGCACTTCTTCAGTATTATGAACGTCACTGGAGTGAGTTTAGTTTTAACAGTTCTGTCAAGTATGATCTACAGTACAGACCGACATAAACATTTCAGTTTTGGTTGTTAATAGCTTTGCTTCCAGAAAACCAGGAAATCAGAAATTATACACATGCTGCTTAAACACATTGTACTTTACCTTGTTGAATGTTATTTAATTGAATCTAACTCTTGCTTATTCGTGTAGACAGTTTAGATGTTTACATGTTGTTTCGCTTGTTTTAGTTAGAAATATTGTATTTTCCCTTAGCATTTATGCATGTTTTTTTTTTCACTGATTAGAAGTATTATTAAATCCTGCATACCAAATGGTGTGATGGTAATGGATGGGGCTCCCCAAGCAGGATTTCTGAACATTATAGGACCCTTAAATGTTTAGAAATTGCCCACATGGTTTAATATCGTATGGTTTACGGTGACAGGTTTTTATTACATATTTCTGTTATGTTTACATCCTGAGCGAAGACGGTGTGAAGAGAGCTGCAGCCTTTCTTTTTCGATGACGTTTGTGCAGAGCCGTCTCTGTGCCAGCGAAACATGTGATTGCGCGCTCCCGTAATCATGAACGAGCCCTCATAGTACGTAGTAGCGAAGCCACATTGAAGCGAGCTAGCGTTAACTCTTTGTGCCGGGGAGTACCGAACCGGAGGAATACAGATGTTTTGACCTTCAGTCACACGGAGGGTCGACCTCTCTTATTCGACTATTGAGACAACAACACAAGAGACTTGTAATTTGGTGGTTCGAGCAGCGTTTTGTTCGATTCGGGCGTCTTATTCGTTAAGAAAGGCGGCCACGTCCTTCATTCTCTCGTATCTGGGAACTAGCTTAGCTACTAGTTAGCTACTGTTTTGTTGCGGAGGTGGTTTGGGAAAACCTTACACATTAGGAGGTTTCACCCAGGAATGGATACTGGAGTCGTCACTGAAAAGAAAAGGTACAGTGAACGGTTTTGTATTTATTATTGTGTTGTTTTGCCGGCAGGATGCCGACTGCGACGCACTGCTCTGTCTGCGAAACAGCTAGCCTAGCTGCTGCTGTTAGCAATGATGCTTTAAGCGAGTTAGTTAGCAAGCAGGCTAGCAAACAACATTTCTTTTAGCTGGGTCGCCATTTTGTGAGGTCCGTCTGAAGCAATTAGCTAACAACAAGTTTGCAAACAAGAAAACAATCGCATAAACGTCGGCAGCTGGACTGTCCCTGCCTATCGAAAACTCTCTTGGATGAAGTTTTTGGATTTGTTTTTTTTTTCAGAATAAAACCCCAAAACGCACAGACTGGAAAGCAGCCCTCTAAGTTAGCAGGATTGCATGAAGCTGCCTTGATTTATTTTCTGGTGACTGATGTTAGGTGCATGTAAGGTGTGTAATGTTAACTGAGAGATTGTCGGTGATCTAATGGACTAAAGGTGATGTTTAAGAGATTTGCTTTAACCGCTTTAACTGTGATAATTGCCTGCGCGAAGTGTCAGCGTGGCATGGAGTGGTGCGGAGGAGGCAGTATGTGGACTCCAGCTAACAGCTAACGGTGACTATTATTAAATATCGTCTCGAAATCAATTTTTTGAAAGTGGTTGATTTAGTTCGTGTGGTCTGTCAATTTAAAACCAATTTTCTATGAAAGTATTGGTCTGATAGGAACGTTATCTCTTCATTCAGAGAGTACTGGAATGATTACATGATAGTGTAATTTGTTTTGCTTTTTAATATCAGACTTTGATTTGATATTATCACCCTTACGGTTTTGTATCCCCTCTGGGTAGCTATACACGCTCTGGTTTATAAAGATGGTCAGGCAGCAAGCATTGGCCGCAGTGATTTTCTGTCCATTTGTGGTGAGGCCATGAGAATTTCCCAGGGTGAATTTAGAAAAATCAAGTAAACTCTGTTATTTCACTGATGTTATTTATTTAAAGTTGGCCATTTAACCCTAATTTAAGCAGCAGCGCGTTTATCAGATGCTGGCTGCTGTTTTGTGCTTTTTTCCTCACTTCTTACTCACCATAGGTTTTGACGTCAATGGGATTTCCTGCTTAGGCCTGTGGTAAGACATTTGCAAGAACTGTATAGGAAGAGGTTGTGTTGCATGCCACTCTCACTGTTTTGTTGTCTGTTTGGGTGTGTTTTTGTGTCATAAGTTCATAAGGCATAAAAGCTACTGTATGGGTTCACTATTTGTATGTAATTCGCACAAATCTATTTAAGTTCATAAACTGATTCAGAGTCTGTCATAAAGATTTAATAAACATGTTTTATATCACTTGGAGAAGGTCCACTCCTAATGGATGATAAAGTCACTTTTTTATCTAAAATGCTTTCATCTGTTTTGCTGTGGGCTGTTGAACATACTGGTCATTTTCAGTGTATACCTGATGTAGGCCGGTTTTTGTTTTTGTTGTTGTAGTAGTAGTAGTTGTGGTTTTCTTTTCAAATGACAGTGTAGAATTGATTCCATGCAAATCCCTTTCATAATGCCCTCCTAGTATTTGGCCCAGACTCAGGCAAATCTGTCAGGCCTAATTTCTGTTAGGAGACTCTTCTCATCTAATGCCATGGTGTGTTACGCAACACATGCCATGCTAAATGTAGCTGGACTGCCTCTGTCCGAAGAAATAAAAATCCTGCTGACCTCCTTGCATGAGTGCCTAGCTTTATTTTCGTTATTGAAAAAGCCGAAAGCCTTTCACATAATAAAATGTTCACTACATTACCAAAAAGGCACTCTTTAAGATGTCAGAATTTGTAAAAACAGGACATTTATGCCTTTTTATTAACAAATCATGCATTTTACCTTGTTAATGTAAACAGGTTTCTTGTAAAAGTAACGGTTAACTCAGTAGGCTATAGCTTCAACGAGTGCAGTGTCCATTTGTTGTTTGCAATATATTATTGTATATTTTTGGGTTTTATTATACTTTTTCTGTTAAAAAAAAATCACAGGGCACAGTGAGTTCAGACATTGTGTTGCCTCTTGGTGAAACAAATGTAGCGCTGCAACAGGCATTTGGAATCGCTAAGGCTAAAATTGGAACATATAGATAAATTACATAAAAATAACACCCCTTACCCAGGGCAAATTAGTAGGGATGCAGCGTTGTGAGAATGTTGGGCTGATGCTGATATCTAATGTACTGATACATATCTAAAAATACTGATGCATAAATATTTATAAAATGTAGAAACTGAGGCTGCATTTGTTTAACATTTATTTTAGTTGAGTAACAGAAGCAATACAATGATTAAAATGCTGACGTTTTAGTGTAGTAGCCCGGTGTCAACTAAACATTCTGCCTGACTGGAATCTAATAATTATCAGATATTGATTCATATTGGTAACATCTAAACTTCTGTCCAAAGCTGATATGATTCTGATATCGTCAAGCATCCCTACAAATTAATTAACATGAACTTGATATTTTGGCTGAATCATTGTTGAAATAAATACACATACCATTAGCCTAGTAATGGTAGACATTGTGATAGCACAAGCTCACTGTTTGTTGTAGAAGTAAGTTTTCTAAACGAATGAGATCTTGGCTTCCTTCTTAATGTTAGTTTTCAGTCCCTTCCAATTTTTAAAAGCCTTAGTTACATAAACTGAATTTGTTCAGATATGCAGTAGATAGTATATACTCATGATTGCTTTAGATTTGTGATCTTGAAAGACAATAATAAATAGATATGTTTGCTGTGAACCATTTCCAGTGAAATTATTCAGTTGTCCCATATTATTAGGAGTCCTTTTAACAGTCTCAGATGTGCCTGCTCAATGTCCTGTCCGACCCTCACCAGGTATAGGAGTTTGCTCTGGGTGTGTACCAAAATGTACTAATCACTCTGAATTGCATTTAATTCAGTGGTAATAGCGTAATCATAATCATAGTTCAGTCCTAATTATCATAGTTAGGAACAGTTGCGTTTAAATTTGTGATTGCCTGTACTTTTAGCGATATTTAAGAGCAATATGTAATCAACCTGCATATGTTTAAGCAAACTGTACTTTTACGTGCTTATGGTCTACGTCACATTTAGACTAATACATGCTCTGACTCTACCCTAGATTTAATTAGAATTAGCATCTCTTATTGGCATTTAAGGCACAAAAAATTTAGAAGCACTGATAATGGAATAGCCTTGTTAACTGCACATCTGTTTTAAAGCATTTCAGATGTGCAGAGGCTGTGCTGCAAAGTCACTAGTTTATTCATTTCTCCCCCCACCCCCAGTGGTCATGTGTGCCCCCAGTGGTTGGTACTACCTCGGTTGGAAAACCTTAATTTAGACTACAAAACTCTCATAAAACAGCCTTCCAGTTTTCCAGAGAGTTTTCAGTAATGTACATTTACCTTGCTTATGACTTGGATACCATAACCTGTTTGAGCTTACTGTATCATTACACAGACAGCCTGTTATATTATATGGTACTATATCCTTTTCTTGTGTACCCATTCAGCTGTTTCTTGAAAAATAATTTCCTTCGGACAATTGTATAGACACTGAAATTAGGTTCTTTTGTAATTGATTATCCTTCTGTTTTAAGATGTGTTTTTTCCTGGCAGTCTGTTGGCAGCCTTGATGGACTTCCTTCCTATTTCTTGCATTCACTTAACACCCTGCTATACCATTGTTTCAGCAAGTATTGTTGCTTTTTGGATAAGAATAGGAAGACCTGTTGAATATTTTATTATTCTGTTTTGGGTATCAGTAGGGAATCTGTTCATGGATCGAGAACCAGGTTTACAATATCTTCACACTATTGCTTCCACATTCACTCTTAAAAGGAAAGCCCATCTCCTGCTCAAGGCTGTATTATGTCATTGTTGTTGTGAAATTTTGATGTATTCAAAGACCATTTGTGAGGACCTTTGGATGTTGTCAGTGGCAGCCATAGGAAACTTTATTCAGTGCTTTTTACACAGTTCACCTAAGTTTTTGGCTATAACACACTTGACAAGGCTCAACATGTTTTGAATACTGTAACGCCCTCCTCTTCCCGTGTTAGCTGGCTGTTTTTATCTTTCCGTCATTGTGATATAAAGTTACAGTCAAAGTAGGTCAAATGCAACCCCTCTGTAATTATCATTCAGAAGTGACAGTGTTTGAAACAGGCTGTGCAGGTTGGATGTACACAACGCTTTGTATTCCCTTTGTCACAAAGTTTTTTTTAAAGCTCTTAGGAAACAGCTGTCTGAACATTTGCATGTAATTTATCATTTACGTTTTTTATGTAATGCTTAATTATTAAGTGTTGACAAAGCACATTCTGTTCACTCAGATAGGGTCACTTCTTTTTCATTCCCTGTTTTTTATACTTAGGCACAAAAAAAATGCCTTTTTAAAGGTTTTTTTAATGTTTGTGTGTGTTTTGTAAGTTAAAATTCAAAGCTTGCGGAGCCACAAGCAATGAAAACCTCACATCGTAGGACAATAAGAAAGGAAGGCGCACAGTCTTTTCCCACCACAAACAGAAGCTGGAGTTCTTTGTCGAGTATTGAAGATTTAAGCATATTCAAAAATGTTTTTTGTTGCCGTACAAATTTGTACATTGCTTTGGCTATTAACTCATTGTTGCTCATGTCATAAATAACTTAAACAAATATATATAAATAACTTTAATGTCGACTTTGTGAAAAATATATGTCCGGATATGTAAGTTGTCTAATTGAAAGACCTCTGGCTTCAGTTATGTAGTGTTCTCTGTTCACACTGGGAACTGACCGTGGCCATAATTTACCAGCCAACCTTTGGCCTTGGCTGATTACCAGGAGCAATAACACACACTCTTCTGCAGTACAACCACACCTCCTCATCTAGCCAGTTGCGTTGAGAGCTTGTTCATCTTGCCTTTGATGTGGGCCAATAAAATTGCATTTATGGGAGTTATGCAGATGAGAGAATGTGACAAGAAAACTGAGATGACCTTGCTGTTACTGTCCAAGGCTAAGTCTAGCTGTGTGTGACTCTTCTTTCCTGTAGGCAGACAGTTAATCAAACTTAACACCCCCCACCCCATTTCTCCTTTGTTCTTGTCTGTTTAGGGTGAGCTCGGAGCGCAGGAAGGAGAAGTCCAGGGATGCTGCTCGATGTCGCAGGGGCAAGGAGTCTGAGGTGTTCTATGAACTAGCACGTCAACTGCCCCTTCCCCACAATGTCAGCTCCCATCTGGACAAGGCCTCCATCATGAGGCTCACCATCAGCTACCTGCGCATGAGAAAACTTCTGAGCTCTGGTCAGTCTAGTGGAATGTGATCAAGTATAAACAGTTTTATTTATGGTGTGAACCTGTGTTAAGTAAAATCTTAGCTATGCATATACTTATACTTTGTCTCCATATGTGACAAAGTTTAGATCCAGGAGTTCCATTTTTTTCTTAAAGGAAGTGTTGCGGTGCCTAACAAATCACACGAATCATCAAGGAGTCATTTGTCTCTGTAGCTTTTACTTTTGCTAAATCAGCTTTTTAAAAAAATCTCTAGTGCTTTTTTTCCTCTCAAATATATGAAACTGATTATAATAGGGGTGTCACAATATGCATGTTTATAGATATATCTTTAATGTGGAGACGACACACGCTTTGAATTGAATACAGTTAGGTTTCATACTACAAAATATGTGATAATAATCCTTGTTATTTCTAAAAGTAGTAATTGTTAACTGGAAAATGTTTCTTTTAGCCTACCTTTGTTGTGGAAATAAGTAGGCATTGGGTCTTCCTAACTTCTGGCAAGCCTAATTGTGACCAAATCTAAACACCTAAGTAGCTGATGTGGTTGTTTTTTAAGGAATTATTAATAGCTACAGTATGGAATCAGTATGGTGCATCTTATGAGTGCATGCTTCAAATAAAAATGATTTTGATTAAAAATGGCATACCTGTCAAGCAGGCTATAAAAATGTATTTTTGTTATTAGATGAGGCAGAGGATGAATCTGAGCTGGAGAGCCAGCTCAATGGCTTCTACCTGAAGGCCCTGGAGGGCTTCCTGATGGTGCTTTCTGAGGATGGAGACATGGTTTATCTCTCCGAAAATGTCTGCAAGTGCATGGGCCTCACACAGGTAATGATCATGTTACTTTTGTTCTGAAATTCTGTATGTAATTGTTCCTGTACATCTCTCTCACTTTCTCTTCTCTTTCAGTTTGATCTGACTGGCCACAGCGTTTTTGACTTTGCTCACCCTTGTGATCATGAGGAAATGAGGGAGATGCTAGTGCACAGAACAGGGTCCAAGAAAACTAAGGAGCAAAACACAGAGCGAAGCTTCTTCCTGCGCATGAAGTGCACACTCACTAGTCGAGGACGTACTGTCAACATCAAGTCTGCCACATGGAAGGTAAGCTTCCACATTCACCACAAATCTGGATATGTGTTAAAAAAGATACATTTTAAAAACTCACTGAGCCGGTTTTCTGGAACATTGGTTAATCCTAGTTATGAGCTATATTTTTCTTTCAGTGGAAGATCTCCATTTACCAAAACCCTGTCTAGTCTAGGACCAGACTTAATCACTGTCTGGGAAACTGGCCCTATGTTAGTTTCAGAGTGAACTAGTCTATGACACAGTTGTCCATTGTGATGATTTAATTTTAACCCTGAACAGTTCAGATAATTTTACAGTACACTGTATTGGGGGAAATATGATTTTCAGTCAAGTGCCTGTGTTGCTATTTTACAATTGTTTTGCTTACTGGTGATTTGGGAGGAGTCTAAATAACACTTTCAAAAAGGCCAAAAGCGATCTAGAATCAGCAAAAATAATTGGTGGTTAGTTTCCATGTAGCCTAGGTGTCATACATCACATTGAGAAGCAACTGCTGAACCAGAATTATAGTGTTCTGAGACCGGCTTACCAGTTGGACTGATCCTCCTGCCTCCTGCCTTTTTTGTGCACTTTGGTGCCTCCATTACCTTATGCTAATTTTTGCATTAAATAGAGTCCATCATTGCACCTTATGTCCAGTTATTTTCTGCATGTAATGTTTGTTGTGTTTTTTTGTTTTTTTTTAAATTTATTTTTTTAAATTTCTTGGAAGGCTGAGATATTGTGTTATATAGTTCTGTTGTTTTATTTTTATCATAATGAGCATTACCTTTGCACTTAACATACTGTTGGTTTTTGGACTACAGGTCTTGATACACAACAGAAATAAAAAGAAGAGCTGTACTTTGCTGAGATTTTGGATTAAGATATCCAGCACAGTCTATTATCTTTATTTGGCTCACAAAACATAACTGTGTATGATCTTCTATAACTTGTTCCATCATGCATCAGGACTTGAGTGACAACTTAACGTTTGGTGCATGTCTTATAATCATTGTATTATTCCTTCTTTTCCTGGATTGATTTTTTATTTTTATTTTTATGTGAGTTTAGAACACTTAACAAGAAAGTGTGGACTTTGTTAGAGGTTGTTACTTGTACCTGTATCACATATTTATTTTAACCATATTAACACCTTCTCTTTCAGGTTCTCCACTGCACAGGGCATGTGCGTGTCCAGGAGTGCAGTGAGGGTCCTGGAGATACTAGCTTCAAAGAGCCCCCTATCACCTATCTGGTGCTTATTTGTGAGCCCATCCCTCACCCCTCGAACATCGAGGTGCCTCTGGACAGCAAAACCTTCCTTAGCCGTCACACTCTGGACATGAAGTTCTCATACTGCGATGAGAGGTGAGTTGTGACTTGCTCTAATTAAACTTAATCTTGTCTTTTTTGTATTGTCTTATTAATCTCATATCACCCTATATGCCACACAATTTTTAAACCATTACATTTACCTCTATAGCTTTTTTTCTACCCCAGATTTTCCATTTCTCTTCATATTTTTTATCTTGTTTGTTTTTTTTTGTTCCTTTAGTCACTGTTACTCTTAGCCCTTGTCAGGCATTCCTTTAGCCATTGTTACTGCTTACTATAACTTGATAATCACCTGATGAGTTGGATCAGGGCAGTTGCAGTGCAGGACAGTGGTTCCCCGGAACTGGAGTTGAGAACTGCTGCCCTGGATTCTGAGAGTCTAGGACGAGGTGCACATTTCTGGTTATGGAGGGTCCAGCATGGTTTGGTGATTTACCTGCTCAAACACACCTGAGTCACCTCTTAGTTGCCAGGTTTAGTGGGTGTGTGTGAGCAGGGAAACTACCAAACTATGCTGGACATCATCCCTACGCACCTGGTCTAGGACAAGCCAAACCGAACACCAAGTCTTTTTCCTCATATGCTTTATCACCACCTAGTGGTGTAAATATGCAACCATCGCATAAAGCATATATTGGTACAAACCTGTAACCAACGCTTGGCCATTATTCTATGAACATATTTAGCACATTTTGGGAAGGTGTTTTGTTATTGTACACTTAAATTTAAACACAAATTAGATGAAAAATAAAGAAATATATTCAAATGGGGTAAATAAATCTGTTCATATATGGGATGCACAATGATATTGGAATCATTGGTATCAGCAGATTATTGATACTTTAAAAAAAATTCTCAGCATTAGACAGATGTTTAGATTTGACTGATATGATGATTTTGGTAAGAGTTTAGTTTTAGTTTATGTACAAAATATTCTGATTCAGTAATTGAATTTTGTGGAACACACAAAATGTACAAGAAAACTTTTAAAATAATACATATATAAAAATATATGCACCGCTCTACAGTGAATTAAACATCTAATTCATCTTTTCCTCTGTCTCTCAGAATCACAGAACTGATGGGCCATGAGCCAGATGACCTGATGAATAGGTCTGTGTATGAGTTCTACCATGCCCTGGACTCTGATCACCTCACCAAGACACACCATAATCGTAAGTGTCCCTAGGCCAATTATATCCAGTCTGATATCACTCGCAGTTCTTTTATCAGTAAGTGACCGAAAACATAAACAACTATTTTAATATGCAAAATAGTTGTCCTGCATTGCCAGTGGTTAGGTGAAATGGCTCAGATAATATATCATCCTAGCAGTTATGATTGGCTAACTAGATGTTCCTTTTGCTTACTCAGTGTTTGCAAAGGGCCAGGCTACAACAGGCCAGTATCGAATGCTGGCTAAGAAGGGAGGCTATGTGTGGGTCGAGACCCAGGCCACAGTCATTTACAATCCCAAGAACTCCCAGCCGCAGTGCATTGTGTGTGTCAACTATGTTCTCAGGTATAACATTCACTCCATTTTATCTGTGATGTAACCAATATGTAATGCTGAATGTGTGTCTATTGTAACGAATGTCTTGTGATGAAGTGTGGCATTTTGGGTCTCACCGATAATGTGTCCTGCAGTGGCATTGTGGAGGGAGACGTAGTCCTCTCCCTACAGCAGACAGTGACAGAGCCAAAGGCTGTGGAGAAGGAGCCAGAAATGGAGAAGGAAGAGGACTCGGAAATGGACATGTCAAAACTGTTCAAGAACGAGAAGCTGTTGTGTTCTGTGAAGAGCTCGGAGAGCCTGTACGAGAAGCTGAAGGAGGAGCCTGAGGCCCTCACAGTTCTAGCTCCCGCTGCAGGAGACACCATCATCTCACTGGACTTTAACAGTCCTGGTCAGTACTTCTCATCAGTACCTTCTGGATTTGGCTAAATGCCATGGAGCATACAATAAACCTTTATTAGCGTTCATTAGCACTTGTACCTGTGAGTGTAAGCTGAACAAAAAAAGAATGACAATATTGGCTGTTAAATTACTTGAGGGATTTGGCTGTCTCCCTGCCATGATTACCATGTCCCAGTTATCAGAGAGCGACATTTTAATCTTGGAAAACTAAATGTCAAACAGCAGTCACACACTGAATTTGCCATTCACAGGGGATTATATTTATTAAACACACAGGCTATGCTAACATGGCAAAAAAAATCTGTTGCACAGGAAACAATCACACTAAATAACACTTTATGAATCTTTATATAGGAAATCGCTAGAAGAATAGTAAAAACCTGTAGTAACCAAACCACTCTCTGTTGTGTATCTTTAGACTCTGAGATTCATCTACTGAAGGAGGTGCCACTCTACAACGATGTCATGCTGCCCTCCACCAGTGAGAAACTGCCTCTGCCGCTGTCTCCGCTGGCTCCCAGTGAGCCCCCTCCAGCTCTGACCAAACTAGAGTCTGGAGGAGAGGACTTTTCGTTTTCTTCCACCTCCCATCACAGCACAGACACTGCCGACAAGCCATCCAGCCCCACCACTGGATCTAGCTCCTCAGAGGTAGACTAGTTCACCATGATCAAATGGGCTTACTACCAGAGGATTCACAGTTTTCAGTTATTCTGTGCCAGTGGAACAATGTAATTTGGGTTGATTTAATATCCTCAGATACTGAATTACTTGCTTTTTTTCTCTCTACACAGCCCAACAGCCCAATGGATTACTCTTTAGAAGTTGATTCAGCTATTAGCTCAGAGTTCAAACTGGATTTGGTTGAAAAGTTGTTTGCTATTGACACAGAGGCAAAGACTCCATTCAGCACCGAAGTAAGACTAATTAATGTTTTGGAGGTTTCAATTCAATTTTTTTTTTAAATTATGCTGCATCCTCTAATCTTGGTCATGTTTTCTTTTAAGGATATGGGTGATCTTGACCTAGAAATGCTTGCGCCATATATTCCTATGGATGATGACTTCCAGCTACACATCACTTCTCCTCTGGACCCGCTCCCCTCTGGTCCACATGCTATCTCAGACATGAACTCCCTGTTCCAGCCCTTACCTACCCCGCCATCTCCACCTTCTAGCTCCAGCAGTTCAGTAAAGCAGGAGCCCTGTTCTCGTGTCCCTTCACCACTCCACCTGCTACAGGAGGTACGCAGTGCCCCAGTCTCACCCTTCAGTGGCGCTCGCAGTCGTGAGGCTTCCCCAGCCCGTGCCCCCACCCCACAGGGAGGCATCCCTCTGACTAGCAGGTAGCTAACACACTTGATGCTACTCTTACACTGTTTGGAGTGTGTGAACTGAAAACTCCACACTATACAAAAGTATTGGGACACATCTCTTAATCATTGAATTCAGATGTTTCAGTCAGTCCCAGTGCCACAGGTGTATAAACCAAGCACCTAGCCATGCAGTCTGCCTTTACAAACATTTGTGAAAGAATGGATTGTTCTAAAAAGCTCACTGAATTTGAGCATGGTTCTGTAATAAGAGTTAATAGTAATATGCCACCATTGCACCAAAATTTCTTCCCTTCTAGATATTCCATGATCAGCTGTGAGTAGTATTATTGAAAAGTGGAAGCCTTTAGGAACCACAGCAACTCCGCCACAAAGTGTCAGACCACGTAAAGGTACAAAGTGGGGTCGACAAATGCTGAGGCGAATAGTGCATAAAAGTCGCTGATTCATTTACTGCAGCGTTTCAAACCTCCTCTGGCATTACATCAGCACAAAACTGTGTGCTGGGAGCTTCTAGGCATGGGTTTCCATGGTCGAGCAGCTGCATGCAAGCTTTACATCGCCAAGAACAATGTCAAGCGCTGGGCGGAGTGATGTAAATATATTCTGTGGAGTGACAAATCTGCTTCTCTATCCGGCAGTCTAATGGACGACTGTTTGGTGAATGCCAGGAGAATGTTACCTGCAGGAAAATCTTAATGCTTCATCATACCAAGACATTTCGCACAATTGTACGCTTCCAACTTTGTGGGAACAGTTTGAGGAAGGCCCTTTTCTGTTCCAGCATGACTGTGCTCCAGTTCACAAAGCAAGGGTTATAAAGGCATGGTTGGGTGAGTTTGGTGTGAAAGAACTTAACTGGCCCGTGCAGAGCCCTGACCTCAAACCCACTGAACACCTTTGGATGAACTGCTCTTCTGGATGAATGGGCAAAAATTCCCGCAGACACACTCCCAAAACTTGTGGAAGGCTTCCCAGAAGAGTTTAAGCTGTTATAACTGCAAAGGGGGGGACCAATTCCCTATTAATGCCTATGGATTTACAATGGGATGTCATAAAATCTCCTGTAGGTGTAATGTGTAGTGTCCCAGTACTTTTGTCCATATTGTGTATGTTGATGTTGAGGCTTTGGACAAGATATTGTTTTCACTGACATGAATTTAAACCTCTGGCTTTCAGAATGTCAGTGGTGGATCGAGAGCTCTCTCCAAAGGTGCTAGCAATCCAGAATGCCCAGCGAAAGAGAAAACTAGAGGAGGTTACCTCACTGTCACAAGCAGTTGGACTGGTGAGTCTCTATCTCTGTGTTTCATTTCATAATTCACATAATTCACTTATGTAGATAAAACTGTGCTGAGCATGTGCTTTATCCTTGAATATCTTAAAACTTAAATAAAGCCCTCTATGTTTATCAGTGCTCTTGTGTATATTTACTACCAGGGTGCTTTGCTTCAATCTGTGGATGATGTTATAGAACCAGGAAAGAGAGCAAAAGTGCTTGAGGTTAAAGGTTCCAGTTTGCTTGGTGGGAACAAGACCATTCTTATACTGCCATCTGGTAAGTGAGATGCTCTACTAGTAAGCACATACAGTCGTATGCAAAAGTTTAGATGCTTCTGGACAAATGTTTTTGTTTTGGTTGTTTTCTAAGTAAATGTAAATACATATTCTTTACAGGGACCCCCAAAGACCTTATCTGTTGGGAGTTGGGATAGAGCAAAAATAGGGACTGTTTGGGGGTCTCTGACAGTTTTGAGAACCTTTGCTCTACAGAGACTTGTGCACTTTTGCATGTTTTAATGCACACTTACTGTTTATTTGCAGAATTTGACATTGGAGAAAAAATACAACCTTAAATGTGGCCTGTGCAAAAGTTTTTCTTATAATATGATCATTTCAGCAAATAAATAGAAAGTATCTGTTATAATTTGCAGAAAAATACCATATTTTAAATTTGTTCCTTGTAGAGGATGTTACTTTTACTTAGAATAACAAAACAACGTAACAAGGGATGTTCAAATTTTTGTATGCGACTATCTATTACTGCCATTAAACACAGTTCTGTTTCATTCTGACTGATATGTGCATATTTATAATGATATGCTCTTCTATAATTATGTTGGTAGTTATTTTGCTGTTACAAGAACTAGGCTTATGTATTTTGTTTGCTTTCTTTGAAGATGTGGCCAGTCGTTTGCTGTGCAGCTCATTTGACAGCAGTGGAGGGTTACCTCAACTGACGCGCTATGACTGCGAGGTCAACGCTCCTATTCAGGACCGCCATCCCTTGCTACAGGGGGAGGAGCTACTGCGTGCTCTGGACCAAGTTAACTGAGTTACGCTCTGCTTTGCAATACTGGACACTGCACCCTCTTTACCCTATTCCATTATTATCTTCTGAAGTAGAACCACAAGCCCCCCTTCTACCTTTCACCCCCATCCGACTTTTCCCTACATATATATTTTCCACAGCTCAGTGTTTTGCTGTCTGCTAACTGACCCTACATTTCCTAGTTCTCGGTGGACTTCCCTCCTATCAGTGGCCTGAGGACAAACCCTGATGAAGTATTAGAAGTAGTTTCTCTCCTGAAAGTGGAGGCAAACTAGTGTAATTTAAACTAGTGGTGGTGACCAATAGTGAGTTAAGAGCCTTAATGCTAAACGCACACTCCCCCACCATAGATACTCATTTTCCCACTCCCTCTGAATCCCTTTTATCGCTGCAACACTTCTCTCATCTTTATGCCCTGCCTTTTGCCCACCCTCTTCCCAAAGCAGTGTGTATTGTAGCTAAAGTCGCACAATGATCTATTTTCTTAAGACAGAATACCAGCAGTTCATGCAATATACAAAACCATTTTTACGAATATGTACTTTTAACAAAAAGAATAACCATGTTATTTTTCTCTCTGTTGCTTTTGTCATCTATCATATTTGTTTTAAAGCGGTTACATTTAAGAGTTGTATGTGTGTTCATCCATAGGCTCCATGGTGAATGCTTGTATTGTTATTGCTGTGGACATATTTACATCACCAGTTCAGTGTAGAATGGCACAGATGAATTGTAAAGGCACCACTGAAAGTAGTCCTTGCGAATGTGCAAAAGGGAATTTTCAAATGAGATTTTGGCGTTTCTAGTAAAATGCAAATGTCCAGGTGATGGTTATCTTGAAAAGGTTGCAACAGATGTAGAGTTTAATTATGCGATAGATTTTTATATTTTTAGACATTTTTTTTCTGTCTATGTATCTTCATGGTAGATGCTTAGAAGTCCTTCATGCCTCCAGTGTCGTACAGCAGGATAGATTTAAATATTATGCTTAAAAAGCGTGTTGTAGAATGATCATGCAATGCCAATGTATCAGTTATTCAAGTTTTAAGTGTATAACAGCATATAAAACTGCTTAGAGTAGACATAAACAACGGCAATATTTGTTTTCCTCATGCTTTCTTATCAATGTCACTTTGCATAGAGGCTGACATTGTCCTGCAAATATTTTATGAACTTTTATCTTATTTTGCGATAGGAGAAGCATTTCCTTTTGTGGTTGTCATATTGTAATCTATTGTTCATTTATTTCTGCGGTCTGTACACCTGTATTCCCTTAACACTAAATGTATTGTTTATTGCATAATCATTAAAGAACAATTGTGGACCAGAATCGTCTTGGGAGAAGTGCTTTCTTTAGTTTAATTATTGAAATGTGTGGATGCAAAAAAAAACATTTACTCATAAGGATTTTGTCATTTTTAATGACATTCTACCATTACAACCCAGATGAATTTAAATTGACCATGTTCAGGGAGATCAAATAGGAGTTCCTTAATGATTGAAAAAGCTGTAAAACAATAAGAAGTTATAATTAAAGTAACATTCAGAATGCCTCGTTTTTGAAATGTGAGCGAATCTCAATTCTGCCTTTATAAAGTTTGAAGATGGAACCAAAAGTCTGAATTTTAAATACAGTTTGCTGATGGCTTGAGGGTTTTACTGCCCGTTGGTATGAACCAGGGGGTCGGCAACCCAAATGTTAAGAGGCATTTTGTCCTTTCAACAAAAATCAAACCAGCGTGGGAGCCACTATAGTTTATGTCCATTTTATTTAAGTATCGTTTTACCATTTTGGCTGCAAATGTGTCTCAGTATGTGTTGATGTCCTGTTACAGGCTAAAAATATAAAATAAACGACTTAACCTACTTTACTCCGTTTTAATCTTTAGCTCACCTATATCCGCTTTTCTGCAAAAGTAGAATAGTTTTTACGAGGTTGAAGTCGCTTCTCATTCACCAGCTTCTTGTTCGAATTCTCCCGTTCCACCTTAAATGGTGCCCGAGGCGCCAAAATGCAGCTAACCATTTAAGGTGGAACGGGAAAATTCGAACCTAGCGACCGAGAAGCTGACTTCAGCTTCGCGACTTTTTCGTGTTTGACAGTTTATCGCTGCAGATTATAAACGTATCAGGAAACCAGCGTGTGTGCTTATAAAAGCAAATAAGTTCATTAATCTCCAAATTATGTTCCTCTTAAATATTTCTCCTCGTTGTTAGCTACTAGCTAGGCGAGACCGTTGTCTGCGTTGCTGTGGTGACCAGCAGTCTTCGCGCCAGTCAAAGGTTAAAGGTTGGTGAATTAGCAGTTTCATATAAACAGAGCCGGTTTATCAGTTCTCTGACATTAACTCCAGAGTTTAAGACTATTTATTGTTAAAACTCAGCAGAGGATTGTTTTATTCTTACCTAAAAATTTTAATTCCGTGGAGTCACAACAGGGCTGTAAAAGAGCCGCATGTTGGCGACCCCCGGTATAAACCGACGTCGCACCGAAGCACGTGACCAAGCGAATATTCGAGGCGTCTAGAGTTTCAGTTATTAGTCAGTTTAACCAGCTGTTCTACACAGGTTCCCGTTTTTATCTGTGTCAAAGCAACGATGACAATAGGTAAGCTAGTTATATTTGTTTCAACGGTACCGTACGGCCGGTGTTGTCTTTCACGGTATAAATTCCCCTTTAAGCTGCAGCGAAAGCGTGCGACTACTTCTGGATTCCGTTCAAAACGGACTGTGAGGAACTGCTGGGCCGCTTCCAGCTAACCGAGTCGGTTCGATATGAAGAGTTTGCGGCTATATGGAGAGCAATGGACTTCTCCAGCGTGTTTTAGTAAGGCCTTCCTGCACTCACTGTACACCACTGTTGCTTTAGCATTGCTTTCTATGTTCTATCAATAGCAGTATAAACAGTAATATTGGTTGCTGCTGATTTTACACCGTGGGCGGGTGGAGGGTGGTTAACACGTATTTTAGAGAATAGTTGGTGTTTAAGTTAGTAACCAACCATTTGATGAAACACAGTTGATTATAAACAACCTTAGGGTTAGCATTAAATTGAGCAAATTGAGGTT
Source organism: Colossoma macropomum (assembly GCF_904425465.1). NCBI lineage: Eukaryota > Metazoa > Chordata > Actinopteri > Characiformes > Serrasalmidae > Colossoma > Colossoma macropomum. Next base: position 17,985,412 of record NW_023494795.1, on the reverse strand, counting down.
GAGTTTAGATTAGATTTAACCCTTGTGTGGTGTTCATGTTTTTGTTACTCAGTGGTCTGGTGGACCCACCGTATTATTGTGTGTTTTTTTTTTTGTTTTTTTTTACATATACATAACAGTTTATGTAAAAGTACCAGATGTTTAAAATATGACACATGGCCAGCGTAGCGTTCTCCTTTAGCAGCTGTAGCCAGTCAGCAGCCTGTCCATGTCGTCCACCTGCACACACAAGCACACATATACAAACACTAACAGCAGGCCATGTAGGACGAGAACACAGCACCTCCACACTTTTATTCCCAGAGGGTTCACCCCAACACCACATGTGTAAAATAAATGTGTAGGGGGTGTAGAGTGTGAAGTCATTGAAAATATGTTATTTTAAACAGTCATTGTCAAAAAAGACGATCGAGAGGGGTCGCATTGCAGGGCTTCGGGAAGCGGGATGGTCTTAGTGGCGTATTGCGCGCTTTACCGGTCATGTGGATATTACCATAGCGCGCTGTTAGCAGCAGTGGATAGAACATGAAGCGACCTGAAGGATCTGGGAGACCTACATGAACCACAGAGAGGGAGAAGTGACGGATTGTTCGACATGCGTGGAGTGACCCAACAGCCATGATTGTGGACATTCAGCGAGCAGCGATGCCTTCCATGAGCTATCCTCTTAGTGCCAGCATGATTGGCAGACTGCTGCACAACGCAGGACTGCATGCTCGAGACCGTTATGATGACTGCCCTTAACACCACGTCAGCGTCACCAAAGACTGCAGTGGTGTCCTGCTAGACTATCATGAAGTGACTTAGTGTCTTCAGTGATGAGTCCCGCATTTGTCTTGGTGGAGACGACCAACAAATCAATGTGTGGAGGCACCGTGGTCAGCGCCAAGATGAACGGTTTGTTGTCACATGTCACACGTCCAGAAGGCCTAGCGTTATGGTGTGGGGTGCAATTTCATACTATGCCAGGTCACCTTTGGTCTTCATTACAGGCAAATTGACAGCCCAGTGTTACGTAAATGAGGTCCTGCAACCAGTGGTCCGACCTTTTTTTTTAAACGCACACTTCAGGGCGCTATTCCAGCAGGACACTGCTCATCCGCATACTGCTGCCGTCTCAAGAGCTTGCCTTAAAGAAACAGAAACTATGCCATGGCCAGCCGCATTGCCAGACCTGTCCCCAGTTGAAAATGTATGGGATGCTATTGGATGCGCTATCAACGTTCCGTTCAAGTTGCATGTGATGGATTATCGCATGACACTATTAGAAAGCTCTACAACTCCATGCCGAGACGTCTGGCATGTTGCGACGCCATACTGAGAGACATTACTTCTGTATGTGTAGCTTAATTAACATTACCCGTAGCAGTCTAAATTTTTAATCATTCATTGTTCCTGGTAACCTTTTATCTTTCTTCCGAATAGCATTGCAATCCTTCTGGGGGCAGCTATTTTTTGACAATGAGTGTATGTTCTTCACAGAAAATGAGCAAAGGCCAAGGAATCTGAGGTTGAAATAATAATAATATATCACATCATTTTTTTCTTTTGGTAAACACTGAAAATGGGTCCCACATTACATATTACATTCAACTTTATTCACGTTCAGAAGTTGAGTTGCATTTAACAGATGTTTAGATCAAAACACAGAAAATAAAATTCTAATTGTAACAAAAATCATTATGCATTTCATGCAAAAAGGGAGAAATGATGTGCCAGTTGCTGCATGTGTTGTGTGGTGTATGAATTTTTTTTCCCCCCTTTTGTCATTAGTGGAATTACTACGCACCAGGAGAAGAGAGCTTTTACTCGTCTTGCCTTTGCCACTGTGTACGATTACTTCCTGCCTCCATACAGCTTTCAGATCAGGGCAGGGGCTCTGTACACGTTATACGGCCTTTACCACGCACAGCTCTCATTGCCTAAGGAAAAGGTGCTTTTAACTTGTATTGTTATTATAGACTCCTTTTAAATCTAAGGTCCTTTAAGGTTTAAGTCCTTTGACTGTATATTTATGTTACATCTTCATGTCTCTTCATAGATCTGGATTGCTCTGAAGGATTGGGTGCACATGCAGAAGTTTGTTTCAGATGCGCTTAGCTGTCAGCATCTGGATGTTGTATATGTCTACAGGAAGCTTGAGTCTGATAAAGTGTTTTTTTACACTACCATGCCCAAGCAGGTTCACAAGTCTTTCCTTAGCCTTTTGCCCTCAAAACACACAAAACATAAAGTATAAATAAATGTAATATGTATTCAATGGCAGTCAAAAAGAATTGCTCAAACTGTTTTTTTTGCAGTGATAACCGATGCACATTGAAAAAATAATGCAACTATAGGAGTTGCACAATGTTTCCAGAAGAATCCAGGGATCCCTTCTGATTCATGAATTCAGGCACACACCCAGCTTATGTAATCTCCATAGAAAAGCATTGCCAGTAGAATGAGACGCTCTGGAGTAGCCACACATTAGCTGCGTTCTCTGTATATATAGTAGTTCTGTGTGTGTGTGTGTGTGTGTGTGTGTCTGTCTATGTATATATAATATTTAAAACTGAAGATTGTGACCATGTCATCACCTGAATTTTAATGTCATTGGACTGTCTAGACATTTTTGTGAGATGTTCCTTCTTCAAGTAGGCAGAACAGTATAGATCGCTTTACACACATTACAACAGCAGTTGCAAAATATTAATGCATAACAAAGGTGCCAGCATTTCTTTTTGACTGCTAGTGTAACTTTTGTGTTAATTTTTGCTCTGTAACATTGATTATATAGAAAAAAAATACCCTTGGTTTGACCCACAAAAGTTCAGATAACTGACGCTAAACTATGTCTCCAATCTAACCTCCAGCTCACATTTGACGCAAAGCGTCGTTTTTTGAACAAAGATGTCAATGAGGAGTTCCAGGATCATTCAGCCAGAGTGGCGGAGCTGGTCAACACAGATACACTAGAAGTAAGTGAGGTGTTTTCTAAGACAGAAATCTTAATGATGGGTTATTTTCTTAGTATAGTATCTTGTTATACTCTTATTTTGAAATTCAGTGTACAGTAGGATGATGAATAGTAGCAAATAACAAACATTGTACAGTCCTAGCAGCCTGCTCCACAATACAAAACATGAATTTTGTTTTAACAACTTTGTAAAACAGTGTGAAACTGTTAACCCAATGATGCACTGAGACCTTCATGACCAAGGATAAGTGATCATGCAGTCTTTACTTAGGGTAAATCAGACTATTCCTTTATCAAACAGAGATCAGTGAAGAACAGAAAGCTAGAATGTGAATTCCCATACAATTATACTATTATAGTCTAAGCAACGTCATGATATCTTTTAAATCGAAAAGTTACGCTTACACAATGAAGAGTAATATGATGTGCGTTCAGTGCATGACCAGCATGCACGCTAAAGACAACAGCTGGTAAAAAAGAGCTTGTCATAAAATCCTTATCCCTGTAAGGGTAACTATGTTTAGTGCTTACTTGCTCAATATTATATTCATCTTCATATATTAAAGTTACTCTGTTTATTTTCTCTCATAGGAAATTGCAAATGTTCATGGTCACTATGAACGGATTAAACAGGGTTTGCCTGTGTCGTCATCAATAAGTGTGACGCCAGTCAACTTGACTGCAAAACTTCTGGAATGTGCCCTTGAGTTTCAACAGTGGCAGGAAAAAAATGCAGTAAGGACATCTAGTGGAGACTTCAGGCTCTTTCCCCTGCAGAACTGTGGCTCCGTCAAGTGCTAGGACTGCATAAACTATATGTCCAGAAGTATCTAGATACCCCTTCTAATTAGTGAATTCAGCTCCTTTAAGGTGTAGTCATTGCTGACACAGTCAATTGCTCCTACAATCTCCATTGAAAAGCATTGCCAATACAACAGGACACTAGATCAGCCACACTTGAGCCTACGGTCACCATGACCAATGCCAAACATCATCTAGAGAAGTATAAGGAACCCACAGCATCGGGCTGTAGAGCAGTGGAACTGTGTTCTCTGGAGTGATGCCACTCCATCTAATACCATCGGGATGAGTTGTAGTGGCATCTGTGATCCAAAACTAATCATCTGACATCATTATCTGACTTAACTAATGCTCTTGTAGCTGAATGCAATCAAATCCTCACAGCAATGTTCTGACATCTAGTGTAAAGTCTCAGAAGAATAGCTGTTAGTGCAGCAAAGGAGGACAAACTGCCTATAAATACCCTTGATTACAGAGCAGATGTCTACAAACTTTTGGACATACAATGTAATGTCTTTAAATCACATGTAGCTTGTGCTGCTTGCGGCTGGTGAATTCTGAGTTTTGAGTTTGCAGATAGTTTGAGTGACTTGTGTGCAAGTCTTATGTAAATGTTTTACATCCAGGCAGCTAAGAATAAAGACTCTGGTGCGAAAGCCAAGAAAAGCACTAAGCAAACTGAGGTGAGTCCAATTTAAATATTTCACTTTTAAGAGACACTCACAATATGAATTTAGGCCACTTAAAACTGATGAAAATGGAAGAATCCTCAGAGGTGCAAGTGCAACTTTGTCTTCTTAACCTTCTTTCCAGTCGTCCTTAAGAGCCGATCTACTTGCTTCCATCAAATCAAAGTCATATGGCCATCTATCAAAGGTTTGTTTTTGCTAATAAATACCTGGCCTCCTTAAAAATTTCTTAATTCCTACATTCTTATTTTTTGTAATAAAAGAAGACAGTGATCACAGTTTATTGCCTCTCTCAAACCTGTCATTCTTTTTTCCTCCTTATTTCATCACAGGCATCCAAATCCCGGCGACACAGGCAGGTGGAGATGGACACCTCAGGCTCTGGAACAGACCATATGCAGGAGTTCACGGCCTCCCGCAAAAGCAGACCACCCTCCCTCAGGGCCAGGACCTGGCAAAACCTGGGCAACAAAGGTTAAACCCACTAATACCTCTTATTTAAACACAACATGTAGAACGTCCTATTACATTAGCAACAGTTGAGGGAAGATTTTTCCACTGCAATAATTTGGCTATTTTATACAGTATGCTATTACTAATTCGTTTGTAGACTCATTTGTTAATATGTCATTTTGTCATACTTTATGAGGATCCAAAGGGTCAGATGAAAGAACACAACATTGGCTCCTGAGCTCAATGGAAGAAGACAAAACAGCAAGTAAGGAAACTTTTAGGGCCAAGGGTACACTTTGCTATGTTTCTAAAATTTCATTAAATTTGGTTTGATGATTAAATCAGTACCTTTTTTCTGTCTTGCAGTGAAACGCAGTCAGCAGAGGAGCAGATTCAAATGGTGAAAAGAAAATGCAGCATAGCTGAGGAAGTTTGTTTTTATTTTTTGGTAGGTTTTCTTTACTTTTCACATTTTGATTTTGCTGATCTGTGTGATCCAAGTTGAGACCTTTTGTATTTTCCTAAGATTGTTGTGTACATATTTCCTGAGTATGTATTTTGTTACTTTGTGCGTGTCATACAGATAAGCATAGTCCATAATTTACATTACAACAGACTTTACCACTGAATTGCTTGTTTGAGGTTTCAAATAGTTTTTTTTTTTATGTATATTACTGTTTTCAAACAATTAATAAATAAAGTGACTACTTAATAGGTCTTTTAATTTTTTTTTTTCAAGTTGTGTACTGTGCAATTTAGACTTGCTCTTAACAGATGCATTAACAGATTTGGGCAGCAGATGGCTGTATTTCACATTGGCTTTGATTAAGACCACACATTAGCTTCGATTAGGAAACAGACAGAACCTTTGGATTTAGAGTGGAATAGAAGTAAAGCCATTGGATTAATAGTGAAGTGGGGTTAGACTCAGTGGGTCAGTAGTGCAATAGTGGGAGTCCTTTGAACAGTGAAATAGTATAAATCAAACTCATTGGGTTAAGCGTAATAGTGGGACTCAGAAACCTTGGATTAATAGTGAAATAGTAAGCAGACACACTGGATTAACGGTGGCATAGCGGGACTCTGACTCGTTGGTTTAACAGTGGAATGGGACTCAGACTGTGGAGTAACAGTGGAATAGTGGGACTGCTGTTGGGTTAATAATGAATAGGACATGGTGGCAGTCAGACTCACTGGACTAATAGTGGAAATCTGAGACTCAGACTAATAGGATTTAATAGTAGAACAGAGGGACAAACGGGGTTCATTCATCGGCTCAAAGGGGACCCACGACTACGTCATCATCAGTGCGCGTGTGCAGCCGCGCGCAAGCAGCCCGAAAGGCTTCATTGAGTCCGGGCGGGCTAGGCGCTGTGACGGTGTCTCAGTTCAAATGAGATTACTTGCCTTTATCGTCGATATTTTTGTCTAGCTAAGCCTTTTTGAACGCGGGAGAGGGGTGGCTACGTTCGAGCTGTGGACCCATGGAGCGAAGAGTGTAATTTGGGCTGATATTACTTCAGCAAATTTCCGGAGTTGGCTAGCCTAGCGCGCTAACGGAGCTGTATATGTTCCTGTCCGGCGTATTGCTAAGGAAGCACCACCCTCGCTTTGCTCAGCGTGAGGGGCTCACACTCTGCTCATCGGAGACCATTTCGCTTTTACAATGGCGAGCGCTGTGATCCAGCGATTTATCTGCCTTTGCAGATACTTACAAGATCCTTGCCATGTCGCCAGATTTCAGCAGCTTTGCGGCGTTAAAGGGACGTTTCCTCGCAAATCACCCGAGACCGAGAAGGAGGAGAGCGAGCTGGAGCTGTCGCCTAACGGTGCGTGCATGAGACGGGGTCAGGAAGACGGGGAGCAGGGAGTTAAAGGCCCTCAGCTTAGAAAGAGTGCAAATACAAGTGTAAGACAGAACGAAGACGTGCACGGCTCTCCCAATGGAGCAGCTGCGGTGTCTGGTACGGACACACCGGACGGAGAAAGTGCAGCACGAACCAAAAGCAGCTCTGGACTGCCTGATGGCCCCGAGCAGATCAGCAGCAGCACTGGTGGCCAAAAAGGAGAGTCGAGGGGCAGAGTGAAGCCCCTCCGCAAGAACTCATTGACTGGGGATGTTGGACAAGAGTTTATCATCGAGAATAAGTTCCTGTTCTATCTTTTCACCGTTGGGACTGAACTGGGCAATGAGATGTTCTTCATTGTTTTCTTCCCCTTCCTCATGTGGAATGTCGATGCCTATGTCAGCCGGCAGGTCATCGTGGTGTGGGTCTGGGTTCTGTTTTTCGGACAGTCCACCAAAGACCTCGTTGGATGGACACGTCCAGCCTCCCCGCCCGTGGTTAAAGTGGAGGTCTTCTACAACTTTGAGTACAGCATGCCGTCTGTGCATGCCATGACCGGAACCTCTGTCCCTTTCTGCCTCTTTCTGCTCACTTACAACCGGTGGGAGGTATGCTTTGACCACATGTAGTGCTTTGTGTCTCTAAATCTTGTTTACTAGCCCATACCACTCAGCTGGAAATGCCTGTCATTTATATTAACTTAGATCAGCAGCTTTGATTATGAATGCAGCAGGAAGACATATGATCAAACACTGAGATCCTGTTTTTGTGATTTTTAGGAAATGTGTACAGCTCTTTCATTACCACCACAGGGCCATTTTAATGCCACCAGTCTAACCACAGGCAGTTACTATTGGTGAAAGAACTGTAATTAACTTGGACACATGCAGACCTCAAAAAGTAGGCTCTGGTGCTGGATTAGGTTCATTAGGTGTTCAGAAGTGCTAGAGGTGTCTAATCATACTTCTTGATGTGTTCATACATCATAAGGGTAATGCATTTTGCAGCTTGCCCAACCAGTGTGACCAATGAAGTTACGAATGAGATCAGCAGGAAAGTCAAGCACGTTCACTGGCCTGACAGATGGCCTCCTGCCCTGCCTTCGGTGGAGCCTTTGAAAAATACATTGGCTGTGACCTTAAGATGCTTATCAGCCCTGCATCATCACAGCAGCTGATTTTGTCCTAAATTAACAATGTCAGAGGTGGTTTTCCTTTCACAGCCCTTTGATTCATGATGTACTGATGTGTTTCTAAAAGGGCACATAACATGGAAAACCAAATTTTTCTCACTTTGTCCCTCATTTGAGAGTTTGATGCACTATGTAAACATCATTAAAGTTTTAGAACACACTCCGCAGTCCATATATGGGAGCTACGCTGCAAAAACAGCCCAGTTTGGACAAGTTGTTTTTGTGGTGGCGCATTACATGTATCCACCTATTTAGGCTGCAGCAGTTTAGGCCTGCCCATTCAGGTTAGAGTATTAAAGACTACATTACATTTTTGAATTAGGTGCAGCCAATCAGAACAGAGGTCATTTACATATCAGTCTTAGAGGCACATTAATAAAATAGCCTGTTCAGTCAAAAGGGATGCAGAGAGGTTGTTAAGTAGTATTGTAGAAATTAACTGTATTGTTGCATAAAACCACACAAAAATAAAATGCACAGAAAATGTAAGGTATGGGTCCTTAAAGCTCTCAAACATTAAACTGGCAAAAAAAAGTTGCTAGGTTTATTTAATGATACGTAGTCCAGTAGTGTCACAATAGTAGTGTTTTCAGCGCTGACCTACTGGTTGTAATAAAACTGTTAGCCACTGTGTCACCCAGAGCAGATGAGAAGATAGAGCTTATGCTAGGAAGGCGGTATTGTGAGAACAGTGGGTGTCTTCTGATCTGCTGGACAACCTGCAGTCAGTAGAGTTGACCGAGGTCATAGAGGAGATAGTGAGCGTCCCTGTTCAATGAGTAAAGGGTAAACCTGGCAGTGTTTGGAGGGAGACGCTTTGTACTGATGCTGCTTGTAGATATGCAGGTGCCTTTAAGACTGCACTACAGTAACTATGTAATCTTTTAATATGATCTTTGACCAAGAGAATTCAGAACAATCATGCTGTACTGCAAGTGCTGCTTCTCCTCTGGCATACTAGCCGTATGACCGTTTAAAGAACACTGCAAACTGGTGTTTGTTTATTTAATTACCTGAGTTGTATGAAAAGAAGTTGCAGCAATTCTAATGCCTCTACCCAACTGTTTGTCTCAGAAGAAGCTGACAGATTATTTAAAATACACTGTGCTGTTGAACATCTGCATGCGAGTCTTGAATTTATTCCTCTGAAGGAGAAAGAATAGCAGTTGGGGGGGCTAACCAAAACGAACTTTATAGTAAATCCATGGCCATGTAAGTGATTGACGCCCCTTTTGTTAAGTAGCCTTCAGCCAATGTTTGATGTTATTGAATATTTTGTTTATTTAAAGAAGTGTAAAGATTATAAGATTGTCAGTCTGGCAAAAAAGGCATGAAACAAAGAAACTCCAGTACATAAGATCTACTTTCCAGTAGAGAGTATAGCTATAAGGTGATACTCTGTATTGCTTACGCGTGGCACTTCATGACTAAATTTGAATATCGATGATATATTTAGTGTGAAAATTCTGCTGATGAGAGTCGGTTATCTAAATTTGCATCATCCAAGCTAGTGTAGAGGTGACATAATCTATCATTCATGTACTTCTGTAGAACATAAGAATAGCAGGATGTCAAGAACAATGGCCCAGGGTCATTGTTTCACCTTCTTCCTTTCTTTCTTTCTTTCTTTCTTTTTTATCGCTCTGGTATAGACATTCTGTGTTCACCACCTGCAAATTTAATAACACAGCTTACACTTTCCTCAAGCCCCTGGTCTAAAGACTATGACTCACACTGCAGTATAGCTGGGTTTTGCTGGGTAGATGACAGATGGCACACTGGTCACCCAGTGAAGTTTAGACTGGCACAGGGAGTGGCACTGCCTAGCCTAACTGTGCCACCTGTTTTTAGATATCAATTTACACCAATGCCCACCATGCAGGTCTTGGCTCTGTTCATGCTGCTTTTGCAACTGCAGTAATTAAAGTCCTGAACTTGGGTTTTAATACAGTATCAGCAGCTACTGTTATCATTTCTCATATTAATTTAATTTATGATTAGCCACTTCTGGCCATGAATATAAGAGCAGAAATCACACAGCATTGCGAGAGACTGGCTTAGGTAAGGATTCTAATAGCTATGCTTACTCAACTTCAGAAACAGGAGGAACAGTGGTCTAAGCCAAGGCTAGCTTTAATCCTGCCAGTGGGTGTGATCGCGTGAGCGGGAACTATTGGCTACACCCCTGTGTGTAGTACAAGCTTTATTTTAGTCTACATGAAGAAAGAAGCATTTTGATAGATCTGTGAGGTGCTGCTGATGACATTTTTCCAGAAACACATTTTTGTTCTGTGAACCTTACAATATGATGCAAATCACTATACAAGCATCACTATACAATATGGCAGTAAATTAGACACAAAACATAGCTAAATTGTTGGATTTTTTGGGTTATGCAGGTTCACAATCAGGGGCCTGTCTTACGAAGCAGGATTTCTAACCTAATTGGCTAACTTTAAGCTTTGTTCAATCTTACCCTGGATTTTCTGTCTCACAACAGTGGATCACTTTTTACTGGGGTACATTGCCATGGCAACTTATGTTGCACACCTAACCTGCTCTAGGGCAGGTTAAGTTCAAGATTACGGATCATAAACAGTTCTTTGACTGAGCTTCTGACCTAATAGAGACTGACAGATGTCAGACAGATAGCCTCAAATGACTTTTTTTTTAATTTCGTGATGTTTGTGACATCAGTGACATTAAGAATATTGTTTTTTGGCAGTGGAAGCAAATCATGCAACTTAGATGTTAACAATATAAAGTAATTATTGCTCCTGTAAGCACTAACAGCTTTGCTTTTTACAGCTATAAATGCTTTCCTTTCTTCATATTTATGTAGATTTCTTTGTTTTCATGTGCACCTACACAAGGATTAATCATAATTTTAAGTATCTAAACCTGAGTTAACAGAGAAAGCTGTTAACTGCTTTTGTAAAACGATTTAACCACTGTTCCATTTGTGAAGCTGAACCTTCATCAGTAACCCTGTCTCTGTCGAACTTGCTTTGTGAGACAGGCCACAGTTGTCTTAGTAATTTGCAAATCTAACGAATGATGCCTAGATGCATGAGAATTGCATTTGCTGCAGATGGCATGGCTTCAGAGTAAGATAACAATTATTAAACATGTTATATTGTGGTAAGAAAAGTAACTTGACGTGGAAGTCATGATACATTGCCACATCGATAATTTGAACATATTGTATAGGTACATATCTGTCATGATCATGAAATTTTAGCTGACAATTAATTGTCATATGAATAAGTGTGATTAAAGTAGCACTAAGTTTTTTTTTTTGTCAAAACAAAGAAATAACATAATTTAGGGTCAAGTGGAAAACAGGCATGCGCTGTTGTGAGTCACCCTGTAAAGCCTAATATAGTAATTTAAAAGTCAGTGATGTCTGGTTGGAGTTTTTTGGACCATGTCATACATATTTTACATACTTAAATCACATGCACAGAGTCAAAAAGAAAGTCTGGCTCGATGTTTAGGTCTCAAATGCAAATCAAATTAACATTATACTGAAAAAGATATGATGACAATAGTAGATAATTCTCTCACATCTTTGGAAGACACATCCTTCGCTAGGTTTTGACTCAGTTCTCTTTTGATACTCTGTCAACATGGTTGCAAATGTCAGATTCATCCACTTGTTAGGGTACAAAGCTCAACCCACATTACGAAATGTTCCTCCACATGTTGCATGCAATTACACATTTCCACCAGAGAGAGAGACATCCTCAAATTATACATAGTGCTGGCAGTTGTGATCATTAATGCAAAAACTGGACTTTACTTAGGGTAAAATTCACAGATTTAATCTGCAAAAATGCAAAATATTTTTGCACATATCTGTTTTTTCACCCGCTTAACTCCTAATTTTCCTCTGAGCTTTAAAAGTCTGCTGTTGTGAGTGAGTTCCCTAACTCAGTGAAGCCTTGAGGAAAAAATTGCTGATAAATAAAAGACCACCTTTAGCTTATATAGTATCTTACTCTCTCAAACTAACTGGCCCTGTTTCTTGAGAATGTCTTTACTGTCAGAGTGTACTTTCAACCATCTTACAATTTGGGCAATCTTGTGACACTTTCGGGAAAACAGACTTGCTCTGTTGTTCTGTGTCTTATCACTACATCAGTACACCCCTGGGAAGGCCAAAGCCTCTTTGGCTTTCATTTCCTCTTTGACGCATTTTACTTCGTAGTTCTGCTTAGATCAGTACTGCCTTGCTGAAAAATTTGAAAACGGCTTATATCTGAACTGATTACTGCGATGTGAAATGTTTTTATCATAACGCATTTATGAAGCCCAAACTGTAAAGAGCTGGAATGTGAAATGTGTTTAAACAAGCAACCTATCAGCTTAGTACATTATTTGCACAACAGAAGGTAAACACATAGTCCTAAACGCTGTCTTTGAATAAACTTAGATGGGCCATAGTGTTTGAAAAGCAATACTGTGTTTTAATTAGCTGGTACTGTATAATATCCTCATTAGCATTTCCATCTTCCCCTCTTTATCTTTCTCACAGTACCCTTTCCCCTTTGGACTAAGTGTGGCCATATGCTGGAGCTTCCTGGTATGCATAAGCAGAATCTACATGGGCATGCATTCTGTGTTGGTAAGTAAAACATTCAGTGCATACATTTGAAGTCCAGTGCATACGTGTGAACCTCACAGTAATTTTTTTATATAGGCTTTTGTAACATGACCTGATCTGTCTTGATAGTTTTAAAGAGCAATGTCGTGACCAACTGTCTATGAAACATTCAGCATTGCACCATTTTATTTTTGTTTAGGCTGTGTTTGTTCACAGCTTTGCATAGGCACCAGGTCATGCATGACTGTGTGCTCCTTGACCCAGCCAAGACACTAGTGCTTGCTAATGGAAAATGAACCAGTTTTGAATCAGCTTTTTAAAAAAAGAGGGTCTGAAATATTGCATAGGAGCAAACCACAAAGAAACAGATATCAAAATCATACTGACTCAGAACTGTCTTATCTCTTCCACCTCCGCAGACGGGACCCCACTGGGTCAATGTGCGTGCTCCGAAGCTAAAACTGTAGATTAATGAGTCATCATGGTTGACTCAGTGGCATCCAGGCTACTGCACTAACACGGCACTGATTTTGCTGGCTGTTTTTTTGCAGTAGGTCTCTGATTGTTAGCTTGATGTCCCTTTCTCGAGGGAGCCAGAGACGATCAGTGCTATGGCTATGTGTGAAATCAGTGATGCAGACAGGCAGCTGTGAGCACAGGCTGGCTGTAAGTCATCAGTGCTGCACTGTAGCAGATGTTTAATGATGGTGACACGCTTGGCCTACGTTCGGTTTTGTTCTTGCAGTTGACGTATCTTCTGTTTATAGACTGTCTGTGCCAGTAAGAAGAGCACTGTTTAGGATGTTACACTGGAAAGTGTTGCCATCTTGCAGGAATGGTTCACAAATAAATCAAATTTGTGAGTATGCTGCTGTAAATTTGGATGGTGTGGTGAATCATTATTTTAATATAAATTATTACTAAATGTAATTTGTAGCTCTTGCCACTAAATATAGTGTGATTTATTCAGTATTTAATGTGTCCACACTTGTGCTTTTATTACAGCTTCCACTGATTTTTGGTAGACTTGCTCGGTTTTCAAAGAAATCTGCAGGCATATTTTCCCCACCCACAAATTTACTCATCAGTCCATAAAACCTCACTCTAGATCTCAAATACGCAGTTATGTCTAATGGCTTCTTGAGACCTGTACATCCTTACAGACCCATAGTGTTGAGTTATCCTGGATGGACAGAAATAGCTGTGGATTTTTTTCAGATTTGAAGCAAGAGTGTGGCTTGATTGTCGCCTATCTCTCAAAAGGGAAAGCTTTAAATACTGTTTAAGGTGTACTGCAGTCATTTATTAGACATATTAGTATCTTTTTTTGTAACTGTATACTTTTAAGTAGAAAAACTAAGCGAAAAGCTAAGAGTGCAGGCAGGGCGTGTGGAGTCAGTGCAGCTGAAACAATACAATTACAGTGAAATATGGTACAATAATGTTCCTTAACCAAAGTTACTAAATACATACCTTTTGAAGCTACCACCCCAGTGACAGCATCTTAGCCACTCTACAGTTTCAAAGTAGTTGCTTAATACCGTGATACCATGAAATTTTTTCCTAGTGAAAATGTCAAACTGTAGCACTGCTACCTTAAATCTAACCCCTCAGAAATGTCTCCTTTAGCCATTTTAGATGTAAATGAGAAAGAAATTTGCAAGGCAGTTAATGTGTGTTTGGGCAGTTGCTTGTGTGAATGTGATGTGTCTCTTTGAAGAGTAGTGTAATATCAGTGACAGCTGTGGGAACAGCTTTTGTGGAGAGAACATACAGAAAGCTATATGTCATTGTTTTTAAGCATGGAAGAGTTAAAGTTGCAATAGGGTGCACAAAAGTAAAGAGTGTACAAATTAAACTTTGGAAAATGAATAACTAATCCGTCCTTCTGCTATGTACAGTTTTTTCCATTCTTTTCAGTTCATTCAAAAGGATAGAATAGTGGATAACATTGCTCTGTACTCAGAAGTTTGAAGGTTCGATTCCACGTTCAGGCGAGAAAGCCACTGCTATGTCAATAAGAGTATACATATATGCAGCTATTCTAGTAAGTGTAAAAGCTTGACATGTCAGACTACTTTCATCTACTGTTACAGCTCTGAATAAGAGTGCCTGATAAATAAAAATGTAAAATACTAACACAAAATATGTAAATGTTCACAGTAATTGTCATATCTGGATTAGCTGCATCATAGGTAAGTGAAGTTAGTCAATGATACATCTTTACAGTTTAAGACTATCTAATGATAACTACATTTCATATATGGAATATAGTGTGAACTGTATGAAACATAATGTGAAATGTAAATCATTGCTGCAGTGGTATTGGTATTGGCCACAGGGTGTTTCTATATCTATGCACCTCTAGTTTGAAGTGCTGTGTGATTTGTCAGAGAGAGTGAAGCAATCAGCTCTCGGACTTCTCTTCAGTTATGGCCATTATCAGAAGAGAACTTGCTGGAACTGAGCCACTGGTTGCATTGCAAAAAAGTAAACTCAGAAAAGTTTTACAGACTTTTAGGACCGTCTGTGGTTTGGTATATGTAATTGAGAGTTGCCAAAGGTGTCCAAGCTACGGTTAAAGATCTGTCAGATGTATCAGACTCTACTTCCCCCTTTGACTCTTTTTCTGCACATTAAGTGAAAAATTGTCTTTCTCTGGTTACTGTTCCTGGTCACAGCTGTGAGTTCATGAGGCCCACCTTGTCAGCAGATTCTGACTGATTATCCTTCTGCCTTGTACAGTTTTGTTTACCCCACTGTGAGCATATTGCTTGAACATAATTGGCATCAGGTAATAATGGCTCCTCAGGTGTTGAAGGTCATTTTGTAATCTCCTGCAAACCTTGAACACACATCACGCCAGATCTGACAGCAGGAGTGAACCGGTGAGTCATACTCTTCACGGCAGACAGGATCAGAACAGTGCCAAAGCTGCTGAAGCTCAGCTTAACATGATGTCACAGGAAAAAGGAAAGAAAGAGTGAGATGATGAATAATAGTTTAGAGTAAGGCAGACAAAAGTAAGCTGATGTTAAAAAGGGAGAAATGTAGCCCACATGAAGAGGAAGACCAGATTGCCTTGAGAGAGCAAAAAACAGGAAGTTGGTATGACAGGCAGATAATTATTTCAGGAACTGGCAGGAACTCTGTTTATATTCAACATTTGCTCCCAGCTCAGACCAGGGAGACAGTCTTCATAAAAAAAGGCATTTGCATGAATTGTTGTGGTCCTAGTGTCTGTGTCTCAGTGGTGAACACTTAAAATAAGTTTCTAAATTGTTCTGTGGCTTTGATGTACGGTTCTAGGAAAAATCCTTGTTTGTTTGTCATAGAAGATCATGCAGAGGTTCTTCAAACTTTAAAAAGGTTCTTTACACTATACATCTAATGTACAGAAGTGATTCTTTAAAGAACCATCTGCTGAAAGATTCTTTGAAAAGCCAAAAGTGGTTCATGTATAGCATCCATCTAATGAAATCTTTTCAACACTGTTATTTTATGTATGTTATAGTTTGAAAAAAATTACATTGGAATCACTTTTCGTGGGAATATTTGTGGTTAAGTGGTAACTTAATGCAGGTTTAAATACTCTAAACTAGACAAATAATATACTATAATTCTCTATTTGTAAAAATAAAATTATCTCCCTTTTCCCTCCATTTTTTTTTTTTTTTAACTTTTTCTTCTTCATTTGAACACATCAGCTACCCCATGATAATTTCATAAGGAATGGACAGATGGCGTAGAATAAAATCACTTTGCGTCAACTTACATTAAAAATAAAGTTAGCATTTTGAAGATACTTCCGTTTCTACAGACAATGACGATATTCAGTTTATTATAACTCCAGCCAGTCATTTTAGCCTCTGTTCATCATTCTGGACACACACATGCCTTTTTGTGTTATTTCTTGTTTGTAGTTATATAAACTTGTGAAGCTAAGCAGGACTAGTAAATAAGAATTATTATGTACATTTAAGTGCCACCATACGTTGATTTCAAACTGAATGCTGTTTTAAATTGACAGCTGTTTACAGGAGTTGTTCAGTTGATTTCAAGTGTGGTGTGACCAGTGGAATGAGTACACCAAGGGATCACACAGTGGTTCATTTGTATTTTGGCTCTGACCATTATTGTTATGTCAGAAAGAGGGGAGTGTTGAGGGTGAAGTGGGGGGAGGAATGAAAGGAAAGTAAGGCATGTGTGTGTAGTGTGGTCTCTCTGGCGTTTGTGGAATCTCACACCCAACAGAGAAGTGATTTGAAAATAGTCATGTATGCTAAGGCTAAAACAGTGTACCACACACACACAAGGGCTAAGATGTGTTTGCAGCCAAGTCTGTCAGTCTCTACTGCCAGATCCTTTTGGCGCTCTCTATTTAGACTGAATCCTGTCTGCCAGATGCTTTTTTCTTTTTTCTTTCTTTATTTTTTTTTTAAGTTGTTACAGCTACATTGAACTCTCAGCAAGGGGCTTTCAGCACCTAGCGCTGATGTAAATGTTGGGTCTGTGCTGTTTGTCACCTTGTGCCTCACTGACCCATTTTCCTGTAAATTATCTGGGCATCCTGTTTGTTCTAAGCAAACAAGCTGCTTTCATACCGATTCAGCTCCCTGGCTGTGTAAGCTAAATGCTGACAATAGCCATCCTCATACTCTAATACAGCGTGTGTGTTTATTTTTATATATATATATATATATATATATATATATATATATATATATATATATATATATATATATATGTATATATGTATATGTGTGTGTGTGTGTATATATATATGTATATATGTATATGTGTGTGTGTGTGTATATATATATGTATATATGTATATGTGTGTGTGTGTATGTATATATATATATATATATATATATATATATATATATATATATATATATATATATATATATATATATATATATATATACACACACATAGCACCATAAATTAGCTTTGCAGAGTAATATATATGCTAATTTATGGTGCTGCGATGAGCTAGTTCTTTTTTTATTTCAGTTGATGAAGATCTATGATGTTCTGTGATGATCTTTTTTGTGTGTGTAGAGTTGGGCAATATTTTTTTTCCCATGCCAAGCAGTTCCACCCTGACATCATCCAGTCTAGGTTATGTCATTAGGTACTGTTTAGTTACAGAAGTAGGAGCCTCTTGGTGGAACATCAAATCATTTAACAGCTTGTTTCATATTAATCTTCATTTCATGGAGTAAAATTAGCAAACTTTAGCCGATGGAACAGCATCTTGGATGCCAGGCAGACCAGGTCGGCGGGTGGGACCACCTCTGTCACCGCACAGTAACATTAACTATCCTAGTGGTTACAGACAAAATCTGGCCATAGGGTGAAACCTTACACATCTGTGCCACAGGGGAACCTGGTCTAAGCCTCTTTTGAGGAAGTATATGTGGTTAGCTGACTTATATGGTGGAAACGTTGAGACTACGTATACGATATACGATATACTCAGAAAAGCTCATTGTGATGGGTTAGTCAACCTGAAATGGTTTTATTTATTTTTTTATTCATTGATTAATTCATTCATTCATTCATGAATGTTCATATTCCCACACTTCTCTGACCCAGCACTTGTGTCTTTCAGGAGGTGATCGTGGGCTTCCTCTACAGCTTGTTGATCCTGGCTGCCTTTCATCCTGTGCTGGATGACATCGACACATTCTATCTGTCCAGCAGCTCCGCTCCTCTGGTCATCCTGCTGCTGCACATCGGCCTGGCCCTCGTTGCTTTCTCCCTGGATTCCTGGAGCACATCACGGGGGGACACAGCTCAGGCTCTGGCCACTGGGGCCGGAGGTGCTTTAGCTTGCCACATGAACCACCAGCTGGGCCTGCAGCCAGACCCTCCACTGTCTTCCCTGCCCCTGAAACTGCCCATTATTGACGGAGCTCTGCTGGGACGCTCGCTTCTGCGGCTTCTGGTGGGCGTGGCCGTGCTGCTGGCTGTACGAGCCGTCATGAAGGCTGTGGCTATCCCGCTAGCATGCCGACTGTTTGGTGTGCCATCCGACGACGTGCGTAAGGCCCGGCAGAACGCCAACGTGGAACTGACCTATCGCTTCCTGGTGTACGGCACGGTGGCTTTCTGCTGCATCTTCCTGGTGCCCCTCTTCTTTGACTACCTGAACCTTTCCTGAAGAAGCAGTTCAGCTTCTGTGTTAGCCAGTAATACATCATCAGTCCCTCTCTGCCAATGCTCCATACTTAATTAAGGCTTGGATTTGGTCCATTTTAATCACAAATTTGTTAATTTCCAAGCTAGTAGCGCAAGACAAAGAAACCACTAAAGCAAATGAATTTTGAAGTATTAAAATATGTTAATTCTTAGTTATTTCATTTCCACTTTTTTGTTTTTTATTGAAATTCTTTTTTTTGCTTGCTTGACATTGCTGTTGTTTTGTTTTAATCTTTAATTTACCAAATTTTCATTGTGTCATTGTGTTTGCCAAATAAATGGCATTAGTATTAGATCAGGTTTCTGATTTGCACCTCTCTAAAATAAGAATGATGGACTGGTCATCATCAGAGGATTTATGTCCTACCTCTCAGACCCATAATGTAGTCCTGAACTTCAGATTGAGATGTGCAGAAATCCATAAGATCAACTACAGTATAACGCAGCCTGTGTCTCTGATGTGTGGCTGTAAAAGACCCAGGCGACAGAACGGAACTCCGCAATGTTTCTGAACGGGCAAAATCTACTCTGTTCACAACATTCAGCTTTGTCATGTGTGGATCCTGTTTGTTTGATCTCCACCCGTCTCCTCAACAGCCATACTACCTACACCCATCCTGCACCATTGTGTTCTCTCTCTTTCTTAACAATATGTTGGCCTCTTTCCCACTGAATTGAGCACGAGCACTTTTACTTCTGCCTGCCCATGTTAAACTCATGTATACAAACATATACAGTGCTGATAGCTTGCCCCTCAAGGCCTTGCTGAGATTATCTCCTCGTCCTAGCTCTTTCCTGGAGCTTGTTTCCTCCTCTGAGCAGCTGAGCACAGAGATGGGAATTGAGTGTTTTGATGAATGGAGTTTGTTACGAGCTGTCCTGGGTGGTCATTCAGAAAACATTTGTGCAGTGCTTCTTAAACTCCAGTCTCATTGCCATTGTTTAGTTTACTTTGCATCTCACAATAAGTGGTAAAGTGTTGAGGGAACTAGGGGAGGAGGTCTTCCTGTTGGAATGAATGCTCTATGCATGACCTCGTATAGATGGCCATTCATTTTGGGTGGACAGATATGGAATCTGATAAACAAGCCAAGAAATGTGTTGTTCCAAAGATACGGTAGTAGTTTACAGTAGTTAAACTATACTTCATACTACGCTGTTTTTGCATAGGCTAAAGCTGACTCGTTATCTAAAGGAATTGCATTTTCTTCACAGTTTTATAAAGTTGTTTAAATTACCTGTAAGTACAGGGCAGTATAATCTGGATTGTATGGCGGTTTATGGCTTTGTGTGGCTGTTATGATGCTTAGCACCTGGACAAATAGTGAATGAATACTCCATACTGCAGTACAGTGTATTCCACATATTCCGTCAGCCATCTAGAAGGTAGTTGTGAGCAGAAAAGCACAGGCAGTTTAGCTTATGCCTGGACTTGCCAGTGTTTGAGCAGAAGTATTAAAATGTCAGAGTAAAAACATAGGTTAGCGAAGAGTCTTTGTAGTCTCAGTCCATGTAAGTGTTTTGAAATTTCAATAGATTATTTTTCCCTGTTGTTATTATTATGCCAGTTTTTTCCACCCACTCTCTATTTGTTGAATCTGTAGCATGTAGTTACTTCATGCTATCATTTTAACTAAGTTTCCCTGTACTTGGAAAAATTCCCAAACCACAAACATCTGGCACACACCCATTGACTTCTTTTTACGGATGCACAGTATATCGAAGGCCAATATACTATTTGCAGAAAAATTACATTTTATCATTACATTAAAATTTAAGACTTCAGCATTTCGGAGATACAAGGTTTTTCTGACAGACGATATGCAGAAGCATGTCTGTTCGTCAGTGGGGGGAAATCCACTTCTTCTAGACCCCACAGCACCTTTGTAGTGCCCTTTCCTGTAATCACTGCCGACTGTCGATCATGTAACTTAATGAATAATGACACAAAAACAACTTTCATCCCAAAATGGATCTTAGTTAGTTGGATAGTTTGTCTTTTTTAATTAACACATTTCATTTTCATGATATTTTTACATATTTATACACCTTTTTTATCATGAATCCTCCAATTTTATTTTAGCTGTTACTAAAGACAGAGCCAAGTTCATGTTGTATCACGAGTGAAATGTTTCCGATTCATCAGGACTGATGGCTCAGTGGGGTCTTCCAGCGTACGATATGAAGTTAATTAGTGTATATTTAAAGAGATGACATTTCATAGCCTGTATGAAGCAGATGAACCTACTAGCCTGCTGTCTGTGTGTTCAGGTCTCAGTGTGTGCCACTATTTTATGGCAAAAAGTGAAGACACGCTCAGCTTCACTTTGAAAGTCAAACAAAGGAACTTATAGGTGACACTTTTATTTTGTGTGAACGTTTTTATTGTGTTTCTGTGATGACTTTTACAATAGAATATGTCATGATGATCTTGAACATTGTTGTGGTCAGTTAATTACATTTTCTTGTTCTTCTTCTGTTTTTAATGCCTTTAGATAAAAGGGTCTGCTAAATAATGTAAAATTACTATATAATGTAAAACAAATGTATTAATTAATGTAAATTCATTTTAAGTATTGATTTTTGATATTGGTATTGGCCACAGTATAGTGACAGTTATCATATTAGGCCCAGAAATTCCATAGCTGTGCATTTCCACTTATGTGATTCAATCGAATTTTCCGTTCTTTTCCAAGTACAGGGAAATTATTGTCCATGATAATCAAAGCTATGTTATGCTGGAGTATTCTTTTTAAGACTGATTCAGATCTCTCTAATCTACTCCTCAGGCCAGTGAGTTATTGATTACACTTCATACATTTTGACCATAACACTTTCCTAAAATAATGGTAATTTACTTATTCCAGTATGTAGTCCAGGACTTACAGAAAGACTTCATCTGTATTTGCTTGTGTGTAAACATAAGCCATAATTGATTAATTGTTAAGAGACAAATATGCTGCTTTTAATGTGCACTGCTGTTGATATGGATTAAAAATGATCCTACCCCGTGTCCTTGAAGAGAATAAAACAACTTGTGGTTTGATCTAAAACAGTACAGACTCTCAAATGCATAAAAATGCTGTAACCTGACACTAGGCACTCAGTGGGTTTATTTATTTTTGTTAATGGATTAAACCTTAACCTGCTTGTTTGGACTTTTACAAGCTCAGTGTACACTGAATACATCACTCGCTATGTAAACTAGCCCAAAATAAAGACAATATTTGAGTTTCTACATCTGTAGTACTGTGTGTGATCTCATTAGGAATTGTGTCAGTAGCCCACAGTTGAACAGCTACTTGTAAATTATAAATACTGCTCAGTCATTTAAATCAAGCAGCTATTTCTTTTTTCTAATGATCCATTTGTTTTGTTTCACTATATCAGTAACCCAATGCCTTGACTGCTACGTTTTCTAAGATTATCTCTGTCCTCCACATTGGAACATGATGCCACATCCACCATATATTTAAAAGGGAGTGTATAGTATGTAAATATAGTATTTTCATCATTAATGAACAGTTCATGTGCAATTTTCATGTTTATGGTACAAATCACCTCACTTTTGTTTTAATACATCATATATAAGCCACTGTAGAAGGTAAGAGGCACATTTAAATCATTTACCAGTTGAACATTTTGGTTAAAGAATCTGCACAAATAGCTGACCCACAGAACAGACAGCACTCTGAACAGTTAAATATGTAACAGCTCTCTGTTCTGTCTCTAAAGTCTGTGTGTCTTTGCTCTTGCTGTATCTTAACTCCTGTTGTCATTTAACTTTTTACACGACGCTGTCACCTGGTTAATGTGTGGAATTTCTGTGGGTTAGATCAGTGGCGCCCTAAACTGGTTCTCAAAAAACTCCAATTACACAAGCTAACGTGCATGCTACATTTTCACTCAGCACGCCCAAGCCAAGCAGTTGGAAGCTTGATTTTACTTCTGATAACTTCTGTTTTTGGGCTGCGGTTGATCTGATATGGAGAAGGAGTGGACATATCTGACAGCTGAGGTAGGAACCAGTACATTCACACACATTGTGTGCACTGTGTTTATTGTGAAGGCCTTGGCCCGTGGATCGAGAACAAAATAGTTTTGGCAGGTGGGACAAAGCAAATCTGTTATTGTTTTATTCTGTTCTTTTGTAGGAGTCACTCATTGTAGATATTTCTGTCAACATGACATTGACATGTTGCCTTAAATTTAATCAGCTCCCACAATCATAAGATAGGTGACCTGATTAAACTCAAACTTGTGCAGAATTAACCAATGTTTTTTTTTTTTAAGTACAAATTTGATTTATCTATTATTTTGATAAATTTATGTTAGTATTTTTACTTTTGACACTTGAGGAGTTTAAGTACTTTCATCTCCAATTCTTGGTAGAAATATACCTAAGAGACATCTACTTTAATGCACATAATACTTTACCACATCATAAATGATAATAGAATACTTTATTGTAAAGTTGTAATCTTATGTCAACTTAGTCTAGAAAAAAAAGTGGCTCATCAGATCTACTTTAAAAAATTACTTAATGTGGTAACAAGTAAATTATCTAGTTTTATCCAAGCTAAATAAATACTTTGAATGAATGAAACCTTAATTTTGTTTCTTTTGAGCCATTTAGAGGTGGACTTGCTTGTGTGCTTCAGATTATTGTCCTGTTTGCATCTTTTAACTCTCCCATGATGGCCTTTTTGCCCTGTGTCTTTCTTATTGTGAGATCATGTACATTGACCTTAACTGAGGCAAGTCAGGCCTGCCTTTCTTTAGATGTTCATCTGGGTTCTTTTGTGACCTCCTAGTTGAGTCATCAGTGCGCTCTTGGTGAAATTTTGGTAGGCCGGCAACTCTTAGGAAGGTTCACTGCTGTTCAAAGCTTTCTCTATTTGTGAATAATGGCTCTTACTGTGGTTTGCTGGAGTCCCAGAGCCTTAGCAATGGCTTTCTAACTCTTTCCAGACAGGTAGGTTTCAATGACTTTGCTTTGCATCTGTATTTAAATCTCTTTAGAACGTGGCATCATGTGCTGCTTTTTGAGACCTTCTAGCTGCTTTACATTGCCAGACAGGTTCTATTTAAGTGATGTTTTGATTCAGCAGGTCTGGTAGTAATCAAAGTAAGCCTGGGTGTGTCTAGTGAAATTGAACCCAAGAGTCAACTGAGTTTGGTTAACTGGCTGATTTAGTAGCTAAGGGGGCAGTTCGTTTTTCACATTTGGCCAGGTAGGGCTGAACAGCATTTTTGTGTGCGTATATATATACATATATATATATATATATATATATATATATATATATATATATATATATACGCACTCTGGTATGATGTGAATTTTATACAGGGATATTTCCTCTCTTACCCATCACATTATGTTAACACAGATAAGATATGGCAGCATTTGAGTACATTAGCCTATGTATATAGTGAACAGACCTAAATGATGTGATGTTCTGAACCTCGCATTGAACACTGAGTGCTTTTCCCTCATTCACACAGAATACGTTCACACTGGCAGTGTGCTGACCCCTGTTATTAGAAGTACTCGAGTAAGGGGGTGACAATTCTGTTCTATGAATTTTCCCTCTCTGAACCTCTCCATTCATCTTGTGGTGTTCATGCAGAAATGCTGAATAAAAGCTTATTTGACTTGGCTTCATAGCAGGTGAATTACTTTCAATGTAACAGTTAAATCCTTATTCAGAAATCATCAATTCTGGTAATTGTATTACAGCAACACAGGTATATAAGGTATATATACAGTTGTATAATATTTACTATCCTGTTATTTGAAGGAGAATTCCTTTTTTGTTCAAAATTTCTGCATAATTTAACCAGAGGTTGTGAGGTCTACAAGGTGCACACAGTTTTTACATGCCATGTTGATTTTCTTTGAGTACTATATTGCCTTGCAACACCCTGCATGCACCCCTCTGCCATGAATGGATTTAAAAATGTACACTGTAAGCCAAACTTCTATCGTGAAACCATCGTAAAACAATGTCTCAGGCATCGGGCAATGTATTCACAACCATTTCGTGTAATACATTCTGCAAGGGAGCTTTCAGAGGCACTAAACTCTTAAGACGTCTGGTTCCTATCACCACCGCTGTGAACAATTCTGACGCAGAAAGTGTCTCTAGAATGGAACATTTCACATCAAACCACTCTGAATTACTTTGTTTACATCTTGACCATTAAATTAGCCAGAAATTTTGAAATATTGGTGACATTCCACTTTAAGATCAACAATTGCTTTTGAATGTTTTGATTGTTGTTTCTTCCATTCACTACTTTAAACTGTATGAAGTTACAATTTGCTGAAACCACCGTGTATTGCAATGTGAATTTAGCAACATTTATTCTCAGTCAATATCAGATTTACACTTAGACTGAGCCCCAGAAACAAATTTGGCATTAGGTTACATATGCCTTTCCTTTGTAAGTGCTTTCACTTTCACTAATAAACAATATGGTTCACATAATATTACACTAAATGAACTGATCGCTATAATAATAAGTTTTGAAATAGACTGTTACAGTGCACTGTTTAGGCACGTTCACGAACGGTGCTCAACAACACTACTGCCGCCTTGTGGCGATTAGATTGCAAGCGTATGCAGTTTTTTCTTTCCTGTTTCACTCAGTTAATTCTCCGTAAGGTTTAAGTTTCTATGTTTAAGATTCTAATAATTGACGCTACATTACATTCACTATCAGCATACAGAGGCGCTGATCTTTAATCAGCTGTGAATGCTGGATGCTCGGGTTAAATCGAGATTTAGTAATGAAACTCACTCAAATACCACTTAGAAGAAGACCTACAGAAAGTACGCTCAGGAGGCTACTCAGTTACTCGCGTTTGCCTGTTATGATATTTGTCTCAGCATAACGCTGATAATGAACTGTAAATCAATACCGAGACATCAGAAAGGATTAAAACAAGACATGACTGACGCGAAACATCATCACTGGTTAGTGTCAAGCGTGTTATGTAACGCCTTGTTCCAAGTGTGGCTTCGTAATTAGAGGGAGATACAATCCCTCAAATCCTTTTCTAAGAATAAGAGCGCAGCGGTGAGCGAATTTGTGAATTTGTGTTTGTTGTCACTGTTTACGGCTTCATTCATGGTCGGAAACACGAGCGGCGGACCCTCCAGAGCGGCTGAGAAGAAGAGCCGAGCGCTGACATTCCTCTACATCCGGGCCTCTCCGCTCCGCTCACCCTGCAACCTACCACCACAGCTGCTCGACGTCATCGACGTTTGACTTTATGGGCGTGTCAACGGTCATAAAAATGATCGACAGCAGCTTAGCCCAATCGCTGCCCTCTAGCCGTTGGGAGTAACCAATCATCAGCTACTCGTCCCATAAACAACTGCCATCACGTTACACTTCACGTTCTGTTTTGAGACAGAAAAAAAACTTGGCACTGTAGCTTGCTAGCGTTTGCTTATCAGAACAGATAGATATTACTCGTAAAATCTGTAACTGTAAACTTGAATAGAGGTGCTGTCGTCAACCGTCAAAACACCGGGGGATGTAGCCGGTTACTCTGTCCCGTTTACGGTTAGCTTGCTGTGGCGGACGCAGCCGAATGTCGCTTCTTCCCGCAGCCTGGCTGGGACGGTAGCGAGAGGGATTAGCTGTACGAGCCAGTCGGTCTAGCTAGCCTGCCCGCTATAGCAATGCTGGAAACACCATCAGCTTGTTTTATAGCTAACTAGCCAGCTAGCGAGAACACTTCGGCATTTTGTGCTTTGTATAAATCAAGAAACTCGCACCAAGTGGAGAGACGGCCGTTGCTCTTAGGGCAAGAGCTCTAACTAGATATTTGCTAGCTAGCCGGACAGCTGCTCGAATTAGCGTGCTAGGCGAGTCGCCACCTAAGGTTAGTTAGCTAACGTTGACGGTAACGTTAGCTGCACCTTCGTCCTACACATTTTTGGCTTCTACCCAGCTGGATTGGATAGCTGACGGTTGAGGTGAATATGCACATTTCATTTTTTTGCATTGTGTGCTAAACATTTGCAGTTTGTGTGTAAAATAAGAAGACCATGACAAGGGCTACCAGCGAAACGGAATTGCTGGATAACCCGAAAACTCCCACTCAGTTGTCATCGCAAGGACTAGGACTAGGTTAGCTGCACACGCTGTACAGGAGCACAGACAGAAGAGGGTAAAATTAGATTATCTGAAATGTTCTGATAAGTTGCATTTAGTCACAGTTGACATGCTATTCAAGTCTAAACGGTCTGTTCTTTCTCTAATGATTCAGTTGAAAACAGGCAATATATAGTGAGGAGTCCTGATGATCACAGTGATTTTTTTAAAGTTACTACTAAAATATTTCTTTTAGCTCGGTTAAGTGTTACAGCAGGTCGCTTAGAGCGTTACTCCGACCTGCCGCATTGTAAGCAAGCACCGTGACCCTGAAGCAGCTATTTTCAGTTCTGATTTTCATAGTACTTTTTTTCCTGACACACCTGAATGACGGAATGAGATCCGTCTAATGAATCAGCCGTACTAGAGTAGGCAACACACACCACATGTGCATTTCGTGGAATGTGCATTTGTGGGCAGGGATTGTGAGCCACTGCCCTAAAGCATGCTTTTAGTTACCTAGGAAGGGAGGAGAAACAGCACTCTTAGCTAGTCTCACCATTTGAGCTTTTCATGCAACAGTCTCTACCTCCTCTTTTGGGTTGTAGAGGACAGAATTCTGCATCAACAAAAAAAATATATTTGCACAACCTTCTTCAAAGAAAAACAAAACACCTTAAAGGAGAATTCCGCAGAATTTTTGTAAATGTTTGTGTAATTATATTAAGATGTAGAAAAGGTCAATCAGATTGGTTTTATGTGAAATGCTCTGTTCTAGAGAAACTTAGTGCTGATAGGAAACCAGATGCCAAGAGTTTAATTCCTAAATGCTATCTTGTGGAAAGCTATTACATGAAATTCTTATGAACAAGCTTCCTGAAACCTGAGACCATGTTTTATGATAGTTTTGAGATAAGCAGTTAGGCCTTGAACATAATTTTAGAAAGGCTTGAAACTACTGGTCTCAATAAATGATCTTTTTGTCTTACTAATGTCTGACGGTGTTCACATCCATTCCTATTAGGGGACTGAATGGAAGAAAAATGTTGGATGTAATAATTAGTTTTTCCAACTATTAGGTGAAAACAAAGAAGAACGGTTTGTGTCAAGTGACAATATAGTATATAGTGTGATTATATGGACATATTTCCTCCTATAAACTTATTGTGTAATCCACACACAAAAAGACTAAGTTTCACACTGAACGTGGTTTGTTGAGCAAAGCGAAGCTGAATTAGATAAAAGATATTTGCACTAATTTAACAAGTGATGAAACTTTTACACACTCATCTGCTAGTTCGGGTTTAAGGCCTCATGTTATGAGTACAATAAAACAGCCTTGTATAAGCATTGCAGATCTGTCTAGTTACAGGATGACACTTAAATCATTTGTGTATGTGTTTAATTCTAAGCAGCAATGATCATTTTCCCTCACCTGCTGATTGTGTTATGAAGGGGGACCCTGTGCTGTGCTAATAGTGGGGATAATTTGCATTATTGTTTTTATGCTTATGCTCTAGTGAGTATATTGACTCAGAAAAATGTGCTTTGCGAATGTTTTTAGGTCATTTATGTTAGATATTGGAAGAGAAGTAGTCTAACATTTAGCCTGCAGATCCATGCAGCGATGTATGTATGATACTAGTAAAAAAAATGTAGCGATATGAGGATCAGCCCTGATATTGTAGTAGTGTTTTGGTATCAGTAACACAACACCCGTATGTGGTGTACATTTCACTTTGTGTGTTTTTGTAATGTGAGATTATTCATCAGTTGTTTAACTTTAAGAGTGGTCATTTTAAATGGACAGATATATGTCCTATGATTGTGGTGAAAAGGTTGTACTTGATATTAGCAGATTTCCCCCTTTGAATCAGAATTGCAAATGAAAAGATTTATCTCTGTTTTCTAGCTTGCCCTTGTTCAGGGGTAGCCCAAGGTAGTGTATAATTAGAGACAGAGCCTTATTTTTGTTTCTTATTTTATCTCGTATGCTACTGGTTTTGCTGTCAGTGATGTGTAAACAAAGCAGTTCTGTTGTTTATAAGTCTTGATGTACAGGCTCTTGGGAATGCAACAGTCTCCACACCTGTTTTTGTTCTACGGCGTCAGTCATGCATTTCAGTTCAGACAGTTGCGGTGTGTTCACTGTAAGACTGCTGACCCCCTGGTTTTGGCACAATTTACTTCGATTGTGAAAGGTTCCACTATGTAGAAAATGCATTCGTTTATTGCAGGTCCGTGACTGACCACACCGAGACCTAACAAGGTCACATTGAGGTTTAATTCTTTTGATATTAGGGATTTTTATTATGCTCTAGTAGAAATGCATTGGAACTTTAAAGGCTTGATTTATGCCCTGTTTCCGTTAGCGCTGTTTAAGTTTTAAACTTGAGAGCTTAACACACTTTGGTAAATGGTTTGTTATTTTAAATATAGATCCCTTTTGTCGTTTACCAGTCAAAGTTGACCCAAAGATCTCTTTTTTCAAACATAGCCTGTCTTTTAATCTTTTAAATCACTTGGCATGTTTTATTACTGTGTATAATGCCTAGCTGCTATGACACCAAAGAATTTAATGAAATTTATAATATTTTAATTTAAAATATTGTTATAGCTTTTGTTTTAGCAGTACAAATACAGTGTTTGCTGAATTTGGATGATTTAAAAAAAATTCTAATCGAAATATGAGGCAACACAAATGGCCAATAAAGAACTCCTTTCACGTTATTTTTAGAATTCTTATCTCATGACTGAACAAGTCTAGCTATTGAGTAGTAAACTAAGAACCCATTTCTCTCTCACATGGCAAACTTAATGCTTGGCACTTCAGGAATCTTCACATTCTCATTTAAATGTTTTGTTAAAAATGGCATAGTGGTATTCCAAGGAAGGGAGCCTTCTCAACTCATGTGCCTTCAGCCTGTGTTGTGTTTCTGAACACAGCCATGCTATATATTAAGTGCTATTTTGGTTTTGTCATACAGAAGGAGCTATTTAGCCTAAGCCTGCCGTTAGCCTGTTATCACTTTCTGCTTCACCCTTTGATCCAGCTTGATGTATTACTCTGGGGCAGTTTTCCAGACACAGATGAAGCCTAGTCCTTGACTAAATGGTGATGTAAATCTGGATTAATGAATGTTGTGCTTCTTAAATGCAGGTTAGTCAATGGCTTTGATTACTCTAATTAAAAAGAAAAGTTTGAAGTAATTCAAAACCTTTCTGAAGCTGTAAATTATCAGTATGGCCAAATGCACTTCAACTTTAAGTTGTATAAATAAATGTCAGTTACAGCTGATAGCACCGGACAGGTTTCATAATGAAATAGGATTCCAGTGATTTTGTTCTTAGACACCAGATGTGACTGAATGTTATTGCTTTTGTATGGTTTTATACGTCTGTGTTGTTTCTTGATACAAGACTAACTCTTCTCAGAGGGGTGCTGAGGGAAATCTGTTCAACACATTTCAACTGTATTCTCTTCAGATGATTCATACGTACAATCTGGGTATTCCATGCCTTCACAAGTGGAAACTCAACAATACATGATCAATCTTAAACCATAGTTCTGTATGGTAGGAAAAAAAAAATCATTTAGTCTTCCCTTTTCTAATCCAGGATTAAGTGCTGCTATACTTAGTGTGTAATGTAATAATTGATACTAAATGTATATAAAATTTTTAAAAACCTTTATGGAGGAATTCCACAGATTTTTCAAAATTCAAGATGAAAGAAAACAAACAAGAAGCAATCTTTCAGAGTGGTTTGATGTGAAATGCTGCATTCTAAACAAATTATTCACAGTAGTGGTGATGGGAAACAGATGTCTGAAGCATTTAGTGCCTCTCAGAGCTCCCTCACAGAGAGTTATTATATGAATTTATTATTTATAAATATGTTACCTGATGCTTAAGACTTTGTTTTACGGTAGTTTTGATAATATTTTTCGTAAATCCACTTAGGGCATTCTAATGACAAAAAGTACCCAAAGAAAATGTTTTTGTTTTCCTTTTTTCAGCTTTACAGCTGCAGTATTTTTACCAATATCAACTCATAAGGCAAGGCATGTTTATTTATATAGCACCTTTCAAACACTGCTGTCATTCAAAGTGCCTTACAAATGAGAAAATTCAGAGTCATAAGACATAAGACGTATAGGTTCGTTGTTGTTGTTTGTTTTATTTATTTATTTTTTTGTATAATATTTTAAATGAATATATTTGCACCGTACACATCACTACCCCTGGTTACCATCCATACCACTGAAAGAAAACAAGTCAGTAAGTTTCTTTGCTGAAAATCTTGCATGAAACCACTTTCGTTAACTTTGTTTACATCTCAATGATTGAATTATGTAGACAAATCTGTGGAAATTCCCTTTAAATGTATAGACTTAATTAAAACCTTGACTAAAAGTTCTTGTGTACAGTACATCCTTTTTTTTAGAAGTGGAACTCTAAGTGCTTTAGGTCTGAGAACAGTTTAAGAGATGTGCAACGCTTGAGTTAAAACCTCCCTACATGGGGTTAGGTTCGCTTCTGAAGTCCGCTTGGTTTATAGCAGCTCTTATGGCAGGCTTGGTTTTATCAGCCTACTACTTACTGTTAGGTTTTCTAGTTTATCTTTGGAATTTATAGACAATGGGCTCTGCAGAACCATCCCATCCCTCTACAGAAGGAACTGGAATTTAGAGGGTGGGACGATTGTCACCTGTTTTGTCCTTGATGTTTCCACCAGGAAGTAGCCTTGGTTTTTGTATTTGCTTATTTACAATATTTTTTATTAGAGAATATCTTAACCATCACATTCTTATACACATTTTTTGAGGCTGTATTCAGTTTAAGTTACTAAAGTTTTAGCATTTGATCCTCACTTTCCACTTTAAGGAGAATATAGAGATTCCCCTGCAGCAATACCTAAAATAGACACATACATTGGACAGAAAAACTATCATAACCTTAAAGATAGCAAACTTGCCATTTTAATAAAAATTTGGCAGCATGAATTTCTCTTTGCAGTAAAAATGCACTTGACTTCATTTGGAGGCATCAGAAATGGTTTAATTATTTAAATGTTTGTATTCCTTGCAAAAAACTTTGATAGAAAAGCAAATTTTAGGAGTGAATCAAGTGCTAGCAAATGTAAAAATAAAATAAAATAAATAAAAAATCAGCACTGGACAACACAGATTTGCTATATCAGGGCAGACATGCTTGAGACAGACAGGATACCGGAAACCCAGTTATGAGGAATGATGGACTGCTGCTTCTCCATCTGTAAATTTCTTATTGAGTGCTGCTAACTTGCTGTTGTTTCTTCTCGTTTCTTCTTGTTTTTCTCTTTACCTTTGTTTCATGAACTTAACTGGAGCTCTATTCCCACCTCCATTGTTTGAGCAGGAGTATGGCTGCCTAACCAAAAATGCAAGTCTAGGCAACATTCGACATTTTATATTGTGGCTAGTGATAAGAAACACAGTCTGAATGGATCGGGCAGAACTCCATTATGCGATCTTGCTCTCAGGTAGTGTACATTTACAATATTAATTGCTCTAATACTGAGGCAAACTGAAAAAAGAAATCCATCATGTTAATACAAGGCACATTTTCAGGCACTATTTAATTTGCAGTATGAAAACAAAAACCACATTGAATCCATTTTCCTTTTTGAGATTTTCTGGTGTTAGTGCTAATTTTGTGGTGGTGTACTTTCACTGAATAGGTTTAACTTAAACTTGTGAGATTTTCACAGTGGTAGACAGATATAAAAATGTGCACTAGTTACCCAGTTCTTTCTTTATTGACAGCACTATCGCTGCCATCAAAGCAATATTTTAATAACTCGGCCATCACAGCAAGCTAAAAATGCTTGGAGTTGTCACTTGCTGTTGCTTCACATATTATGGTGGTAGACTTAACATTACAGTTGCCAAATTCTGACCAATCTGATTTGATGCAGTTAGTTTTGTGACTGAACAGACTCTGACTCGCGTGTGGGAGGGTTTAAAAAAATAGTCATTTTGTTATAAATAGTGGATATTCTTGAATGTGTAAAAAGTACAAATTTAACTGGTCTGGTAGTTTGTTTAAATGAAAAAAATGTTAAAAGCAATCAGCCACCACAAGCTCTGCATTTTTAGGGGCCAAAATGTGAAATGTTGTAGTTAGGTGATCATTGGGTCCAAGCACAGTGTACAGTTTTAGAGCCATAATACATGACTTGTATTTATTTCATTACTGAACTAAATAATAATAATAATGAGCAGAAGAAGAATTAAATAATTACACCATAATTTCCTCTGTTTTCTGTGTTATTTTCATGGTGAAATCACTTCAGTTTGCTCCTAGGAACAATGCTGCTGGACTTTGCGGCCTGTTTGAGTGCAGATTTTCACAGATGATGAGAGGCGACAGTGAGCTGATGGAAGGGGATCATTAGTCAGCCTTGGTTGGTGCTAGTTCTTCGATGACATCCTGGTGTATGTGGCCACTTACAGGCCTCTCTGATTGCCAACACCCAGAGAAGGAATTTAAGAAAGTGAAAAAAGTACATGATTGCTAACTTTCATAAGGTTCAGTGAAGTTTAGTCAGATACAGCAAAGGCAGCTTGTTAATCCTGGTCCTGAATGTGGTTACAAAATTAATGAAAGTTTGAGTTTCGATGAGGGTCTGAGGTCTTATTTTAAGCATGTTCCTCACACACTGTTTTACCCTTCAATGTACTGGATAGTCAGGTAGTGAGGAGTTCTTTTCTCTTCCTCCTGGTGCCTTTTTCTGTTAGGAATGAGCTAAAGCCTGATAACTTCCTGTCAGGCCAGACCTCTCTAATCCCCACCGGGCTGGCGGCCTGTGGGGATGTGCGCTGAGCTCTTACGTAAGAGCTAACAGTCCAGGGAAAGACCAGTGTGGTGCTACCTCATCTGCCCTGCAGTGTCTCCACTGTACATATATCCTAGCCCTTAACCTGTAGGGAGTGTTGTGTTTCAGAGCAAACTTCTTACAAGTTGCTGTCTTGTTAATGGTGCGAGGCTTTGAAACGCAGACAGTTTTACCTCATGATGAATAGATAACACACTGCTACAAGCTGGGTTGGGTTGAGGCAGGCCTGCATAAGAGCAGGCTCACTTTTGTTTGACAGTTGACAAAAAAATGTGACGCTCGAAAATTTCACAAACAAACCACTTGTGGAAAAATGATTGCCTGTGGTTTCACAGATAGACCTTTAAACAGTGTGTTTCAGAGTCCTGTTATTTGAGTAACCATGTGATCCACAGTAAACGGTTAAACCTTTTTCTTTTTTTTTCTTTACAAAGGTTACAATTACATGCATAGCAATAATAATACGTTTTTTTTTATTATTATTATTATTTTTTTTTAAGTTCGAGTGCTCTCTAACACTGAAGCAAACATGGGACAGTTTCACCTGATGCACAAGAGCAGAGACATGATTTTACTTTAGTTTTTCTCGAGACCCAAAGCTGGTTTGTTTGATGTCTGAAACCTGATACTGTGTCCTGAGAATGCCCTAAAACAAACACTGTACCATGTAGGCTGTTTTTTGTACAGGCATGATGTCTGCCTACAGCACTGAACCCATTCAGCCAGTGCAGTTCAACAGCCGTGTTTCTATGTCAATCTCATCAATATTACATATGATACATTTGATATTAGTGTAGGATATCAATTTACCAAACATGTTTAAAAGTTAAGTTGTGTTGACGTGTGGTAATACTTGTCTTGCTGGTGTCTTGCAAGAAAGAAGTCAATAAATGAACGGCGAGTTTTTTAACCAGGGGTAGATGAGTTTTTACCTTCACTAGAGGCTGTTACTGGCCTACTTGTATGCATTCCTTTCATTTCTCTGATACTGTTTGATAGTTCGTCCTTGACCAGAAGTTGTTAGATTGCCAAGTATAGATTGAATTATTCTATTCTGTAACTACCTGGATGTTTGTGAAGTTTATATCTGGCTTTTGCAGCAGACTTCGCTCTGGCAGGAACAGCAGAAGCCACTGGTGAGGTTTTGGCAACTGTTTTGGAGGCCTTTTTATTTCTGACCTCTCTAATACCATTTGAGAACGAGACCATTTGTGGCTAGCTAGAATAGTAGGCTCTTTGATCCAGTGTGGGAACTTTGACTTTCATCATTGTCTTTGATCACTTGATGCATGCATGTTCATAATAGGACGCTCTCTCACTTCTTCCCTCTGTCTCCTCCTTTTTTTTCCTCCTGTTCCTGTCGCTGTTTCAGGGCTATGTCTTCAGCAGCCACCGCGCCCCCGTCCGTGGATAAGGTGGACGGCTTCTCCAGGAAGTCGGTCCGGAAAGCCAAGCAGAAGCGAGCACAGAGCTCATCTCAGTTCAGATCTCAGGACAAACCTATTGAGCTGGTGCAGCTGCCACTGCTGAAAGGTAGGGAAATGCCTCATGTTCGCACACCTGCCATTCAATGGCATCAAGACCACAGAGATCTGTTATCAGTGCTACTAGAAATCTTTTAGAGAGCATAGAAACTGTGTCTTCGTTCAGTCATTTTTGAGGCACTTCCTCTTCAGTCTTAGCAAATGGGTGTAAAGAGGATTAGATGCAATGATGAAGTGTTTTTCAGTGGTTTTGTTTTGAGTGCATGAAAAATGGTCCCTATTGTAAGTAGGCGGATGTGGCTGGGTTGAATGTTTTCACCCATAAGGCATCAAAGAGGCAATCCTGCTGAACTTATGAAAAGGTCCTTGCATAATTAACTAAAATCTTCCTCCTGCAAACATACTTGAATAGACAGTGAACCTTTTTAAATTAGTGCCATGTACTTCTAGCCTGGTTTTTCACAGTTTTCTTATTCCTGTTGAGTAATAACTAATGAAAAGTAGGTGAATATTTTGTTATTAAACAAATGGTTTGGCAGAAAATAAAGTTTTTCATTAATCCAATATGTAGTTGATGAGCCAAGACAAGTTTGGTGTCAAGATTATGCTTCTTTATGTTGGTGCTGGAGCTTTAAAAATAATATAGCTAACTATTACTAGGTGTAAGAAGTCACCCAAATCTTTTCCATAAATACCTTCCCAAAACGTCTCTTAACCCGCTGAAACAGCATCCAGGATTTCATTAAGGTCTCACAGAATTGACGTGCTTTAGGACATGCTGTGACTTGCTGTGAATTATAAAAATTAACAAAAATGAACTGTGTAGCCAAACACTGCGGGCAGCCAATTTCAAAATATAAGCAAGGATTCTGCCAAATTTTGACTCCCCCCGTCCCCCGTTTCTATTTATAAGCATATATCTACAGTTTGAAAGTTCAGTATTAATGGTAATTTATAAAAGAAAAGAAATCTCAAACGTAATCTGTAGCATCCACATGCCTGTATAATGTTTCACTTTCACAGTTATATATTGATGTTGCATCTGTTTGTTAATGGGTGCGATTTCATCCACTGTGTTCAGGCAAATTCTTTGAATAAAAGAATAAAACACAATTATTTCATGGTGACTTTATGAATCTTACAAAAACAAGAGCTCTAACATCAGACTGGTACTATAACACCTTCAGAAGACAGCAATGAACAGTGTTTATTTATTGTAGCTCAGGCTGTGTTTGTCTTCACTTGGAAGCTACTGAGAAAGCAAGTTAGCTAATCAGCCGGTTTGGACACTGGCTTATAATCTATTTCAATTAAATTGTCTTTCAAATATCATGCATTATGAAGTTATGTTTTTCACTTTTTATAGTTCACAGTAAGTCGAACATTGACAAGCCTGTGCAACCTTAATGAAGACGTGAATGTGGTTTA
Organism: Colossoma macropomum; assembly: GCF_904425465.1. Classification (NCBI taxonomy): domain Eukaryota; kingdom Metazoa; phylum Chordata; class Actinopteri; order Characiformes; family Serrasalmidae; genus Colossoma; species Colossoma macropomum. The sequence goes on along the minus strand of NW_023494795.1, from coordinate 17,948,752 downwards.
AACAGGTTAAAAAAATTTTGGGGGATGCATTTGCAGAAAAGATTTGGGTGACCATTGACATCTAGTGTTTGTGAGCAATTCTAGCTTTCTAACCCCAGTGCTAAACCACAGAATCAAATATTTGGACACCAAACGTGTCTTGGCTAATTTACTATGTCTGGGCTAAGTGGAAAATTGTGTAAAGTTGATGTGAACCATGCTGAACCAATCCTTTAAAGTTGTATGCTTGTTTTGAAAGTCTGCTCTGTGTAATGTGTAAACATTAGTACTCATCAGTAGAAGAGTGAGCTTCGCTGAGTGGCCTGAAAGGTATTACAGGACTTTGATGCTGTAGGCCAGAAACTAAAAAGGAAGTGAAAAGTGTAAAAGCCTTTGTCAGAACAATTGCTTGTGTTTTTCTGCATGGTTTCTGTTGTTTATCACTTTTCCCCACCTCACATACACTCTTCCTCTGTTTGTAGATGTGTCTGCCCAAGAGCAGCCAGAGTTGTTTCTGAAGAAGCTGCAGCAGTGCTGCACGCTCTTTGATTTCATGGACACACTGTCTGACCTCAAGATGAAGGAGTACAAGCGCTCCACTCTCAATGAGCTGGTGGACTACGTAACAGTCAGCCGGGGTTACCTTACTGAGCAGACCTATCCCGAAGTTGTCAAAATGGTTAGTGGCATGGTTAATAATTTTAGTTGTTGTTTAGTTTTGCGAATGCCATGGCCTTTCAGGCCTGATGTGTTGTCATATTATTGAGTGCGTATACATGCACTCAATAATCCGATAACTGCAGAAAATCAGATTTTGTCAGTAATCCAATCAACACGTTTACATGCACTTACATGAACTTACATTATCTAGAAGATGAAGAATATTAAAATCCTTTATTTTGTGTTTGGTTTCAATGCAGCTCCACCAGTGTTTTGCTGCCGTCTTGCGACATCCATCAGCATGCGCAGACTGAGAAATCTGATAGAAATTGGAATATGAGTTTACATGCACTGAGAAATCTTGATTACTGAGCTAAACTCCAGCTCTCTTTATCGGATTTCTTATTCTGATTTCTAGATCGGAGTATGGTGTTTACATGACCATTTGAATAATTGGATAACTGCAGAAATCCGACTATGATTGGATTATGGTGGGCATGTATACGCACTCATTGTCTCAGTATTTTTCTTTTTCTCTCTGTGTGTCTCTTAGGTGTCCTGTAACATATTCCGGACCCTTCCACCCAGTGACAGTAATGAGTTTGACCCAGAGGAGGATGAGCCCACTCTGGAGGCTTCGTGGCCACACTTACAGGTATAGCACCAGAAGCTGCACCTTGCTGATCAGAGCCATTTCAGAATTTACCAGCTCTAAACTGGCTGTCTTTACAAAGAAGAGGGGGTAAAAGATACATGCTTGAAAGAGAGTTGACTGATTTGTGTATTTCTCCCTAGCTCGTCTATGAGTTCTTCATTCGTTTCTTGGAGAGTCAAGAATTTCAGCCCAGCATTGCCAAAAAATACATTGACCAGAAATTTGTACTACAGGTACGTTTGTGTTGTGGAAATCTGTTTTTGTAAGTAATTTGTGATATTTTTCCTGTCCAGAGGCCATGTTTTAAAATGGGAGTTGTGCACATTGAAGTAAATATTTTGTAAAAGGCTTTCAATTAGAATTGCAATGAATGAGAGTTGCAAATGTATGAAATGCTTGCATGATAACAAAGTTCTTAGAAGAAAGTCTGGTCACTCTGAGCGATGCCACCAGGCAGTTATTTGCAGCCATACAAGACAAGATTCCTATCTCTGAATGGGGAAAGATCAAAATACTCAAAACTGAAGATCATCCATTTCAAGAACATTTAAAATCACAGATCAAATCTAACAAAACTTTATAGTTTCTTGCGTTCGGCCCAATTAACGCACAAAAACATTTTTTTTTTTTTTCCTGGGTTGTTCTGGCTATAGCGCTTGGGCACAACGAGGGGGGCTTTCCCCGCCACAATCTTGTCGAAGCTGCTTGCGGTGTAACCAGCAAGCTGATTTGCTCTTTTTATTGATGGGTGGGACTTTCTCCATAAACAGATGCCATGTTAATCGTTACAAGCTTTCCCATTCATATTTTAAACAGAAACCTTCTCTCTTCGTTTGTAACACCTCTGATGATATACAGTGCTGTGAAAAGGTATTTGCCTGCTCCTGACTTTTTGTTTTTTTATATATTCATCGCAATTAATGTTTCAGAGCTTAAAACTAAATTTATTATAAGACTAAGACAATCTGAATAAACACAATATAGTTTTTAAATATTCATTTTATGTATTGAGGAAAAAGTTATCTAGCATCAACTGCTTCTGCAGTTGCCCCTTACTTACTCGGTCAACCAGTTAACTAAGCTTAGTTGCATTAGAATCAGTTAAACTAGATTAATCTAGACTTGATTACTTCCAGCTTTGAGGAATCAAAAAAATGTCTGGTAGAGATTTGAAAAAAAACTCATATCAAACTTTGACTATTCATCCAGGAAGTCACAAAAGAACTCAGACAAACATCTAAAAAACGAAGACCTCGCCCACCTAAGACAAGGTCAGCATTCATAATTCATGATGCATTAGAAAGAGACTGGACAAAAATGATGCTCATGATAGCTGCAAAGCAAAAACCACTGCTTAACATAATGAACATAAAGGCTCTTCTCACATTTGCCAAAAAAACACCCTAATGACCCACAAGCCTTTTGAATAATGTTCTATAGATGAGTTGAAAGGAAATCTTTTTGCAAAAAAGAGATTGTTACATCTGGTGTAAAGGTTACTTGGCATCCCCTTAGAACATTTGGTGATAAAGTTTTGCAACACTTTTTCTTTCAAAAAAGAAATGTTCATTTAAAAACAAGTCTTTTGTGTTTCCTCAGGCCCTCCTTGCCTTATTACATTTTGTCTGAGGATCTGAGACCATTTAGTGTGACAGTTATGCAAAGATAAATCAGGAATGCTGCAAATGCTTTTTCATGGCACTCTATTCATGTTATCATTGGCATTGTGAGCTTCTTGGTTTGCTAAATTAAGTTCTCTTGTTGACCCAGCGCCTCTGTCTCGTGCTCCTTCTCTTTGTCCTCAGCTCCTGGAGCTGTTTGACAGCGAGGACCCTCGGGAGAGGGACTGCCTGAAGACTGTCCTGCACAGAATTTACGGCAAGTTCCTCGGCCTCAGGGCCTTCATCCGCAAACAGATCAACAACATTTTTCTAGGGTAAGACAACTAAGAATTGTGAGGAGAAGTGAGGAGCCAGATGGGCTTGAGGCCAAATCAGATGATCTGAAGTATTACATATCGCTTCTATTACTGTCTAACCCCCTTTCAAAACTCTCTTCTTTCTTCTTCTCTTCTTTCCACACCCTTGCTGGGACAAGGTTTGTGTATGAAACGGAGCACTTCAATGGAGTGGCTGAACTGCTGGAGATCTTGGGAAGGTATGTGTCTAACTAATCTTTTTAATTTATATATAGCACAATGTAAAGTTTGATTGTTTATTTATTGCTTTAGATTTTTTATATTATTTGTTTTGAATTGTTGTTCACTGTTTCTCCAGCATCATCAATGGTTTTGCACTCCCTCTGAAAGCTGAACACAAGCAGTTCCTGGTGAAAGTGTTACTGCCCCTGCACTCAGCTAGGAGTCTGTCCCTCTTCCATGCACAGGTATTCCAGGCCCTGCACTTCTGTGCATGTTTGCACTTGCTAGTGAGGATGCTTAGATAGGACTCTTGAAGCTTTATTTTGCAATGTGCTCACTCCTTGTAAGACACTTGAAGGGTTGTTGTACTGATCTGGAATGAGAGTGGTAAAAAAGAATGAAGCAGCCTTGCAAAAGAAAACATGTAGTGTATTGTAGATTTTTCTTGTGAGAGACTTTGTTTAGGGTCTGAGGAGATGATGTGTGGTTATTAAGTTCACAAAAGGGAAAAAAATAAATAAATAAATAAAGTTAACAAAGGTAAATTAGGGCATTCTTTTACTATAGTGTTCCCACAGGGAACATAGTAAGTATAGTGAAGAGCAAACAACAACATTTGTACCCTGTGCACAAGTTCTTTCTTTTATGCTAGTTATGCTGCAGTTGTTAAAGTAGTACATTAACTTATCAACATCTCTGACTCTTGCAGCTGGCTTACTGTATTGTACAGTTCCTAGAGAAAGATCCCACGCTAACAGAACCTGTAAGTGAATTCCTCACAACTTTTTTCTTGGTCTTGCTTGCATTACGTTTTTTCATACTTATGTTGTATGTAACTTTTTACAGGTGATAAGAGGATTGTTGAAGTTTTGGCCAAAAACCTGCAGTCAGAAAGAGGTGTGAATTTTTCTTTTTAATTTGTCTTTTGTCTGTGTAATCTATTCATGTATTTTAATGCAGCCATTTCTGTAAAAGGCTCTTCTGATTTTATAAACTGTATAATGTTGAGCAAGATGATAATACCACTATTAGTTTGAGAACTCCCACATCGGTGGATTCTGTACTGAATACTGATTTTTGATACTCCGCCCACACATTGTTGGTCTTTAGGTTATGTTCCTTGGAGAGCTGGAGGAGATCCTGGACGTGATTGAGCCCACACAGTTTGTCAAGATTCAGGAGCCACTGTTCAAGCAGATCTCCAGATGTGTGTCTAGCCCACACTTTCAGGTCTGCAGTACACTCCCACACAAAGACACTCCTACACATTATATATCCAGGCCCTCTCATAATAAACACAAGCTCTCTGACTATGCACACAATCATTGCACACTCCCTGTTTGGAATTACATTAATAATGCTGATGTATTGAACAGTAGCCCTCTTTTGTCCCTTTCTGTGGCAGGTGGCTGAGCGAGCGCTGTACTACTGGAACAACGAGTACATTATGAGTCTGATTGAGGAGAACTCCAGCGTCATCCTGCCCATCATGTTTGCCAGTCTCTACAGGATCTCTAAAGAGCACTGGAACCCGTAAGTGCACTCAAAATCAGACCTTATCTTACATTGTAGAAGGAGACTGGAAATGCTCATTTACCAGATTAATGTTTCTGTCCAGTAGAGTCATTTGGGTTGGAATGCCCATCTTATGGAAAACCAAACTATCCTTGTTTTTCTGCAGAAGATTGTTGTGCTAAGTTAGAATTGCTAAGGTTTCAAAATGTACCATCTCTCTGTTAATACAAAGTCACATGCAAAAGATTTTGTTGATTTAAAAAAGTAAAAAAAAATTAACACATTCTTTACATGGTACAATCTTAAATATGCCACTTTCCTGATAATTTTAGTAGACAATTTTTACTTATTTGCTGTGTTTAACATATTGGGAAAAAAAATATAAGATAAAACACAAAATGTTCTATACTTTTCACAGACTACATTTTATGTTTTATTTTTCCCAATGTGTTAAATTCAGGAAATAAACAGTAACTAGAAGGTGAGTTAACTTACTTTCATATGACTGTATGACGGCTAAGCTGCAAAACAACCTGTTTTAAATTTGTTTTTTTTTTCCTTTAATTTTTTTAATTTATTAATTTTTTTAAATATATTTACATATGACCACCCCAACTATTTACAGCATTTTACCCTGCCCTTTCACAAAAAGTCATAAGGAATAGACTGTGACAGCTAAAATACTGAACTGTAACAAGTGGATAAAATGATTGCTGTTACTGACTGAAGTAAATTACACTAGGTGACAAAGTGTCAGATGAAGTTCTTGAATTCATATGACAACTCTTAAGGGAACTGGTCACTGTGCTAGTCACTGAAAAAAATTAGACCACAAGACAGACCTAAGTCATGTATGGTTGAATAGTGTGTGTGTGTGTGTGTGTGTGTGTGTGTACATAAAATATGAAGTTAAGTTACTCAAAAATCTGTGAAGCAAAATTAATTGAATATTTAAATTCAGTTTTCAAAAGAAAAACACAAATTAGTTTTTGTGTGATAAAATGTATTTGCCAGTTTTATTGATTGTAGCTTTCCAGGATCCAGACGTCTCAAGGGAGTCGCTGAAGTTTGTTTTTCCTGATGTCCCTGAGAGTGTGTGTGTGTGTATATATATATATATATATATATATATATATATATATATATATATATATATATATATATATATATATATATATATCACTTTTCATAATAATAGAAGACATTACAAAGATAAAATTTAAAAAGATAAATGCCAAAAAGTGACATAGATTTTAATTAAGCTGTACATTGTGTTGAGCTTGACTGTCTAATAAAAGGTGGAATAACTTCCATAGTTTAGAAGCATAATAACAGACAGAGGCCTCCCTGAATGAAAATTCAGATTCACTACTGCAATTTTAATTTGCTATTTGGAATGCTACCGTTGACATTTCATTTATACAGAAATTTAGATGCTTTGTAAGTTGCTTTATTGAAATAAAAATGTGTTTCCGGAGCTGCATATTTATGCTTAATGTGATTATGCAATAATTGTGTCAAAATGATAATTAAAGTGTAATTTGTCTTGTATGCATTTTCACTCTCTAATAATGCATTTAAATTGCTTTATCAAAGAGAACACCAAGCTAGAAAGATGGCAAAATTCAAATGTGGGATGCGGCACCTCTCCTCTTTGCAACTCAGGCCGGGCCAACTTCACACTCACTGGAAAAGATTTTATTTGAAAACATGGCAGCCGAGGAGTTTATAGCTCCTCTTACGTTAGCGGATGAGGTGAAGAAAAGAAATTTAGCCATGCTTAATGTCTTTATACATTACCCCATAAGAAAGAGTTTAAACAAATGTGTGGCCAAGTTTTCTGGTTTATCTATTTCGTTGATAAAACGAGGCTGAACTGCAATTTAAATACATCTAAATCATTGTCTAAATGAAATGTCAATACTACTGTACTAAATTGCAAATTAAAATAGCATTATTTCATTTTGAAAGTTTACATTTTCATTCTGAGCTCTTCATTGCATATGATTGGTAAATTTAAATACAAATGTACAAATACATTGTCAGTTTACATATTACATTTTCTTTTTAATTTTGATACTGGTATGCTTCTGTACAAGTTAGCATGCTGGAACATTAACAGACAGACATTCTATGAGGTACACAGATGCTTTAAGGCCTTCTTTAAAAAGCTTTAAAAACTAATAACAGGTCTTTGCAATGTATCCTAAAAGAAAGGTAGTCAGTAAAGTTCTTACAAAACAGGAGCTCTTTTTTCTTGTATTTATTAGGATCCTTGCTGCTGCATTTTGTATGAGCTGTACAGGCCTCTGCTTGTAACAAAATGCATGAACAAGTTTTTCTGAGTCACTCTGAGCTAAACTTCAGCAATATTTCTCAAATGATAAAAGCCACCATAGTGGCTGGGTTTACATATGGGACAAAACAGAGCTCAGAATCTAAGATTACGCCAGAGTACTTCAGGTTTTAGTACCAAAGGGATATATCACTTTGATCAGTATTTGAGTGTAAATGAGTTTGCACTGTTTTTGGTACGTAGAACCACAACAAAAATTGAGCAAATGTTGAATATGATCCCTTTCATACTATGTAAAGGAATGTTTGTCCTGAGTACTTTTGGCTCTGGGCTGCCTTTTCAAATGTACTGAATTATTTTGATCCTCTCTTGTCTCATCTAGAGCGATATCTGCTTTAATCTACAACGTGCTTAAAGCATTCATGGAGATGAACAGCGCGCTGTTCGATGAACTTGCTGCCACTTACAAATCGGACCGTCAGAGGTAGGTCACCCTGCACGTTAGATCATGAAGGGCATATATAAATATCACTTCGATTATCAAAATGAATTTCTCTCTGCTCTTCTTGCTCCGTCTCAGGGAAAAGAAGAAGGAGAAGGAGCGAGAGGACCTGTGGCGGAAGCTGGAAGATCTGGAGCTGAGGCGGGGTGTCCAAAACAGCGATGGCATCATTCCCACCTAACATGGATGTGGCTCCACCCTTCCATCTGGCTCCAACCAATGGCCCTCTCTTCTCTGCCACAGGGACTCCACCCCCTCCATGCTTCTTGTGCTACATAATTTACTGTACACTCCTGCGTTCATCTGTCCCTTTTTCCCTCCTCAACAGCACTGTAAAAATCCCTTCTGCTCTGTTTCCTTTACAATGATACTACACTGAAACAATAGACAATGAAAAAGGAGAAAAACAAAAGAAAAGGAGAAAAAGAGGTGTGTGTACCTTAGGGGAGAAAAGACTTTATGTACACTCCTTGCTGTTTAAAAGGAAAAGCGATAATCAACCATGGTGAAAGGATATATTTTGAAAACCCTTTACCTGAGAACAGGAGCTTAATTTCTTCATGTTTTTAAAGAGTGTGGTCCCAAAGGTTGCTCACTGAGCAGTGGGCTCCGCATCCGTTATGTCACACAGTCTTGTGAGGCCCCCTTCTCCGTCCCACAATTTTTATTTTTTTTTTTGGTAAAACATCTCTTCCTCAAAGAATGACTTGATCGCACACAACAACGTTTATATTTCCATGTACAAGTGCGGCTACTGTACCAGAATATCCAAACTTCACAAAGACGAACGAAGACCATAAAGACAAATGAATAGGAGTGAGAAATGAATTACATTTATAGTGGTCCTTTTGCCTCCATCATTTTTCCCCCCTAAGAACATCAAGAATGTCATGTTCCTTTTCTCTTCTTTGGTTTTTGTTTTTATTTTTAAGGAAGGTGCCAGTCTGGCACTGGTACCATCAACCAGGAATCGCTTCATGAGTACAGCAGGCAGTGGTAGGCTACGCGGTTGCCACGACATCTATTTCCCAGAAGTATTTTTTTAACGTTTGAAACAGGTAATAACCTGCTGTCAACACATGCTGTGTTTCTCTGGAGACCTCTTTGAAATTTCAGTCTGGCAGTTCTCTGTTTACCAAGAATGCCACTGCAGTTTAAGTATGGCTTCAGGCCTGAGTTTTTCAGACACTATTGAGGACTCTGTTCATCTTTTCTTGTGGCGCAGTGTTCAGAACTTATTCAGTGTTTTGTTTTAAATAAAGCTAAACAGTTTGTTTTAATCTCTTATCCCGAACTTTTAGCCATGGTGACTCTGATGTCTACTGCTCTTCTTTGGTCAGATTTTGGAGTTCAAAATGGTTGGCTGCCCTTAAAATGATTTAGTAGAGCTAGATGATTTTTACAGGAGTGTTTGGAATGACAACCTGCATATGTGGGGATTTTTAAGGCCCACTTGGGAAAACGCTGATCCAGTAAGTCTTATTCCTCGAGAGAAATACCAGCCGCCACAGTGGGTTAGGACTAAAGCACTTCGAGTTAGACAATTTGTTGTGTTCACAGGACTCAATATTCTTATGTTTTTTTGTTTTATTGTTAGTTTATTTCAAATCTAAATCATGGGTGTGGATTTTACACGTGAGAAAGATGTATTTTTTTTCTTTCATTTTGGCTTGCGCTCTCTCTCTCTCTCTCTCTCTCTCTCTCTCTCTCTCCTCTCTCTCTCTCGCTCTCTCGCTCTCGCTCTCTCTCTCTCTCCTCTCTCTCTCTCTCTCTCGCTCTCTCGCTCTCTCTCTCCTCTCTCTCTCTCTCGCTCTCTCTCTCTCTCCTCTCTCTCCTCTCTCTCGCTCTCTCTCCTCTCTCTCCTCTCTCTCTCTCTCTCTCTCTCTCTCTCTCTCTCTCTGGGCCTCTCTATCCCTCATCCCTTCCATGCATATTGTGTTTTATGATGGCCCAACTAAGTTTATGTTAAAGAAAATTTCAAAAGAAAGGGTTTGATGAATAGAATAAATCTAATTATTTTAAAAAGACAGAGATATTAAATAAACCTGTTTTTGTGATAAATTGTGTCTGTTTTATGTTTTTGTTTGTGTGCTGGAGGAAAGCCCCTGTTTTATAGTTTTTGGTCTATTCTCTTAATTTCTAAAGTAAGCAGAACAAACTGAAGAAGTATTTGTTTCTGAAGAACATTGTGTCATTTCACTTCAAGTAAGTGAGAGTTTTCTGGTAAGAAACTGCTTGCAGAAATATTTGTTCTATGTATATTTGTTTAGTTACTCAAAATTAATTTTAATATGAAGACCACTTTGGCTTAAAAATGGACAAATCTCATTTTTATAGGTGTTTTTTGGAGCAACCAGAGATGTTTGCAGGCTACAGAGTGCTGCTTGGCGATTGGTGTGTACAGTGAGGTATGTGGAGGGACACTGTGGGCCTTTCTTCATAAAGGATTTCAGTCGGGGGGGCTGGTTGGAGAATCTTCTCTCTTCTCTACTGATAAAGCACCCTTGCACTGCAGTCTTTTGTGTCTGTTGCTCTTTTTGTTTAATGGTTTTTTTGCACCAGCAGAGGGCAGTAAGCTCACATCTGTTTACACATGAACACATTCATCAGTTAGTACAGCACTGAAGAACGACTAGATGAGCAGAGATCTCCGTGAGTAACATGAGAAGATGCTGGAAGGTTCTGCATAGCAGTGTGGTCAGTTTATTTTTTTTAGTGCTAGTATTGAGTGTTACAAATATGTGTGCTTGCACTCGTATATTTGTCTTTTATAAGGTCTGTGTAAGGTTTTAAACACACAAGTGGCAGTCAAGCACTGACAAATGGGTGTAGTGGCATGCTGTACCAGGGGTCTGTGAAACAGAAATATTTGTTGCTATTGTTTGTACCCTTTACACTAGGGTAAGCAGCCATTTAGTATTAGCTTACTAGGATTCTCACTATTTTTAGGATTTTTTCAGCGATTTCCTATGGCTTCAATACATGACAGCATTTCAAGGAAAGCCGTAATAGATTAGACTTGCATCTTCTGGCATGCTTCTGACATCATTTAAAGTCAACAATACAACCCTGAAGGACCCCTTACTGACCGACTAAAACACAAATACAAACACGCTCTGCAATGTTATTTTGCTTCTAAGCTATTGATAGTATAGTGTCTCACAAATGATGACAAACACAAGCTCAAATAAACACATCACTAACAGTTGCCCCAAAACATCATTCAAGGGTTACAACTTGTAAACGTCTTAATGAATACATTTTGTTTTCTTTCATTTACATGCATTTGCCTCAAATAAGGGATGTGAACAAATAATTGTGAAAGCTAACAACTGTGGAAAATGAACTGTCACAGGCCTCTTACAGAGTGCGCTCGCTGAGCTTTTGAGGATTATAAAAACGACAATTTGACATCTACATATGCTGGTTTTGCAGGTGATCAGCATATTAATTTCCATTGCTGCTGACCAGTTTATCAGCATCCAGAATACAACATATGCTGGTTTTGCTGGTGATCAGCCATGCTGGTCTGTGCTGTTTTTTCTAGCAGGGTGCTGAAGAAAAAAGCCCAGACCTCCATGGAATTCATGGTCTGGTTCTAGCATCCAAAACACAACATATGGCTTTGCTGGTTTTTTATTATGGCCTGTTGAAAGAATAAGAAAACTGTTGTAATGGGTAGAAGTACCTCCATAGTTACTTATACTACATGGGTATAGAAAAAGGTGCAGGATATTGACAAAAGTTCAACATTCATAGGAACATTTGCAGAGTTTCTTAATAAAGGCTGAACTGTAAAAAGGTATTGAAGTTTGTTCACAAGCTTTAATCACACCAGACCTATATACAAACCTTTATATATTTGGCAAAAAGCAGTCATATAGTATACCAACCAATACATGAAATAAAAAAAGGAAAGTAATATTCACTACGTTCTAAATAATTAAAAAAAAGTTAAATACAGGTTTGCAGTTACACATTCAGTTCAAGTTATTGCTGGCATGGCCAGTGTTGACGCTGTTCTTCTTTGTATGATTACAGTATAGAGTTGCATAGGACGACTCAAGGCACAGTGTCATAAGACGAGTGAAGAAACAAATTCTATGCTACATTAAAGGCACAAGGATTCAGGCTCATTCTTCCTCTGTGTGGACCAGGCCTTCCTCTTTGTACTCATGAGGAAGGTCACTAGCACCCTGTGGGCTCGGGAGGAAGTCCCTGAGGTCACGCTAAAAGGCAACCAGTGTTTTTACAACCAGGCAAAGAGCTGTCAAAAGAAGAAATTCAGTACCAACGCAGGTGTGCATTTAGACAACATCTGAGAAATACCTGTTCAGTTATTTCAGGCAGAAAAGAATGTGTTGGTGCCTGAACTTCTACATTTGCTTTTGCAGGCTAAATAAATTGGCTGTTAGTTGACAAAACCTTAGCCCTTTAACATGTGGTGATTCATAGAACCTTTAGCTGATGAAGCACTGACACATGGCAGTAACTCTACTGAAAACTAGCACTGAAGTTCAAGGGTACATTCTTGAGAGCTGTATAACAGTAACTGTATTACAGGGCACTGATAAGTTCAACATGACTTTCACAGTAACATCTGAACACACAGAAAGAAAGTGAAGTTCACAAGGTCACATTTTACTGAGAGGAAGTGTATCGAAGCTCTTGGAACGCAGTGCTCTGTCTGCCTTGAAAAAAGCCTGTAATGTATGGGGCTAGAAATCTAAAAGCCGACCAATCTAAAACCAAGACTATTTATTAGAATGGAGACAGAATGAGGTTGCCCTGTGTCAGTGCGGAGACTTGCGTCCCTGATGAAAGCGTCAAATGAGTAAGCAACTCGTCTTTGGCAAGAGAACCAAGAGGTGAGAGGCGTTATAAATAGAACTCTGACATTGGCGCTTGATTGAGGCACTTGTTTTGAGCTTGTAGAAGCTCAGGATAGTCATTTTGAGGGGTGACTGGTTTCTCTTTTCCCCAATACAAAAGGGAAACTGTATTTTACATGGTCAGCATCTCAGTATGTGGTATAAGCAGAGCAGATTTTGCATCCTGCTTTCCGACACAGTGAAGCATTTGTTGAAGAAAACATCTGTGTTGTTTCTCTGAAAGTCTGCTTGGTTGCTTCTTGCTTGAGCTTCAGAAATGTACTTTATAGAAGATGCAAGACCACTCCTGAAGTGCTTTATGTCCTCAAACCCTCAAGGTTTGATCAACAAAGGCGCTGAGAAGAAAGCTTCAAATGGTAACGAATCGCTGCATTTTCCACTTCTTGATAATGGACAGTGGCAGTGAGGCAGGAAACTGGAAGGTGCTGAAGGGACTTGGCTTCATTTTCTTTCCATGTTGGGTACATCTGGAGGTGAGCTCATGTTCACAGTGGGATTTGCCTCATGGCTTCTGTCTGTGCTCATACGATAGTACAGCAGTTCCTGCATGGCACACAGCCCTTCTTCTGTTTCTTAGGGCTGAAGATTGTCAGGATGGCCTCGTCAAACACTGTCTTGAGTCCCTTCTGCGTCAGTGCTGAACACTCGAGGTAGCACTGTGCTCCAATCTGTGCACAAGATGCGCATTAACAAGAACCATGAAACTGTATGTATTGATTACGGTGTCTTAGAATATGTTTGATGGAGATTCTCTCACCTCTCTGGCCAGCTTGAGGCCTTGCTCATAAGTCAGTGGTTTCTCCTTCATTTGGAGCAAGCGGGCCAGTGTCTTTGGATCGTCTCGCAAGTCAATCTGCCACAGTGAACAAGAGCCTAACATAATGTATCCTATAGTTCTAGCAGAACACAACAGAAACAGTCACAACTGCGAATGCAGCACATCAGCTGTTCTATTTTTAGAATCTTTGGCTGTAAGTCAGTTTTCTTTGAATTCATTCTTTAAATCAGGAATGCTTGCAAACAGTATCTGTTTTTAGTGCTGCAAAAACAGGCTTTTTAAGATATACAGTACTGTGCAGAAGTCTGAGACCATTTGCTTGTTTAATTTCCAGTCTAAATGGCCATTAAGTTCAAGTTATTCAATTTTCAGAAAAAAAGCAGAAAACGTTTAACAGGAAACATTTCCCAGAAGCCTCAACAACTAAATATAAAGCCAAAACTTTCAGTATTAAGCATGTCCACCTGATACTTTCATAACAGATTCCATTTTATTTTTAGATTTGCTTTCAGTTTCTCAAAGAAATCTACAGGAATATTTATCTACACCTCTGAAGTTCAGTCTTAGAAGTTGGTTGCATTTTCTGCTTCTCACAATCCAAGTAATCCCAAACACATTCAGTGATGTTGAGGTCTGGACTGTAGGTTGGTCAGTCCATTGTTCTGAGAATACCAGCAGATTCTTTGTCTGATTTCTACATTTTCTATTTTTTTGTCTGTTTTCTTTTCCCAGTAACGGCTTCTTGACAGGTATACATCCTTTCAGACTCATAGTGTTGATCTTATCACAGTGGATGAGTCCTGTCTCTCAAAGATGAAAGCTTTAGGTTCTGGTTAACTGAGGGGAACAGATTTGGTGGTCTACCATGTCTTGCACAGTTGTTGGGAGTCCTATTTTCTCTATATCTTTCATTACTTATTTTATCTTTTCTTTAACTTTCTTCTGTAAATTGAATAACTTCCCGTTCTGACTGGAAATTAAATTAATGAAAGGTAGTCTCTGACTCGTGCACAGTACTGTATTTCTTCTTTAATTGATCAATCTGTAGAAACTATAAAGTGTTTCAGGCACCTGTGAAGTTTTGAAAACAAACAATATTTTCAAGCCAGCTAATCAGAAATGTTTATTTTAATTAGGAGGGCATTGAAGTGAGTAAAAATATACTTAAAATGGCCTGGCTTGCTGAGAAGTCTTCATGTTTTTAAAATTACAGCTCATTTTGTGACTTACAGAGACAAAAGCAAGCTTGCCAGGATCATTAGAATGGCTGGCATACTTGAAGCAGAAGCACCTGGATGAGTTCCACAGGGCTGCAGTACGTAGGAAGGCTCTTGCTGTAGTGCATGACCCGAACCATGACCCTTCACGGTGAGTCTGAGCTGAACACTTTACAATGCCCATAACCTAAGAGAAACTTCTATAAGAAATCTTTCATTCTTGCTGCCTGTAGCCTCCTGAATCATTCCTGATCTTTAGCATGTAAAAATGAATGTTTTCTGTTCATATGTTTGATGATAATGCTTGTAAGTTTTTTATGCTACTACAAAAGAGAGAACAAAGACAAACTTCCTATTTTGTTGAATACTAAAGTTGTGTTCTGTTCTGTTCTATTCTATTAATACCAACAGTACATAGTGCCATTGCAAGATGATGTACACAGTTTAGATTGTTAACTAAACGGAACTTAAAGTAACTCAACACTGTTTGGAACTGAACTATTAGTTAGGAAACTGTGAATCATCCCTGGAGAACAGTTGGTGCAGGCCTATCACTTAATAATTTCCAAGGGACAGAGTTGAAAGTATTTGACTTGTTTGCTCTATTTAGGTCATTTACTGCTATATTTCCAATTAGGTGGCATAGTTGTAACTGAAGAAGTAAAGGTAAAAGGTATAATCTTCAGATTCTCAATGCAAAACACTATAACCTCACAAATCCATGACGGTGGCTCCTGTTTTTTTTTTTCCTTTTTTTTTCCTCTTCACTATTTATCTGTCAGATATGTGATGCTCACCTGTGTGCCTATAAGGATGTACGGCACATGAGGCATGCAGGATTTGAGCTCGGGCACCCACTCTTCCTGCACGTTGTGGTAGGAAGCAGGGTTGACCACAGAAAAGCAGATGAGAAAAACATCAGTGTTGGGGTAGGAAAGTGGCCGCAGCTGGTTGTAGTCCTCCTAGAACAGCATCAAGGCAGCAGAGAGGGAAAGTCATCTTCTTGTACCGTCACCATTAAAAAGGTAATCAACATTCAACTCAATTTTTTGTTGTAAATATATTGTTTGTAAATATTCAGTAACACTTTTTTTAAGGTTGCCTACATAGTGAGTTAATGGCACATGAATTAGCTTTGAAACACCTATTGTAACAGCGGTGTTTTGCGTATTTATGGAAAGCTTATGTCAGTATTCGCAAGATAGTGATGTTATATGAAGTAAATGACACCGTACTGATGTAAAGGCACTTATACTGAAGTGATGAAAATTTGTTTCATTTATAACATTATGAAGTCTCATGTCTATGTAATGTGCTTCTGAGACAGACACCTACTTAAGAACATCAGTTATACGATGGATCCTATTGAATCTAGCCTAGTATTGCTTTTTTAAAAAAAAAAAAAAAATGTCAGTGCTTGTGGTTATGTCATGAAGTCCTTGGGTGGGTAGCCTTCAAACAGTGTTACTACACAATAATATGCCTGCTTGTTGGTTATATAAACATTTATAAAATGTAGAAGCTGAGATTATATCTACCTAGATTAGCATTACAGAGAAATATAACATTTATTTCAGTAGAGCTACAGATGCAGTAAACTGAATAAAAGGTGTCAAATAATGAATAACTTTTTATAGTCTAGCAGCCCATCATCACCAAAATGTTCTGCTCTTCTGGAGAAAAACAAATACATTATCAAACATCAATATCGAAATATCAGTTAAATGTAAATGTTATTTTTAAAGCAATTATCTGCCGATACTTACATGATTCTAATACCATTGTGCATTCCTACTTCCCCATTTGTTGCCATGTTTTCTGAGTGCAAGTGATTTCTCCAACAATGGGTGATATTATGTCTGGAAATTCAGTTTTGCTGCTTTTGTAGCCCCAACTCAATCTGTAATGTTATAGATGGCATTTGGTCCTGTGTTATGTGTAAGTGAGCATCAGCCTTCTAAATGCTGACTCCTCCAACTGTTGCAGCAAGCTCTTTGCACTCTGCTCCATGTATAAAAATTAATGCGAGAAATGTCACTTTCCATTGTTTGGGAGTTGATTTATGGGCTGTGTTGTTTTTGTATGCTTTTGTGGGGTTAATCTGTAGACATTGCTAAATATCCTTCCATTTCCTCTCTCACCTCTACCCTCTCCATGCACTCCACACCGCCTCCGCACACATTTGCGACCCACCACCAAATATGCATTTTCAAATATGCTGAGAGGGTGGAGGCCAGCAGAAATCAAGGGTGCATGTAACCTTAAAAGCACATCTACTGGTGAAGAAATCAGCTTCAATGAAGTGCATGTGCAGGCAACCTGTAATCCAAATGCATTGTGTAATAAATCTGCAGTGTCTACTGTTGGGATGTCTTGGGTAACATCACACTATGTAGTAAGAAAAAAGTCATTTACAGAGAGCCCAAAGGAACTGAGGAACCTCACATCTAAATAAAAATGAACATATCTTTTAGGAAATGTTGAAATTAGCCAGGAGTCACTGTATGTATAACTGAGAATAAATAAATGTTTCGCATTAGGCAAACATTATTTTGCAGGGCAAACATGGCCGCTCAGCAGCCCATAAGAGCCAGATGCTCTGCTGTTCAAGAGCGATTGATCTTGCGTGAGTGATCGATATGAAAGTAGAGCCCAGCATGCCGTAGATGGTTCTCAGCATTAGTGAATTGCTTACAGTGGCAGGCAGTGAATTACATAACGTTCATTTACGCAGCGCTGCGTGGGGAATAAATCAGTGTGTCTGCCCTGGTTTTAAACAAACAGCAGTGCTTCATTAGCACAGGGCCTGACTGCTCCCTGTCCACAGCCACAGGCTGCCTGAGAGTTGCTTAACGAACTGTGGCGCACCGCTCTGTGGTAAACTTTGCTTTGTATCTCTGAATGCTCCAGCTGTTGAGTGGTGTTGCATCCAGATGTGGACACTTTGTGATCTCTTCGGTTGTTGTAAAAAAGAAATGACTTAAGTTGCACAGCTCAACTAAAAAGGCTATAAAAGTGAGGTGCATAATGACGCATCAGTCTGAATCTTTTCAGTGTCATAATGGATAAGCAGTAAAGTAGGCACTTGTGTTTTGCCCCCAAATAATTTTCATCGCTAATTAAATTGATTCTTGATTAAATTGTCATGATGCAATAAATCATTTCTTAAAATGATATCCAAATCATTGTGGGGTCAAAAATATACATCCCTGGTTACTACGTATTTCTGCACTAGCTATTTAATTTGATAGTTTTTTTTGGGAGAAGCTCTTTCACATAATGGTCTGTATAATGTGACTCGTGTCTAATGTTCAAATGCAGTCCTCTAGGCTGATGCTGACTTGTCTTGTGACTTCGCCTTTGAAGAATAAAACCAAAAAAGCAATGTTTTGATACTGACTTGGCCATGACCTCAACTACTTTGCAGCTAAAGCAGATGGTTATTATTTCACAATTCCTGGCTGAGATTAATTTGTAGGACTAGTGGAAAATGGATTAAGATGCTAGAAAACCTAGCATTTGGTCTTAAGGCACTGGGCTTTCTCTGCCACTGGCATATTTAAAGTACTACTGACAGTATGGACTTTAGCCAGAGAGTTTACAATGGTTTTAGTCAATAGCACCTGACAGCTCGCTCTCTCCAAGATGGATTTAAGCTATGTTATAGCGTGTCTAAGTGCCTGACTCATGCGTTCTCTATTGTGAGACAGCAAAAGCACCTTATTTACACTGTAGCTGTTGAGCTGTTTTATGGATGGCCGTTAACTTATCAATAGAGGTTAGCTGAGAGGTTAGCTACTTATTTGCTGAGTAATTTACTGGAAAAACATAAAACATGCAATATGAAATGTACCATAATTTTTGCACAGGCCACATTTTATATTTTGTTTTCCAATATGTAAAATTCAGCAAATAAAACTAATTGTGCATTAAAATCTGCAGAAGTATGTTCTTTGTAGAGAATGCGTTAACTTATTTTCACCAAGCAAATCAATGAAAGTTTGACCAGAGGCCAACTTTTGCTTATGACTTTACTTAGGAGGGTACATGATAAAACTGCTCTAATTCTCCAATTGTTCTAAAAGTGACTTACCTGCCCAGCAGTGTCGTACAACCCCAACAAGTGCTGTCTGCCAGATACAGTTACGTTTACTGCAAAAGAAGATACAGATGTGATAAATGGAATGGACATGAGGAAACTACAGAGTTGACATATTCCTGTGATCTGAGCTATTTGATGTGTGTCCTACTTGATGTTAACACACATCGTATCAGAAGTGACCCTTTAGGCTGATAGAGGCTGGGGAAGGGGCTTGGTTTGAAATGGGACAACTGTCAACAGCAGGGGGTGGTGAGCTTTGAAAAAGTGATAAGGAAGAGCTTTGTGCGTGTGTACACAACAAACTACATCCTGTTGTGGGTAATGAGCGCTAAAGGACGGCTGTGTTGACACAGCAAGAATGAAAAAAAACGGACAAAGCATTTTTTTCCTGCCATCAACCGACACCCATTAAAGAAACAAGTGTGTGTCAGCTGAGCACTTTCCTGCCTTTTTAACAATGTACAATAGCCACTAGCACACACGATGTGGTCTCCTCTTTTCCCAGAACTCCACTCCGAGCAGTGACAGTACTTGGAGCTTTGATGAAGGTCATTATGGGAAGCAGTATTGTAATTTGAAATTTTTTTTTCTCTCTCCCTCTTCTCTAGTAGTAATGAGCTGAAAGCAGTAGTGTGTAGCTCCACGGTGCTGAGAAGCAGCGGTGAAAGGAAGCTCTCCCGAGGATCCTGTCGTTATACTGTGCTTTATTGTTTCGCTTGGCAGTGTATAGCATTAGCTTGAAAAATTATAGATATAATTAAGGAGCGACTATGTGCCCTGTGAGGCTGTGGAGCACTTCTGAAAATCAAATCAAACATTCAATCATGCCTCACGCCTTTGAGCAAAAGCTGATCTTGCTGCTAAATTTAGCCTCTGTAGCACAATACAGACAGGAAACTAAACTCGGAGGACTTTGGTCTCTAATGCTCCAGGACAATGCTCCACACCATATTTTTACAGCAGGAACAACCCAAACCTCTTCTTTGTCTAACGGACAAAGAGCCAGACTTTTTCAGACGTAATCACTGAATGCAATCGTCTTATCAAGAAAACAAGTTACAGTGTGAAATACAACAAATTCAGTTTTAGATTTCATAATTTGTTTTTATTGAAAGCTTTACATATATAAAAAAAAATCGAAAAACTGAGACTTTTTTGTTTGTTATTTAAAAAAATTTAATTCAATCAATGCAATTCAATTAATCAAACCATTTACATCTAATTCAGCTTTGGGTTTCATTGTCTTTAGTTCATGAACACCTCATCCAATATTTCTTGCAAAATCAAAAGTAATAAAAAAGAGGTTTTCCCCCTTTGCTGCAGTAAGTGTCTCTACTCTTCAGGGAAGGCTTTACACTAAATGTTTGAACATTGCTGTGAGGATTTGATTTCATTCAGCAGTGGGAGTACTAGTGAGGTAGTCAGGTACTGATATTGGATGATTAGTCTGGATCACAAATGCCACTCCAACTCATCCCTGGTGCTCCAGCACCCTAGAGAACGCAGTTCCACTGCTCCACAGCCTAGTGCTGGGTGGTTTTATACCTCTCTAGCTGACGCTTGGCATCGTACATGGTGGCCTTAGGCTCTAAAACATCCTGTTCTCTGGTCAGTGCTTTTCTTTTGAGACTATACAAGCTGTGTGTGCATTTGAACTCCTTTGTCAGCAGTTGGTGCACCTTAATGGAGCTGTATTCACTGTGAGGGTGTCCACAAACTTTTGGACATAGTGTTTTTAAGCTTGTAAGACATCCCATGAGTAAAGCAACATAAAATAGCTTTTATGTGCTACATGCTTCAGCACTCGGTCAGCCCGCTCTGTGAGTTTGCGTGGTCTGCTGCTTTGTGGCTTAGCTGTTGTTGCTCCTACACACTTCTTTTTCACAATAATAGCACTTACAGTTGACAGGGGTAGATCTTCCAGTGCAAAAATTTACTGGATAAAACTGACTTGTGGCAAAGGTGGCATCCTATGACGGTGCCACATTTAAAGTCAATAAGCCCTTCAGTCCAACTTATTTTACTTCTAATGTTTGTCTATAGAGATTGCATGACTGTGTGTCTGATTTTATACACTTGTTAAGTGTGGCTGAAACAACTGAACTCTTAAGTAATTAGGAGTGGTGTCCACATACCGTGTAGGGTATAGGCCATACAGTGTATTTGTTCATTTTAATTTTCAATTTCAGTTTTGTTCATTAACAATGTAATTTAATACATAAAAAACATCATGAACCATATGAAGTACCATTTTCATTATATAGTTGTATTTGAAATATTGACTGAATATTTGTTTATTATTTAATAAAAGCATACGTTAATAAAAATTCACTTATGACCAAATTCCACAAGCATGAAAACACCAGCGCGCACGTACTTGTGCCCACTTCCCCAGGCTATAAATGCTAAGCAGTGGTGGGGCAGAGGTGATCGACTCAGGCACCTCTGAGGTCATCATTTTTTTGGAGAGGGGCCTAAGGACTGCAGCTGTGTGCGTGGGGGGTGCTGAGTTTTGATTAGATGTGCTCTGTAGCACGCTGTCCCTTCAGAGCTGGGGGGGAGTGGTGAGCCAGAATGTCTGTTGCAGCATATCAGCTGTTCCAGACAGGTCCTTTTACGAGCACCACTCTCCTGTCCTCCTGGGGCCTGGCTAAATAAGGAGTCTACATTGTGAACTCACACTCTCCGTCTTTGTCTCTCTTTTTCCATCCCTTGCTTATTCTCTCACTTTCTCTCGCCTGGTGGTAAGAAGGCCTGGGCGGTATGAGCAGAGCCTGAAATAGTGTGAGGAGAACAAAGACAGAGAGGGAGAGAGGAAATATTGCCGTTAACTGGGGGTTTGCAGTAGAGGAGGGGTGCTGGCTGTGTGTTAGGCCTTCAGCTGTTCCATCCGGTCAGCTGCCTTCCCCCATGGGGCCATGGCCTTCCTCTGCTTCTCTATACTCTATAGCCTGGGGAGAGAAGTGTGATGTTACAATCCCCCCAATGTGATTTGGGGTGTGGATAAGCCCCTAGGCCTCCACAATCTCCTTACTCCTACAGCCTTTCACAATGCAGCTCTGTGTAACATGAGCATGCTTAAATAACCACCCTGACTCCTTCAGCTGACCAAACCACAGGCTGAAGCGCTGTAGATAATGGGAACAGCTATGGGAACAGCTATGAGAACACACTGATAATGGAATACAGTAACTTCTACATATTCCAAAGAATTCCAGTCATTCCACCTCTGCAGACAGACAGCCAGTCACCACACAGTCATCACTGGTATTCAATAGGCACATATGCATGCGTGTCTGGGTGGAAGTGGAAAGAATATGTTTCACTTGCTTTCCCCTGATGCTTTATCTGTTTTAAAGATTAGTCTCTTTCACTCCATCATGTCCATGGCATACTTGCAATCTAACGCTAATTCTGAATGTTCTTCAGGTAGGCTGCTTGGCATTCCAAGCCATTTCTAAGCCATTTACAGGTGTGAGAAAATGTTGAGAAACCATGTAGAATTATTTTGGACTGCATGAATAACTAAAGAAAATAACTACAAACATTTCACAAATTGTTTTGATCTGTCCATGTCATTAATTGGGGGGTAAAAAGTCTCTGAAAAGTTTTATTAAAAAATATGATAAATGCAAAATTCTGTTTTAAATATTATTCTGTCACAGCATATTAGTAATATTTATGATCTCATTACAAGCAAGCTTCAATAAATGGGAAGTGCATTTCTTTGCAACAAAATTGAGAATTTGTAAGACAACTGCAGTCAGGTGTCCTAATTAATGTATGTCTGGACTCTGCCTTATGCTGCCTGTCTCTTGTGTGTTTTAACCTAGATGTTCTAAAGCACCACTGGAGCAATGTTCGGTCCTGCCCTACTGATGGATCAAACAAACTTTTTACTTTCTGATAAACGTATGCAGCATGACGTTTGTAGAAAAACAAGCGCTGCATACTAATACTCATATAAATCCCACTTGTGAAATGGTGAAATAGCGAGTGAAATGGTGTGAGGCTGTTTTGTAAGACAGCTTGCAATCATTGAGGAACTGCTCCATTTCAGGTTGTATCATGAAGTTCCAGAGCAGAAAATAAAAATAGCCATAGGCACTTGGTTGAGATTACGGTCATTAAAAGAGTTTCTGCTAGTTAGACTAGTAACTTTTCCATCAATGACCTTTATTGTTTAATCCTTTTGGTCAGTATAGCAGTGTAAAATATGTATGCAGTTTGTTATATAATACTTGATTATAACGTGGATGAAGAGCAGGGCTGATATAGGATCAGAGTGTATAGTCATCAAGCTCCTCAGAGTAAGAGTGCTGCTTTAAGATCAGCTTCCTCTCATCTACAATGATATTACTCACAGGAACAGATCTTAGATCAGCACTCCTACCATGAGAAACTTCTTGAATACATGCCCAGGTCTCATAAACTGATCCCAGATCTGCATTCTTATTCCAAGACGTTAGATGAATACAGGCCCAGAATATATTTTAGGATGCATTGCAGATATTTTCTCACAACTATATCCTCCCATAGGCTCCCTCCCAGACAAAAGCATCTCCTTGAATTGTATCCTCACAGACTTGAGCCTGTCCTTGCCAGAATATCTAGTTATACAGCATGTCCTGTGTAGAGTTTTTGCAAAGCATAACTAAAGAGTTATTAAAATGATTAATCTTGTATTTTTCAAAGCCTTCAAAACTTTTGAGCTAAGCCTTTGCACAGTGCCGTAAGTACAGGGCTTTGGCTTAGCTGAGGTGGAGACTCAGCTGTTTGACTGCTACTGTATGTTAGTACAGCTGATTAAACCAACCAACACACAGGTCAACTGAGAGCACAGCCTTCACTAATTATGCATAATAATCATGGCTTTGGAGCCCCACTCAGAGGGTAATGATGTATTGCTCTTGAATGGCCCTGCATGGCATTTGTTTGCAAACACCCAACAAATGTTAAAAGGGACTGCAGTGAGCTAGGTAGGACATTTTTGAATTGGTGAAATTAGTGACAATAAGGAGCCATGTCTCCTAAATGTTTGCAGTGGTGCTAATGTGTTTAGCATGCGCAAAAGCACCCACAGCTGACTTGTTTGTGCACATACAAGGTCATCCATAAGCTGAATGTTTAGCATGTCTATTTCAGAAATATTCACTTTGTTAATGAGTGGCACTGATGAGGCAAAGGAAAAAATATAGGGGAGGTGACTATGTAAACTGAGAATCTGGTAGAATTTACTGACCTGAACTGCCCAGGCCGAGCTGTGTGTTATTAACTTCTAAGAAAGAGTTGCAATTGCTTTGGTGATGGCACAACACAGCGGTTGTGCGAGAGGATAGGGAGAACACTAGATGAAAGACAATTTAATAAAGTATTGATTAGCCAGAATTGGATGGTACATACTAGGCATCCTCAAGGACAAGTTTCGAAAAGGTTAAACTTACACGCAGACATCAAATCACAATGTTTAATTTATGTATATGTTTTTCAGAACAGATAAATGCTTGCTGCCCAGATAAATGGCTTTAAATATCATTTTCTCAGATTTTCTCAAGACATTTGCACAGTACTCAATATAGTCATGCAAAATATATGATAGTAGCTTAAAATGTTTTTTGGAATACATGACATACATATAATAAACCAATCTCAAAGTTAGATTGGATCAAGGGATTATAGGAACTCCATATTAAAACTTAAGGCTAAGCATATTTTAAAAGATGTTTAATTGAGTTTTGGGATTTTTTTCTTTCTGCTTTTCTGTCTACAGATGGTCTCTGTAGCGCCTCCACAATTCAAATTAGCCATCATTTACACAGCAGCTTATGGTAGATCAGTCGCAAAGCAACAGCCAGCTGTGCTCCTGAGTGAATACAGCTCAAAACATAAAATGTTTTGCTCATGATCATGTTTGCAAATCTGCGTGTTAAGCACCTAAATACACTTTAGAGAGCAGATGAGGTTGACAGTTCATTTGCACTTTTTTTAATCTTTACTCAAATTTGTTGTGTGTATGACAACTGCATAGGGTTTTTCATTTCTCATGACTTCAGCATAATGGGGGAAAGCATGGCGCAAGGTAATGTGGGGTAAAATTTAATGTGGAGTTTTTGTGTAGGGGGTGTTTATTGGTCATCTTGAATTCTCATCATATCCTGCAAATTAACAGCAAGAGGACAGGGATTTCTTAAAAATTTCGCTGAAGACTGTTCTTGTATCATATGTTACAGCACCATTTTGAAATACATAAGAAACTCACGGTGACAGCTAGATAGGCTAAAGCAAAGCCTCCTTTTACGGGGTTAGTTTTAAAATGAACTAAAAGTAAGTGGTCCAAGAGAAACAACGGGAGAAATCCATACCTACCCAATTCCATTTTTATTAACAAATTAATCAAGAACATACTGTCATGTAAATCAAATGTATTTATTTTATCATGCTGATATTTGCAGTTCTATATTATGGTCAAATCTAAATTTGTGACATTCACTGCAGCTTCTTTTTGCTAATCTTGTTTATTTTGATGCACATATACTTATGTATTTTGGTTGGAAGGCTCATCTAGTTCAACGGACAAAACTGTATTCAATTAGATTTGTTTATATCAGTTTAATGTTTTAGTGAAAGTTATAACTATCCCTGTTACTACTTACCCCATATGTAGAGTTAAATATAACATTTGCATTCACTCCACTTTTGTCTTCATAAAGCGTAGGTGCTGGAAAGTTTACGTTTTCTTTTCAGATATGCAGATTGTTTTTATAAAAATGTTAATCTTGCTCAAATACATTTACAATTATTTAGCAAAAAACAATGTGTTAGGTTGTGCCCTGCTCTCCTCTATTGCTAAAACCTTGATTACATCAGCAAATTTTACCCTCACTATTTGTGTCAATGAGGCAGCTATTAATGCAAACTGAGCCACAGTTACCTCGTGTTGCTTTGTTGTTTACAGCACTCCTCCCACTAGTCTAGACCGCATCATTAAGTGCTGTGGTGTGGAGATTTGCCCAGTGAAAGAAACAAACAAAATGGAGAACAACGAATGTGTGGTACAAAGGAAATGTTTAGTGATGCATAAGGTTATAATGAAACCCTGTTATGCTGCTGACACTGTTTATTCCACCACCATACTTAGGTCAGCATATCTCATAGTCACAGTGGACTTAAGTACACTGCAAATAACAGAAACTCAATTAGCACTGCCACCCACCCCAGCATTGGCTGCATTTAACAGAGTGTAGCAAGAAGAGCTCTTAGCACACTACGTCACTGTTGGGGCGTGTCTTACTGTAAGCACACTTCTAGGAAGTTCTTATAGTGCAGGCTTTGATTACACCGGCTTGTCAATACAAACCGACTTACAAATATTGAACAGTGATTTATGCCCTAAGTTCTGCTTGAAGCTTCCAGTGCAGTGGACGAATAGCTAAGCAATGTCATAGGATGATGCTTTGGATAGTTTTAAACCACATTACATGGTCAAATTGAGCATTGGCAGCAACCCAAGGCTGTTCTCAACTACACTGAAGGAGAGCTTATAGCTCCAACTCTACTGTGCTTACGTCAGAGCCTCGCCTCCACAAACGTGGGCAATGACTGTGCTGCTCTTCAGAGGCCTACACTACAGTTTGAAGAATAACATTTAGAACTGAAAGAAGAAAGCTTCTCCTTACTTTACACCACGTGACAGCATCTAAATGGACCTCTTCAGCTAAGATGGATATTTTAATTAGAAATTTAATATTCTCCTCTCTGGTGCTCCGCTGTGAGCCCCGTGGCTTGAGCAGGCAATATCGGCGGTAGATTATACGATTTGTGGTGGGAGTCTAAAGGGAGCCACACGAGACGATGACTCATCTCTAAAGCATTAACAGGCTCTGTGTCGCAGACCGGGAATGTGATCTGTTTGTTTTGGACGAAGGAATTTTGATCCAATGGGATTTGTGGACGGAAACCACAGCCTCGGTTACCGGCGGAGGTCTAAACCTACATCTTTCGCAGGGCATGACAAGAGCGAGGAAGCCCATGAGTGCCATGAACTGGAAATTGGTGTACTGCTAATAAGTCTGCAAAATGAACCCCTTAAACTTCAGGCATATTATTCATTTACCCACCAAAAATTGTAGGCTTGTTCCATCCTAAGGCATTTTATTCAGTAATTACATGGAAAACAATGCAACGTTGAGCCTTAAGGCTTATATGAAACTAAAGGCCTCTGTATACATCTTGCAGAGACTAAATTTGCCTGGCTTTGGCCAGCAATATGATCTAACTGTGGAGAAAACAAACACACATGGCATCTGATTGCACTCCATGGACAAACACACTATGTGTCAATGCCTGGGACTGGTCAGTGCAAAAGAAGCGTATCAAAAAACCCCACTAAATTTCAATACCAGAGTTATTAGTCCTACTAGCATCTGTGAACCAATAAGCATGCTTGTTCCAAAATCTAGACTGGCAATAGAACGTCTAAATTACTTTGACTATGCGTGTATTTAATGTCACGGCCTGTAAATAAACCCACTTCCAGCATATCGTACTCATTTTTGGTTTAAGCCACACCCATTTTCTGTTTGTAGTTTAAACGAATTGACCCCAAAAAAGTATTGTTCAGGAGTCAGTAGTAAAAAATTGAATAATAACCCTACTTATTTGTAATTGTTCAACAGACTACTTGATGTGTTTGAGAAGGTCATGAGGCTCAAAGGTCAGTGAGGCACCAAGACATTTGAGCAGAATGTATCTGCATTGCTGCATGCATCCCACCAAGTGTTAAAGAATGTGGGCTATTGCAATTCCTACAGTTACTGTTCCACTGCAACCAGAATAAATGACCGTTTTTCATTTAACACTAATTCTGCCGTAGTAACACAGTGAGGCCCTTTCAGTGCCATACAATACGAGCTCTGTGCTCTTTTGCCTCGACATTAAGGCACTGTGTGACAATTCGCCCTCTTTATTATGATGCTGTGTAAAGGCCCTCTCCATGTGGAGAGACTGGTGGGGCCAAAGCTGAATGGGAACGATTGATTGGCCTTGTGTTTTCACTCAGTTCTGCTGCGGGAGCTGGAAGAATGTTCCTTCTCTTCTCTTTCTCACTTTTCTTTTCCCTTTTCTCTCAGACTCTTGCTCTTTTTCTTTTCTCACAACAGCTCACACATATGTGTTCATAAATGTTTGAAACATACTATATATGAGCAGGCTGACATTTGTGTAGGGCAAATGAGAACAGTCCTTCACCACTAGCGATCCCAAACACACCACAGATGCATGTAGCAGTTTACATGCTGTAAGAGAATTTGACAAAGGTTTAGTACACTGTGCCAGAAACATATGCAAGATGTATGAGCTTGCCTACACATCAGCTCTCACACGTCATGTTGATCAATAGTGAGGTTTTAAGAGATCATAACTTTTTTACAACAGAGACGTTAAACGTTTGCAGTGAAGTCACATCTGTTTGCCAAAGCACGGTAAAGGAACCAATTAAAATAATCTCCTGGGGCCTCCATTATTCAGAACTTCCGGCTTTCTGTCCCCCAGTAGCCACAGAGTGGAGTAAACTATAACAATCTCTTCTACAGTGCAATGTGCAACTTTTTTCTCTAATGTATGATAAATATATCACCATTGTCAGAGCAAAACCTCTTTTTTCTTTTTTTTTCAAAAATTAACTTTTCAGCAAAAGAAAAAAACATTGTTAATGTTTGTTAGTGTAAGATTTTATTCTAAGTCAACTTGGACTGCTTCTATTGGTCCATTCATCATGAAATTTTGACACAATGTAAATGGAAGCTGGCATTTTCACACTATGTAAGAAAAATGAAAAAAACAAAAATGGAGATATGACGTTTTGCTCTGACAGTGATGATATACATGTTTTTACCAACCTTATTCTCTAGGTATCAACATGAGCTTTTGTTTCTAGCACTATCTGAGCTCAGGACTAGCTTTCTCTCTAACCTGTTTGTAACTAGCAAAGGTACTTTCTCTAGATAGACAAAGTACGTTTTGTAAGTCACTCTGGATGAGAGTGTCTGCTAAATGCTGTAATGTAAATAAAAATGTAAATTCTTTCCATTTGAGTGAGAGGCACGGTTCAATCTAGACGGTTGAGTTGCTTAACATTACCTAGTTGTGTTTTCATCTGGAGTGAAAGTCATTGTGTAATTTCTTGTGGACATGTGGTCTGCTCATCACTCCCCATGAGATAAGGAGCTGAGGCTCTGTAGATTTAGTCTTAGATATTCTAAGTCATAACTGTACAATTACATTTCTAGAAGGTCACAGTGTAGTTCAGCTCATTGTGAACCTGATGATAAATTGAGGGAGATATCTTTCGTGGACTAGGCCATGTGTTACAGCACTAGATGAGCACTTTCTTTGTTCCCGTCACCTAAATTAATCACTTCAGTTAACAGTCCTTTCATTAATTGAATCAGCTGTGTTAGAGCAGGAAAACACTACGGAGTTAAAGCAATGTTTCAGTCAAAAATCAAATTTACGTAAAATGGTCAAATGACAGAAAAGACAAAATAAAATTTTGCAACATAGCTATTAATTAGCAGTAGCAGTCATATGTTTGTGCTTTTCTATTTTATAGATATACGGTATGGCATACAGTGTTAGAAACTACACGATAGAGCCTATTTGAGATTACTCAATATGGTTTGAGGAAAGTGTTTGATGACAGACATGCAGATTCCACAATACTAACTAGTGACAACACACTTTTTTAACTACATATTGACTATGTTAGCCTTGCAGTCCAGTGCAAATAAGGGATAATTGTGTAAATTTGATTTCTAAATAAGCGACAATTGTGTAAATTAGATTTTTGTGTACCTAAAAGGTTATTAGAGTAATTGTGGGTGTTTTCTAGTGTCAAAAAGGTGTAGTTTCTAATGATCAGCTTTTGTCCCCTTGAGAAAGCAAGGCATTCAATCACAAGCTTTGTTCTTTCTCCAATAAGTTCCCCTACTACTCGAGACTTAAGAAAGCCTTCTGGCTCATTAGTGGACATTAAACGTTGTCATAAAAGTCACCTGGTTTAAGCCAAACTGCTTAAACCAATACATTTGTTTCCAGTAAGAGGCTATGGGATTATAATTTGAAGTCTATACATTGTTTTGGCAAAGATCTCTTTTGCAGAGGAAGCTGTGAAAAGCTTGTCCATTCACTGTTTTTTTTCCACGCCAAATTAACTTTTTCCAAGGGTGATGTCACTTTTTCCAGCAGTGCCACTAACAAACAAGGAAATGACCAGAAAAAGCAAACCCACTCACTCACTTTCAAAAAATTAAGCAACTAAAGTGTCCAAAACCAAAGTAACCAACATGACATGCTTTAACCCCTTAAGATCTGTCGGCAGGTCCATACTTCAGTTCCTCACTGTTTTATAACTACGTAACGTATATATTACATTTATAGTAGTTACATAGTAGTTATCAAAATAATACAAGAGCAACTGAATAATGAACTGTAACAGTAACAATTGAGAAATAAGCATATTCAAGGTATTAATAACAAGAGAAGTTGACTGTTATACTCCTCTGATTTCTATGTTGTGAATACTGTAAAATATACAGCACTACACAACAAAAAGTAGCCTGACTTCTGCAAAGAACACAACAAACTTGAACATCTGAACCCACACCTTTTTTTTAAATGGCTCTTATTTGGAAGAATATGTTCGGCCCAGCTTTCCCCATGTGTTGTGTTTCTTTTAAAAGAGGATGTCTGCCTGACCTCAGCTCCACTGTGTAATTGGGAGCTGACCCTGAGAGGATTCTCAGAGCATTCATGTGATATCACAGAGGGGGTTTTCCCCTGCAGATAACACCAAAGCCTTGTGCTTCTTTGTACATGAGATATTTATTTATTTATTTATTTTTGTATAACTTTGTTACAGTAAAGTTATCTAACTCTGTAGCCACTGCGCTTCATCTCAGCTGCATGAGCACCGGCTCATGCAGAATTTCTTCTGAATTCAAGGGTATTAATAGGGAGTTTGTCCCTCCTTTGTAGCCTCTACTCTTCTGAGAAGAATTTACACTAGGTATTGGAAGATTGCTGTGAGGATTTGATTGGACTCAGCCACAAGAGCAGTAGTGAGGTCAGGATGTTGGATGATGAGTTCTGGATCACAAACGCCACCCTAACTCATCCCAAAGATACTGGATGGAGCTCCTTCATTCAGGAGAACACATTTACACTAGCTGATGCTTATCATTGGGAGGGCGTGTTGACCATAGGCTTTTGTGTGGCTGTTCCAGAGCTTCCCGTTCTATTGGCAATACTCTGTGTAGATTATAAAAGCTGTGTGAGCTCAACTGAACTCTGCAATGGGTGCACCTTAAAGCAGCTGAATTCACAGATTTGAAGTATACTTTTGAGCATAAAGGACCGGTTCGCTGGAAATGGCTTAAGCCCAGTGTTGGAGTAAACTGCCATGTCAGTTCAGAATTACCACTGGAACTTATTTTTACACTAGGTTTAGGCTTAATCTAGATCTAGGAAACTGGCTTCTGGTGTATGACACGTTCACAATCTCTCTTTGCGATTAGAAATCAACAGGTACCGTTTAGCCTCCGCTGCACTCCAGTTTACTACAAGTCTGACGTATTATCAAACGGTTAGCCATTGTAAAAGCAGCTGTTGATAAGCTGTTGTTTCTTCCTGCCAGGCCTTAGTCCTCGGTGTGGTAGTTACACACAGCTCCTGTTTCAGCTTCTGTTCTCGGGCCCCTGCCCCAGCTGTGGCGGGGAAGTGAAGGAGGGAGCGCTACACTAAGCTACACTTAAAGCGGCCTGTCTTGACCTCTATTCCGTCCACCACATAGCGAGAGAAAACACTGAGCTCACCTGCGTAATGGTCGAAAACGGTTGGCACGTACTCCTCAGGGAAGGCGTCGTTAGCGTAGCTCATCAGCAAACACGTTTTCCCCACCGCTCCGTCCCCGACCACCACGCACTTCAACATCTTTTTAGCTGCCGCGGCTTCTCCGCCTTCCCCTCCAGACTCCACCACCGCCGCCGTCGCCGCCGCCGCTGGGGTTTTCCGCCTCCCGCGCGCAGGCATGGCGGTCCGCACCGGGGCACTTTAATTCCTCGCCGGGGCACAATCCACTCTCTTTTCTCGGCTGCTGTTTTAAAGCTGTTCGTTCTTCCTCGCGTTTAAGCTCGCGCTCTTTAAGCCAGCCAGCCAGCCAGCCAGCCGGCGCTGTCGCTCGCACGCGCGTTCACACGAACTGGCAGCCACGCGCCCCGCTCTCATCTCGCGTCCTCGCGCGCGCTCTCCTCACGCGTCGCTCATGCGGCTCTCCGCGCGCCATGACCGCGCTCAGGAAATCACGGCTCCGCTGCTGGTCAAGTCCATATTAGGCAGCGGTGGGCTGGGAACAATGGGGGCTCTGTCCCACTCAGCAGGGGAATCCAGAGAGGGAGGAGGAGGGAGGAGTAATCCTGCAGTTGGAGCACTTCAATCTTCAGGACTCTGAGTTCAGTCTTAAAATAATCCGCGAGCCCTCTCTGCCATTCATTCACACATTCATGCCTTTATCTCTCCATTTAGGCTGCGCCGTCATCTATCCGTCCATTTGTTCATAAATTCCTTTATCCAGTGTTCTGTGTTTGATTCCTTCATCCATTAATCCATCCCATATTAATTCATTCATCTCTCGATATAAGGGATGCCTTCATCAATCCGTCTGTCCGTCCGTCCATCCATCCATCCATACAACCAGC
The DNA here is from genome assembly GCF_904425465.1 of Colossoma macropomum. Classification (NCBI taxonomy): domain Eukaryota; kingdom Metazoa; phylum Chordata; class Actinopteri; order Characiformes; family Serrasalmidae; genus Colossoma; species Colossoma macropomum. Next base: position 17,916,265 of record NW_023494795.1, on the reverse strand, counting down.
CATCATTCATTCATTCATCTCTCTATTTAGGCAGTGCCTTCATTCAGTCATAACTTCATTCATTCATCCATCCATTTCTACATCCATATATTTGCCTGTCCCCTTATCCATTCATCAACCTATCCATCTAACCCACTCTGTTTATCCAGCATTCATTCATTCATTCATTCATTCATTCATTCATTTCTCCACGTAGTCCCTGCCTTCATCCTTCCATCCATCCACCCACCCATTCAGCCATCATTCATTCAATCAATAATTCATTCATTCATTCATCACTCTATTTAGGCCATGCCTTCATTCAGTCAGCTTCATTCATTCATCCATCCAAAACACCCCTCTGTTTAGCCAGCGTTCATTCATTCATTGATTCATTGATTCATTCATTCATTGGTTCATTCATTCATTCATCCATTTATTCATTTAGGCTGTACCTTCCTTCAGTTATGCTATTATTTGTTCATCCACTTATCTATCCATCGTCCATCATTCATTAATTAATTCGTTCATTCATGTATGTCTCTGCTTTCGTCTATCCATCCATCCATCCATCCATTCAACTACCCATACAGCCATCATTCATTCATTTATTCAACTAATTAATTCATTAATTCATCTGAGTACTTAGGCTGTGCTTTCATTCAGCCTTAATATGCATCCATCAATTTACTCATCCATTCATTCATTCATTTGTACATTCATTAATTCATTCATTCATTCATTTCTCCATGTAGGTTGTGCCTTCATTCAGTCATGCCTCAGTCCTACTTTATTCATCCATCTCTTCATCCATCTGTCCATCCATCGACGTGTATAAGTTCTCCACTGACTTCACCGCAGGTTGTTTTGAATTGGTTGTATTGCGACAGCAACGGCTTATTTATAATTTGAATCTTAAACGTGCACTACAGTCCAGCTGAACTCTGCAGGTTTTTAGGCAACGGACAGGTTTAGATCCTTACAACTCCAATAAGTATAATAAACTTTAATGGGTTAACGGTGATAAATGCGCACACGGTGTTCAGAGCTGCTACAGCTCTCCATCTGGACCGTTTTTTAAAGCAAATGCTACTTTTTAGCGCTTAATGAACTGAGCCAAGCAGAAAGTCTTCTGTTATTTTAGGAAAACCTCCACCGCGCCTTTTGTACGCGTAACTGAACAATACATGGCAACATTATGCTTAATAAACACTTTATTTTAAAGAGACATCTGTCCCGCTGACAGGCCTGTCCTGGAGAGGCACATGCATCCCCGCTAAGTGTCCAGATCCTGCTGGACAGCTCCCATCTGTTGCGCTCTAGCGTGTCCGCGGCGCGCGCAGAGTGCGCACGCGCGTTCCGCGCACACGGGGTGGTGTTGGGGGGTGGGTGGGCGGATGTGTGTGTGTGTGCGTTCGTGTGTGTGTGTGTGAGCGCGCAGCTCGCGGAGCCGGCGGAGCTCCGGGGCCACAGTGGAGCTGGGCGAGGCGCGCGGGCAGGGCGCAGCGTTACCATGAGCGAGTCCACCACGCGCGCGCACACACACGCACACTCACACACACACACTGCACGTTCGCGATCAGCTTCGGCCAGGTGTGCGCGCTCGGGTTCGGCCACGGACGCTCGCGGCGGCGCGCAGGATGCACGGCGGAAAGAGAGGCCTGGTGGCACCGCAGAACACCTTCCTGGAGAACATCGTGCGGCGCTCGAGCGGTAAGCGCCTGCCTGTTTTCTATTAACCTCCCGCGGAGTGGAGTCCGGGGGGATGAGGGCAGAAGGAGCTCCGCGCTCCGCGTGCGTAATCGTGGAGAGGTCAGAGACAGCACGCGCTGGGTTTTCACTTTTGCAGCCGCACGTGGAGCCCCAGCTGAATTGCGATAAGAAGCGAACTGTTAGTTTTCATTGTTGTAAGATCATCGTGGTTCCTATTATATCCGCTTCTTACTTTAACGCACGCTGGAAAACGGCCATGAACTTTTCACGCTCGCGTTCAGACACATTCGTCCATGTGAGAATCCGGAGCTTAACGCAGTTTAACGGCAGACATTCTTACAGCGAGAGCTCAGTCCTGTTTACTGCTGTGCGCTGTCCGCTCCTTAAGTCCACTCCAGCAGTCTGCGTGTCTCATCTGAGCTGATAATAAAGGTTTTTTCCAGTGATGTCGCGGTTTTTAAGCTCACTGCTGTAATTAAACGAGGTTGGTGAGAATAATAGAGCCTGGCGAGAGTTCCCTCGTAGTTTTACTGGCACACAGAGCTCCTCTTTCGCACTGAAACTGTGGAACAGTCTACATATGGGTTTGATGAAGAAACTGATAAGTAGCTCGAGACTCATTAGAATTTTCCAAGCTGCCTGTTTTTGTTAGTCAATGATTTGAGCAGGTTTTTTCCAGTGCAGTTATACTGTAGTGTGTCAGAGGGTTAAGTTAGAAGATGTAGGATATTATTATTATTATTATTATTAATAATAATAATAATAATAATAATAATAACAATAAATTGCTGTGTTGTAGTATTATTACTGTATTTTAACTGCCATCTTAGTGTTGTAATAGCATAATAACACAACATTAATAATTTTATATTGTTATAATCACTACTGTTTTATTTTATCAACCTCATAGGTTTAATAGTTCCAATACCAAAGTAATACTGCCAACGATAATGCTGTTATATTGTTGTTATTACTGTATTGTTACCATCATCCTCATTGTTATTATGGTTTGCATGATGCTTATATTAATGATAATAATAGTAATAATAATAGCAATAATGATGATGATAATAACACTAAAAGCTGTTTCCTTAGACTTGAGGAAAACGTGGGGAAGCATTCAAGTCGAACACATGAAATAATGAAAATGCTGCCACTTCAGCTGTTCAGTTCAGAGGGAAGCTGACAGCTGCTTGATGGAAATGACTGTGGTGTTTTTCAGCATTTCCAACACATCAAACAGCCATAAATAATGCACATCTCTCTCACCCTCTCCCTCTCTCTCTTTATTAAAAAGTGATCTCCATCTACTGAAGTACTCAGTGATGCAGTGGTGTGGTTCGGGGCTTTTGACTGTGCTGCCACACACTCACTTACTGTAGTGCTGTCAGCACTTGAGTGTGTGGGGTTGCGCTCACTTAGAGCCGCTCACCAGCAGAGGTCACACACGGTTACAAGAACAAAGTGCTGTCCTTTTATCTTTCTTCTTCGTTTTTGCGCACATACAGTGCATTTATTTAATTTCCAGTCAAAATGACCGTTCAGTACAAGCGTCAGGGGAAAAAAGAAAATGTTTATTTAACACTAATTACGCAGCGTCCTCAGTGACTAAATATCACACATTTTTCAGCCCTTACTTTATCCTTTCTTGGCCTTTATTACAGCTTTCATTCTTTTCGGAGGCTTGCTTTCAGCTTTTCGAAGAAATCTGCAGGATATGTTTGTTTGTTCCACTTCGCGTACACCTAAAAAGGATGGTTCTGCAAGGGTCCTTTAGTAAAGGCAAGGCTTCTATTTAAAACCATGAGTTCTCTATAAAGCCATTTCATGCTTAAATGTTTCTCTGCATGGTGAAATTGTTCTTTAGATTGATGGAGAATATGTTATATATGGTTCCATCTAGAAGCTTTTTGAAAATGGTTCTATGTATCACCAAAAAGGGCTCTTTCATTGTTACAAGCTTGGCATCGTCACAGTTGCAGAACCCTTTTTGTTGCTATATAGAACCATTTTCTGACAGGTAACATATATAGGACCTAATACAACATATTCTCCATCAATATGAAGAACTATTTCACCATGCAAAGAACCATTTAAGAATGAAATGGTTCTATATAGTTCTAAATAGAACCATTGCCTTTGTTAAAGAACCCTTGAACAACCATCTTTTTTGATCTGTATAGGATACAATCTCAAACAAGTTGAATGATGTTAAGGCCTGGACTCTGGGGTGGTCAGTCCGTTGTTCTGAGACAGCAGCTTTTTTGTTTGTAAATTTTATTCTTTTTTTTCTCTTTACTTGGCATGATTCTGTGAGGAAAGCTATGATCAGTGCAATGTAGGTTTACACTCTGCTTATTGGCATCTTTATTCTGTTTTATGTAATGACTTCGCATATTTAACTGTTCTCAATACAGCAAGTGTTTATTAACTGGTTGTTTTGGCGCAGAGCTGAAAATAGACTCGTTTTCTGATCGTGTTGTGTTTTATGTGTTTGGATCAGCTCTGTTTTTGCTCTGATTTGCTGTTCTGCCTCTCAGTTGTTTCCATGAAGAGACCTGAGAACAAACATTGAAACATTGTGGAAATGACATTTCCTGCATAGCAGGTGGTTTCTGACCCATGGCTCCTGACCCCCTACACAGTTTCTACCTCACACACATGGTGAATACACACCGTGCCATGTCATTTGCCCTCGGCTGCTCCCTCTGTCATGATGGGTCGCATGGGGGAAGGGAAGTTACAGTCAGTGCCAACACTGCTTTTCTTCTATCACTGTGGCTTTATGGATTCATTTACCAGCCATGGGTAACGTCTTATACTAGTAGTATAGATTTCAGTATAGAATGAAGTATAATCTATGTTTGGAAATCTGGTTTTGTTAGACATGGACAGACAGAAACGTAATGGAATAGTTAAGCAACCAGTCAAACTTACAGAATCAGCCGAGACATTTGGTGATCAACAGTGCTGCTTTTGTTTCTCACTGTAGTTACAAGCAGCGGAAACTTATAACCTACCATTTATCATCATGAATGTCATCAAACTGAATGTCTAAATCATCAAACACTTTCCTCCAAATGTGTGAAGTTGTTAAGTAATCTCAAATAGACTTGCTTATGTGGTTTCTGCCATTGTTCTGATGTACTGTAATCTGTAAACATTAATGAAAGTAAGCCGTATAGCTAAAAACAGTAGCAGTTACAGTACTGTCAGGGGCCACCATTCACTTATTTAGTTTTCAGTCAAAATGGCCATTAAACGAAAGTATTCATTTTTCAGCATCAGAGAAAAAGCCGGAACGCACATTTAACAATTACACAGAAGCCAATATATGTTTTTCATTTCTTGGTGTGTTCAGCCTTTGCCTTTGGACAGCTTCCATTGTTCTCGGGAGGCTTGGGCTCAGTTTTCAAAAAATCTGCAGTTTTTCCAAACCTCCAAAGTTCAGTCTTAGAAGTCGGTTGGATTTTCTGCTTATCCAAGTAATCCCAAACACATTCCATTATGTTGTAGTCTGGACTCTGGGGTGGTCAGTTCATTGTTCTAAAAACTTCAGCAGCTTCTGATTTGCACTTTTTTGTTTTATTTCCATTTCAGAGTAACAGCTACTGTCTTCTTACACTGGAAGGATGGACAGAAATGCATGTAGATTTTTTCAGATCTGTAATGAGAGTGGAGCTTGATTTTCTCTAAAAGATGAAAGCTTAAATACTGTTTATCTGGTAGTGACAGTGTTGTTGGTCTTCCAGGTCTTGTATGGTTATTAGGAGTCTCCTTTTCTTTGTATCTTTTAATAAATTTTATGAGCTCCAGTTTTGGAAACTGATGTTTTTTTCACTTATTTACCTTTGTCTTTCCCCTTTCTCATGCAAGTGGATTATCTTACTTAATTGTTTTGACTGAATGTTTAAAAAAAATTAAGGTGGATTTTAAACTTTTGCACAAAATTGTTAAAAGCCTGATTTTTTGTCTGTAATTTTAATGATGGCATATTGCTATTGATATGTATCAGTATCAGGCTGATTTCAGCAGAAAATGCTGGACGGGAAATCTGAGGGACAAAAGAATGAATCTGACCCAAATCTACCCTGAAATAGCACACTCACAGTGTACGATGCTGTGTATACAGTGTTTGAGTACCTTGGGCATGATAGCCTACTTTCAGATGCTCATCTTATGTGAAGTACTTCAATTAAAAATACCTCACTTTAAAGCTTTATACTATAATAAGCATGCAAGCTCTTGCAGAATGAAGAGTGTGGGCCCATATTTGATGCTTACTGTTTAAGGGTTTTTTTAAAAGAAGAAATATCTGATTGGTTAATCAATACAGAAGGTTTCAATATTGATATCCTATTGGAAAAGGAAAGGTGGTATCATATCACCTTCATATCATACAGGATCAGGAACTACACAACCTTACATAATTTATGTAACATACTGATGTTCAACTAAACATTTCCTTCAACAGGCTTTTCACTGGAGTGCAAACAATAGAGAGCAGTGTGGTCCAAACCCATGTCTGGAAAATATAATTTTCTACGTATGGATGTTGACACTGTAACAGTTCAGTTATAAAATTAAACCATTAATTTAGTCGCTATAAAGTTCCACTAACTGCCGCTTCCCTATTGTGACCGGTTTGATGTGGTAGTGTAAATAACTAATTAGTGTTTATAGGAATATGTGGGAGTAATTTGAGAAGCTGTTTGCTTTGTAGGGAATTAAACCCAAGAGGAGTTCATTCTGTGCTATGACTTGTTTTTATTGGCCCTTAAAAAGCTTCCATTACATAAACAGCTTTTTAGCAGCTTAAGCTCACTTTCCCAGATGATGTCTGTAATAAACACTCCTGAATATGATTAGTTAACCTTCACTTGAGACATGGCTTTGTATGATGGATTATAGGCCATTCACAGCCTTCAGAATTTCAGTGTTTTTAAAGACTGAATTTGTTAAGTACTTTATTTGATTTTAGCATTGTAGTTCTGCGCTGTTCTCACCTCACAGCCTTGAATGTTGCATATTTCCTCTTGTTAAGTTTGAAATCCTCCAGCGTAGCGGTTGCCCCTCTGATGGAGGTGTTATTAAAGCTTTGTTTGCGCGTCCCCTCATTTAGCCTTTTCTGGGAGCGAGCCTCTATTATTTCTTTGTGTGGGTCACAGAGGGACGTATGTTTTGCCCATTCTGAGAGAAAAAGGCGGTACACAGCTGTAAGGAAACAAACGTTAACTAGATTAGGCCTTTTTTACTTTTATCTTTTTCTCAGAGAGGGCTCATTTCAGAGCCTTTTTGCTTATGTAAGTAGAGTAATGACTGTAGTTGCTCTTGCAGACAGAAGCTGGCGGGAAAGAGCAGGTCGGGTTTTGACTGATGGGAGACACCAGGGGGTTCTCGTTCACTGGAAAAAAATTGAAATAACCCCCAAGACGGAGTAATGAGTGCTTTAGGGCTTCAGTTTTTTGATGTCGGAACAGCTGTCCAACCATGATGTGGAGTTGACAATACCCAGAGTGCATTGCAGGTTTGGAAATGTATTGTATGTGAGAAACTACTGAGACACGATCGAATTAGAAGTTTAGAAGCTGTAATTTCACAAACTTCTGACTGTTCTGTTTTTCTTTTCTTTGTCTTTTCACTCTATCTCTCTTTTTCTTCTCTCATCTCATCCCCCCTCCATCCTTTCTCTCTTTTTTCTTTTTACTCTCTCTCTTCTCCCACTCTTTCTCTTCTCTCGTTCTCTGATCCCTTACTCTCTCTCCTCTTCTCTCACTCTCCCTCTCACCCTCCCTTTCTCTCTCTTTCTGTCCTTCTCATTTTCCTCCTCTCTCTCTCTTTCTCTCTCATTTTCTTCTCTTCTCTTCTGTTCTCTTCTCTTATCTATCTGCTTTTTTTCCTTCCTCCCTCTTGCTCTCTCCCTCTCTTTCTCCTTATCCCACTCTCTCATTCGCTCTCCGTCTTTCTCTTGTTTTCCCTCCTCTCTCTCTCTCTCTGTCCTTCTTTTCTTTTTCTTCTCTGTCTCTCTCACTCTCATTTTCCTCTCCTCTCTCTCTCCTTCTCTCTCTCATTTTCCTCTTCTCTATTTTCCTCTTCTCTCCCCCTCACATGTTTTTCTCCTCTTCTCTTCTCTTCTCTTCTCTTCTCTTCTCTTCTCTTCTCTTCTCAGTATGTTTCTCTTGATTTCTCTCTTCTCTCTCTCATTTTCATCTTCTCTTTCTTTTCCTTTTCTTTTTTCTCTTATCTCTCTCTCATTTCTTTTTTCTTTCTGTCTGTCCTTCTCTCCTGTCTCTATCTTTCTTTTGTTTTCTCTCATCTCTCCTCTCTCTCTCTCTCTCTCTCTCTCTCTCTCTCTCTCTCACACACTCTTCTATCTCTCTCTTTCTCTCTCTCTTTTCCCTCTTCTCTCTCTGTCATTTTCCTTCTCTTCTCATTTTCTTTTCTCTCTATCTCTCTCTCTCCACTCTTTCTATCTTTTCACTCTCTCTGTCCATCTCTTCTCTCTCTCTCTCATTTTGCTATTCTTCCCCTGTCCTTCTTTTCTTACTCTTCTCTTTTTTCTATTCTCTCTCTCATTTTCCTTTTTTTATGTGCTTCTTTTTTCTTCTTTCTTCTCTGTCTGTTTTTCTCTTGTTTTCTCTGCTGTTTCTCTCTCCCTTCCTCTCTCCCTGCCTCCCTCCCCCCAAAGTGGCTCAGTTGTGTGGGGCTTATGCAATGGAAGGCGCTGCGCTTTAGCATGGCTGCCCCTGGCCATCCTCAGCATGCTCTTTTGTAAGCCTTGTCACAGCGCACGGCACACAGGCGAACGGCAAGACAGAGAAGGGAAGGATGGATGAAAGGAGACAAATAGATACTGAGAGACTGATAAAAGGACAGAAAATGCAGGGAGAAGATAAAAGAGGAAAAACAGAAGACACCGTAAGAGAGTGTGAGAAAAAGCTGCATGTTTAGAAGGCACTGCTATAAAGGAGCAAACAGAGAAGGCAGAGATGGACTTAATAAAGCTAATGTGTCCATCAGAAAGAGTGAAAGAGTCTTAGAGTCACCCAGACAGATTATTGATTAAGCAAAAAGAAATGCTAGCTACTGAAGAGAAGACAGAAAAGAATGAAGAAAAACAGTGGCAGAGGATGGCAGAGAGTGAGCTGGAAGTGGAAATCTTTAACAAGAAGCTGTCGTCTCCTGTTAGTCCGTGCTTGTGGAGACCTCTGTTTCTGGTTCTGTGTTTCAGGTTGTTTACAGAAGCCTGCATATACCTTCAGGATCTCTTATACGTCTCTTAAACATCCCTTTAAGAGCAGTATTAGATATCTACAATCAGATTTTCTTGGCTTTTATGAACTAAAAGTTAATGTACTGAAGTAAGCATTGTAAAAGTTTTAAACCATGCAAAACTCCAAATACCATGAAGTCCATGTATACACATAAACTAAGCTGCGGTTGTTGTGATGCCACAGCCCTGAATGCATATGTCTGTTCATTCAACTTACAGCAATTTAACCACTCATTCATGTTGAAGTGATGAGGAGTGTTGTTGCTGCAGACAGTCTGTAGAGTTATTTCAGTGGAAGATGTGGGGTAAATGATGAAACGTTGTACTGTTCCTGGCTGCCAAGAAGCAAATAAATCATTGCCGCATTGCAAAAGATCTGAGAGTGTGGCTGAAGTTTATTTTTACCAGCATCCCTGAGGATTTCAGTCCAAACTTAACAGTTTGTTCTGTACATTTCAGGCCAGCCTACTCTTTGTGCAAAGCAGAATGTAGCCCAGCCAATCAGAGCAGAGTTACTTTCCCTGTATTGGTCTTAAAGGCAAAGTAACAAAGAGAGCTTTCACACCTACCTTGTTTAGACTTTTCAGTTTGGTATGAACCAAAATCGCAGGTGTGAAAGGTACCTCGAACTATGGTCCAGGACAAAGGGCCAAAATTTGGTCCAACCAAAAGACGTTGTCTTGGTCTGGATCAAACTGAGCCATGGTTCGGTTCATTTGCAGTGTGAAAACATATTTTTAGATGGTTTGGACTTTCAGACCAATTACATTATTGTCACCCATGAAACAATAGAATAAGAAAAAGAACCGTAAGAGAAGCAAAAATAAGCCATGGTGGCACATGGGGAGAAGAAGAGATGAAATATTAAACTGTAATTTGGTCTGATGAAAAAGTCAGTCATTATATATTTTCTGCATGATGAAAACATTTATATGGTGAATTTAAACTACTCTTGAGTACTGCCAAACAGTAGAACATTACACCAATTTGTCATGAGATCGAGGGAAAATGTTAGCTGTTTTTATCAGCTGGCAAGGCATGGATTGTTTCAGCTGTCTGGTGATGAGTGCTAGGCTACCTGGTTACATCTGCTAACTATTTAGTTTCTCAACAACATCAGCTTAGTACGAGCAGCAAACATTAGCTGGCTCGGTACATCAATGATGGATAACGATGATGGATATTCAACCACAAGCAAGCAGACATTTGGATTTTTCTATGCAGTAGTTTGAGGGTGAAAGAACCACAATAAATCTGCCGCTTGCTGTGTAAAAGTTTTAACTTGCACTAGACAATCAACATCTTCCTTTTAGGTATGTTTAAACTGAAATCAGTGCTTTTTTTGTCTTGTCTCATCTACAGTAATGTCAATTCGCCAGCTGCTAAAAACAGCTAGCCTGGGAAGCTAGCATTCTCCCACTCTCCAGTGCCACACATACAGCATCCTCAGTTTACTTTTGTTTAAATCAGGGCTGTAACTTGCATGAATCCACTTCTTTGTTTCACTTTTGTTGCTTGGGAATGCACTAATACTAAAATGTGGCTGAGCACTATAACAAACAGCACTGTAGTTGTGAGGAACAGATGTGATTTAACGCTGCTAAAGCTTGTTAGGATGTAAGGATAGAACTTAGTTCACTGGCCAGTACAGTTACGCCACTTATCTCATCACTCACACTAACAGATCACCGATTGCTCCACTCATACAGGGAACGTCTATCGCACGTTTCAAACATTGCCAAAGTATATTCAGAGAACTTGCCCCCTCACTCTCTAATCATGTTGAGAAACTCGGAAGTGCGCCCTCTCGTGGTGACAGCAGTGTAGTCTCACTTTCCTTGCAGTAGAAAATGCCACCAGCGCTGTTAGTAGAACGTGGAAGTGTGAAAATGGTCTATTATATCAAACATTTCTTATATTTCTATCAAGGAAAGGTATATCGCGATAATTATTGTTATTGTTTTATCACCCAGCCCTAAATGTAACAAAAACATGGACCTTGGTTCGGATCTTGGTCTGGACTTTCAGGTGCAAAAAATGCCCAAGAGCAACCTGCTTAATTCTGGGGATGTAGAGAGGTTGGAGAGATTTTGGCACATAAAACCACAGAAACAATATAAATGGACCTTCTCAACACCCACCCTGCTCGTACACTTTAAAGTTCCTTTATCGGCATCAGAAAGCAAACAAAGCCATGTCTTAACAAAGCACCCAAGCTAAACTGCGATGTTTTCTATAATTAAAGGTTTAATTTGTTTAATGTGGTCTGGTTTTCCCTCCACTCCCCTGGTAGGCATGCTCTCCCACTGGGAATAAGAGAGCTGCACTCTGGCTGGTTTGAGTCTGTTCTTTAAGAGAGCATGCCGTGTGTTGTTATGTAATGACCGAGTCGCATGAGAAACGCTTGATCACATCCGTCTCATCTTCGGTTGTTTTGTAAACCTCTTCACTGTTTAGTATGACTGTTGAATTAACTGTTCCACAGTGCACTGTGCTGAAGGAATCTGATACAAGCTTAAATATATATTGTGGCATTTGCAGTGGCTGCCTTTGCTGCTGAAAAGGCAAGCTTGTGTTTGGTCAGTGTGCTCACAGCTTTTGTTCTAGTAAGGTACCACCACATTTCATATGATAGCAACTTATTTTAAAATCATTTTAATAGGGGGGTTTAAACTTTTGCATATGACTGTATTTATGTTATATGGAAATCCTTATGCAAAAAGTATTGGTTCATATTTAACATGTGCTGAACTCGGGACTTCTATATAAATATTTTCCAACTTTTATGAGATCTTGTGAGATCAGTGATGGTTACTACGACAGAATAGACATTACCATCGCAGGCCAGCCCTGAAAAATCTCTTGAGACTGAAGTACAGCTAATTCATCAACCCTATTTGCTACTGTCTGCTGAAGTCTTAAAGAAGAAGATTGGCATTGGCTATTTTCTAATGCACATGCTTACAGACCTCACTTCCCCCCAAAGTAATGAAGTCAAATGCTGACACACAGGAAGTGTCACTGTGAAACTGGAGATGGAGAGTGGGAGAAATGAGGAATGCATGTTTGGCAGATGAGAGATTTTATTTCTTTTCCCCACCTTGATTAGAGCAGCTCACAGGTATGCAGTTGTGCTAAGTGAATGTTCACATTGGACTTAGTGTAAGTAAATCTCGTTATGTGACTTCTACAATTGTGGATTGAATCTTTTTTTCTCATTCTTGATGAGAGGCACATTTGCTCAAATATGTGCTCAGTCTGCTTTTACCTTCCATGCTTGAGTGAGTAATCAGAAGGGTCGTGAGAATTCCCAAAGGCCCAATGTCATTTTGGTTTGACTGACTAACAACATGTGTAAACCCACAAATACAACCGCAGGAACGCTCATGCAAACTGTAATCATCAAAAATCTCTATTTCTAGTAATTTTGGGGGCTTAAATGAGCCTTAAGTGGTGCAGCCCCAGTTTGCCAGTCCTAATTGGTCAGCTAATAACTCTCACAGAGCAGGTAGAGAGCAGCCTAATTTGTAAACGGTGCTGTTTGACACAACAGTCAGTGCTCTGCAGGTCTGGAGTTAAATTCCAGAACGGTGCATAAATGTTTTATGAATTGTAAAATCATAATCAGATTCATAAACCTGCCAGCTTTACAATGTTCATGTTGCAGTTCTGAATCAAAATTCATGTATTATGGTGTATTAATGAGGCACTGCTTGTAGATGCCAAAGCACTAGTCTTGATGATGTTCTAATGAGAATACATGTCTGGAGAGAATATAAATAAGGGTACACTCTAGTGTTTTAGTGCTTCAGTCCAGTCTCTGTCTCGAGACTGGTCTCAAGACCATAAACTCATGGTCTTGGTCTTGTCCTCACCTTGGTAAGGTGGTCTCGGTAGTAATAAAAATGTATGTAGTTTAGTTCATGTTTCTTTGACTTTAGGTGGTGATTCTGAATAAGCTTTAGAGAAGAAAGGAGCAACCTAACCATTGCTTTCAGTTACAGTGCAAAGTTTTAATGTTTTGGGCTATATATTTTATATTTTTATTTTATATATATTTTATATTTATTTTATATATATATTTTATATTTTATATATTTTGATATAATTTTATGTATAATATATAATATTATGTATATGTAGTTAACTACAAATTAATGTCAGTGTGAATGTGTGTGTGTATGTTTATATATATATATATATATATATATATATATATATATATGTATGTATGTATATAATATAAGTCTACATTGTGTAAATTTATAGTTGGCTGATTGTGTATTGCTGATTAATGGATGCTTGCTTGGGGCTCTAATAAGCAACGAATTTTAAATTTAAAAGTATTCTGGATCCAGGGCTATGTCTTACAACACAGTAATTTTTAATGGCCTAGCTAACTTTTCTTTCCAAAATGCTTTATAGACCACTTTCAAGAATGTTTCCGCCCATTTTGCGTTGTGTTGGGAATGCTATAATATGATTAATAGCCCCTTTATTAGAGGAATACGAATATGTTTTTGTCAGGTGTTATTCTTTTCAAAAACTTGTTAGTTCCAAAATTGTTGCAGACATTTCATATATCTAAGCAAGTGCGCAGTCCGAAATGCTGACAGAAGTTAGTATTAGATTGCATAGTAGCTGTCATGATTGTATCACATTTAAGCTAAAAGCTTCATCCGAGTTTCATTTCATCACTAACTTGCCAACTTGGTCATCTCATAATAGCTAATAAATAGGAATAGGCAAAGAAGAAGATCAAACTGGCCAGATTTTAGAAAAAATAGCTTACCTAATTAGGTTAGCTAACCAAATTTGAACACAGAATTGATAGTAGCTAGTACTGGCAATTTTCAGAATAAAGTAAGTTTTTCCCCCTTTTTTGGTGTGGGTGAATGTGTGTAGCAGAGAGAAGCTACAGGTTGGGATGGGCTGGTCTGCATCATGTAACTCTCGGTCTGAAAACGAGTCCCACTCTGGTCCTCAGCCATTGGTTCTGTGTTTCTTTGTTGGTCTCTGTGTTTGACTGTTGCCTGCCCGTCTATGCGTAAATGTGTGGGCGAATGAGTGTGCGTGTGAAACCTATGTGTTTAGTGGTAAACAGTCTGCGGTGGAATCGCTGGAGAGTGGCCTGGCAGCTGCCTGTTGGCCTCCCACATGGAGCTGGTGTGCGTGGCGTTCCGTCTTTCATCTCCCTCAATATGCCTCCTATTCACAATTGGCATGATAAGCTTTCGCCAGCTTCCCATCAGAAAGCACAAAGCTACGCCTGGACGCGCTGAGTGAGCGCCTTGGGCTTCACGTGGAACTGGGCCTGCAGTCAATGTGTATGTTAAAGGGAACCTGCTTATTTAAGACCACATCATCTGGCAGGCGAAGACACAGACGTCTTTGAGAATTAAAGGGAGATCAGGGTAATTCGATAAAGACACAAGCGAGAATTTGGATTAGTTTGCCTTAAATGAGATTACAGGATTCTAAGCATTTTAGCTGTATGAGAAAAGGTCAGTCAGTTATGAATCAGTGTAGACCAGCCACCTGAATATGATATGTGGGTCTTGGACAACACTGTGCTGACTGTGTTTATCTGTGGTGGTCATAAAATTGATCTGTAATGTTCAGCAGTTCTGCACGCTGCATCAGATTGGCTTTTGTTTTGAAACAAGCAATTAGAACTGAATTTAGAGTGTAACTGCACTTTGCATTTAGAGTGTAACTACACTTTGAATTTAGAGTGTAACTGCACTTGAAACTCAATTTAGAATGTAGCTGCATGTTGAACTGAATGTAACTGCACTTTGCACTGACCATTTGTAAAATTATGATTGTTATGCCTCTCAGCCAAAGACAGTTGTCTCTAAACGTTCCTGCTGTCATAAAGCTAAGAAAAATCTTTGAGAGAAATCCTCTAAAAAAAAAGCTATTAGACTGAGAAGGTGGAAAGGTGTTGCTGAGGAACGGATAGTGCAAGAAACATGCTATCCTAATCATCTGGAGGATGGTGGTGTTTTTATTTTGTTCCTGAAGATGAAAAGTTTTAGATTAAACTATGTGGAAGATCAAACTCAGAGTTTAGTGTCAGAATCAATAACAGTCAGAATTATGCTAGCTCTAAGGTGAGCTAAACTTTATCTGGGTTACTATATTTGTTAAAAATATTTTGATATGATGTCTAATAGAAAATATTGCTGTGGAAAAAAGTTAAGACTACTTAGCTTACTAGTTCGCTTTTCTTAACTTAGCTGCTGACAGCTTGATAAATCAGACAGATTAAGTTTGTCAGTGTAAGATTTACACTGCTGACATTTGTGATTATAGCATTTGTGTTGAGACAAATATTAATGCTCTTGTACACATGCCATTGTTTGTATTGTTTCATTAAAGTTTAAAAGTATAAAAGTTGTCCTCCACCAACTAGTTTCAGTGTTAGCATTAGAAAGGAATCATTTGAAGGGCTAGTTTTTGTCACTAAAATGTCCTTATTAGACACGAAAGGCTTAGTATTGAGTGTTTAATCTTTTTTCCTGGTTTGATTAATGTACACATGGTTTTCAGAATCTATGTTTGCTTGACCTACATGCATATTTCACTTCTCAAACATGTTTGCCTGCATTGAACATCTTGTAAAGCCAGTTTATGTTTGAATGACACGTTTCAAATGTACTGTGCTTCTAAATTTTCCTTGTACTGCTAAAACAAGACACAAGAAGCTGTGCATTACAGTGATTTTATCACAGGCAAAGCAGAAACTATTACTATGTCATAATTTGCAGTGTTCAATGCAGAAACCTTTTGTAGGTAAACACTTTATAGGTAATTTTTGCTTATCAAATCACCACCGCAGTGACAATGCGAATTTTCATTAGTGCCTTTTTGCAATTTGCAGTCTCATACTAGCACCAAGCTAACACTGTTTTGTATCTCTTTTCCTATGCTGGGGCCTAAACTCACCTCCTCATTCTGTTAAAATACCAGCTGCTGCACCCAAACAGTGCATAATATGTGTAACACATAGCCATGTGGGATTCAGCCATGTGTGCACAATTCCCTGTTGGGCAAATTGTGCACTATTTGGGTGCAGAAACCTGAATTTCATAACTTACTTAGCACACTATATAGGATTAAGGGAGCCATTTGAGATTTGGCCGGGGTTTGATGCTGCTTAAGGCAGATCTGACTGAAACGTGGAAAAGTAAGGGATTCATTCAAGTGACGTTCATTAAGTATTTAGATTGCAGTTTTACAGTGAATCATACAGTGGCCTGTGATATGTTTAGCCTGTTAGCCAGCTGATCAGCCTATTTCTAGCTAAGAAAATAAGTTGTCAGCCCCCCAGTTTAAACAAAACTGGGTACTTACTTTAACAGTACACTCAGTGGTCATTTGAGCAGTATTACAGCTAAAGATTATTCCATTAACAGCATAAGAAATTTTAGGGACTTGGTGGTCATAGATGTGCGTATATTGGGTATTTTACAACAGCTTCAAATGCAGCTCAGCCAATCAGATTTAAGGACCAGTGCTATCTATTTTATTATAAACATTTTAAGTGCTATGAATGCTACCAGGTAGCCTGAGCTATATGATGGACATAGCAACAATATTGAAAGAAGGCAAGACTTTATCAAAATTTTACAAATGGTCAGCTGAACTAAGAATGTGATTGCTCTTTGGATTAAACTAAGAATATAAGTAAATAAGGGCACTCTGTCTATGCGCTTGACCCTCATCAGTGTCCCTTTGCTTTAGAAGCTGATATATTCATGCTTGCTCTGCTACCCTGGCCTATGCAGCGTTTCCTCTTTCCGCCTGGCCGCTTTGCTGTGGCTTCATTAGCGAGAATGGGCTGTCTTTTTGGAGAGGCGAGTATATCACCAGTGACAGAAAGTAACACAGTTATCTCTTGGTGAGGAAGGGATCTGTTGGACTGGATCTGGGTCGGTTGGCCCCTCAGGGATTGCTCCCTTACTACTGGCCCCTGACACAGGGGGCCGGCAAGTGGAGGCCCCTGTAATGAGGTCCTCTGCATGCGTCCCTCCGGGGGCCATCACTTCATTTTAGCCCTCTATCCCTGTCGTTCTCTCAGCCAGTCCTGCAGACAAGAGGGAGGAGGACGATGGAATACAATTTATTCAAGCGAGGAGAGAAGCAGCCACCTTTCTGCTTCAAATGCCACTCTTTCTTCTTCTTTCTTGTTCTCTCACTCTATCCCGGTCACTCTCTTATGCCTTCTTCCCTTTCCTTGTGACTGCGAAGGCTGCATACAGGGCCCGTGAACGGGGTGCATTTGGGATATTTGTGTCCCTCTAAAGACGTTTCTGTTACAAATTGTGCCCTGATTCGTCTCCTCTGCTGTAATGTCCTCTTTGTTTGTCTATTTTTATACCTGTTTGAGGAGGCTGCAGTTTTTGGGCTGAGCTCAGCTTTCCTGGTAACACTTCTAAAACCTCCAGTGAAGGTGTTTGTACAGCATTTTATCAGCTTGATACAGGCTGCGTACAGCTGCTTACTTCTGCCAATCTAAAGCTTTGTTTGTTATAATGCCAAAGCTACAATTAAGGAATTAAATTGACTAATTAATTAGTGAATTAATTAATTAGCATCTCTGGAGATTGTTCTTGGAAGAGCTGGAATTACCCAATTCAAAAGTCAAATACCACCCTTTATTTAATTATTTCATATAGTTCGAGCTATTCATTTTTCAGGTTCAGGAAAAAAAAACAGAAAAACTTTACACAGATGCCTCAACAACAAGATATAATGTCAGGTTTTTAGTATTTAGTGTGTCTTCTCTGTGTCCACCTAATTACAACTGTGTCCACTTTATTACAGCTTTTATTATTTTCAGAAGACTTCCTTCCAGTTTTTCAGAGAAATCTGCAAGGATATTTTTTTCAGAACCTCCAAAGTTCAGTCTTAGAAGATTTAAAAGTTTCTCATGATCCAAAAAATCCCAAACACATTCAGTGATGTTGAGACACTGATTGACACTGGGGTGGTCAGTTAATTGTTCTGAGAATACCAGCAGCTTCTTTGTTCATTTTTTATCTATTTTATTTATTTTGTCTTCCTTTTTATTTTTCCATTAACAGATTCTTAACACACACCTACAGATCCTTTCAGACCCATAGCTTTGAGTTTTCTCCTCACAGTGGAAGGATGGACAGGATCAGATTTTTTAGATGTGAAGCAAGGAAAAGGCTTGATTTTCTCCAATCTCTCAAAGTGCTGTTTATCGGATGATGACAGTTTTGGTGGTCTACTAGGTCTTGCTTGGTTGTTAGTCCCATTTTCTCTTCATTTTTAAATAATTTTTTGAACTCCAGTTCTATATCTGTTTCCTTTGACTTTCCTCTTCCTTGTGCAAGTGGTCAACCTCAAATCTTATTTCTTCTGAAGGATGAATAACTAGTAATAGCCATTTTAATTGGCAAAAGACATTACATTGCTTTTTGGCTTTAGGATCAGGAGCACTTTTGGTTTGGGGGATTGTTGGTAGAGGCTGTTATGTGCACTGGTATGTATGTATACTGTTTACCTTTCCTCTGTGACATATGAATCATGTAGCTGTGGGTGGTAGGTGGTGTAGGCGGTTGTAGTTTTAGAACAAAAGTTTTAGAACTAAAGAAATAAAAGTGAACAATTTAGAGCAGGCCACAGCTTGATTTTTTTTCCTTTTTCTTAGATAATTTCCTTTTCAGTAGGTTTTGTGAATATTTCTTTTATTGGATTGTAATAGCCCTATTCATACGCCAGGTACTCAGTGTGCTGCAAGCATTGTGAAAGTGGAAAAGCACTCGGCTTTGTTACAGTGTGCATCATCAAACTGCTCCAGTGGATCTTGCGTGGATCTCTACTGTATTTTAAGTTTTTTTTTTCTTTCCTTTTTTTCATGTGCAGAGACCAGTTTCCTTTTGGGTAATGCCCAGATTGTGGAATGGCCTATAGTGTACAGTAATGACGGATTCTGCAAGCTGTCTGGCTACCACAGGGCTGAGGTCATGCAGAAGAGCAGCACGTGCAGGTGAGTGGCTTCTTCTACTGTCTGTCGTTTTATTGCCCATTCATTATCTGACAGCAGAGCTAGTTAATATTTGTGTATTAAGAAAAATCTCATGCATATTTAATCTTACACGGAACATGTTTCCCATGTTAACAAACCCATGTTAACAAACGTGATGTATTTATCCATTTATCCCCGGTCCTTGCATGTAATTTGTGCATGTCTGCTACCTGTGACAACTGGCTGCACGACTTCAATTCTGATCCCCATGAGTAACTACCCCAACAATGGTTTTGAGTCGATCTTGTTCACTGTTCTTGAGCTAAGTACAGTGAAATTCTTCATGATTGTTGTCTGTGGTTATCGGCTGCGTGCTACAAATACAGTTGCTAGACATAAGGATGAAAAATCTGAGTATTGTAAGTTCAGGAAACACTTTTAAGAGATGCAAAAGTTTCAACATGTCTCAGTAGTCATAAATTCCACAATGGCATTTTGATTTAATTTCTGCTTTACTGGGGAACTGAGTGCAACTAGCCTGTTTCATGCTCACATTAAGAGAAGAAAGCAGCACATCTTGTCCCATCACAATTCTGTGTTTATTTGACAAGAAGAAAATGCTTGACTTGTACATGAAGCACACTGCCTCAATGCATTAGGAGAGCTGAGTCTATTGTAGTGGAATTTCAGGTGCAGGTGCTATTAAAAAAACAAAAAACACACACATTAAGCCCTTTAGATGATATAATTCATTGAGAAAATGTAAGTATTGCCCTAGTTTTACGCCATGTAACCTTCTACTACTTAAACATGTGACATTACAGTGGAATTTAGTGAGAATGTACTTACCAATGTGCTGCTGCATATAATCGTCCCATTATGAGATATGCTATATTTTCAAAAGTTTGTTGACACCTGCTCATCCAACTCCAAGGGTATTAATAAAAAGTTTGACCACCAATTGCTGCAGTAACAGTCTCTAGTCTTAGAGGAAGACTTTAAACTAGATGTTGCAACACTGTTGTGAGGATTCGATTGCATTAGTGAGATCAGGTACTGATCCTGGATTATTAGTTTTGGATCAGAAATACCACCCCAACTCATCTCAGAGGTGCTCCATCACTCCAGGGAGCACTCCAGACTGCTCCATAGCCCAATGCTCTAGTCAACACTTAGCATTAGACATGGTGACCCTAGGCTTGTGTGTGGCTGCACCAGAGTGTCCTGTTCTGTTGGCCATAGGGTGGGCGGTATAATGATAATAAGGTACACTGCGGTATTTTAAAATGATGACTATTTCAAAATTATGATCAATTTTAATTCCATGTCTGAACAACTAAAGGAACTATTCTACTCATGTATATTTTAGAGGGGCTCACTTATGGGTGGTGTGAGAGCTGAAACTTTAAGTTCTTCCAGATATAAATCCGATGTTTGTAGCCTAGTATGAACCCTGTTTGAGTTGTGTTTGGAGGTTTTACACCTTATGATGTTTGCAAAAAAGTTCCAGTTACTGGGACACAGCTGATCTTTCATCTAGATTAATGCTACAGCAGGGTTTGGGTGGACCAGAATATAAGTATTGGGAATTTTTATTCAAAATACAGAAATTAAGTGTCTGTATTCACTCCAGGTTACATTTCATAAAGCCAGTACTTGAGGGGAATGTTTTTGGAATACTTACCTGTACTTACCTTACCTTAATATATAGCATCCTTAAAAGAAACATTACCAGCGCTTATTTATTTTAAAATTAGCACAGCATGTAAAGCATGATATTCTAAAGAAGAACTCAAAAATGTTTATTTACAAGCACTGAAGTTGCTACTAAACCCTGAGTAGACTGATAAATCAATGCGATGAGCCAGTTATTTATCTCAGTGTTACTAAACTCCTTTGAGGGATGAGGAAACTAAACAGTAGTGGACACGTTCATGAGTAAGCTTAGCATCAGTGTCGTACTGGGCATGCGGATGTGTTTCATGGCAAGTTACATACATCATTAATTGAAAATAACAAAGCTACCCACTTTATAGTCAAATTTGCAAGATTTTGTTTTTGTGATATGGTGAATTGTTTGATTATGGGACCAGCTGTGCCCTGAAGCAGGCAATGAGAGCCAAAATGACGTTGAGAATTTGTTAACTTCATTTACATGAGTGATTTTTTCATTAAACATGTTTACAGAGGAATTACATGAAGAAAACTGCTAGCCAGTAACAGTGAGGAATAGTGTCAATGGAAAAAAATACAACAGCAGTTTTTCCCATTTGCCTTATCAATATATATTCTATATATTTGCCTTATAAAACGTATTCTAAACATACTCTCAATATGTTACTTTTTATGTATTATAATGGAATATATTGCTGAATACATTCAAGACAGTGTGTTCAGTATTCAGCCATCACTACTTTCTCAAAGTATTTTGCCCAACACTACGCTACAGTCCCAAACACCACAAACAGGTTTAATTTCGGCCTCCTGTCACTCCAACACCAGTGACGTGACTTTTGCTCTGTCAGACATTAGTCTTTATTACCTAAACTTGTGTGAGCAGAGCACCAGTCAGACAGAATCAAACCTGTACTCTGGTACGTGGCATTGGTTGGGTCTGTAACCTGTTCGCTAAGCTAATGCTAAGCTAGCCGATCAGGCTACAGATCCAATCCCCAGGTGACACTGTATACTGCAATAATATTTGGAGACGTTTTGAAGGTATTAAAAAAGGGGATATTGCCCAACTCTAACCGGTAGTGCTTTTCTATGGAAATTATACAAGCTGTATTTGCACAATTGAACACCTGTGTCAGCAATGAGTACATCTTAAACCAGCTGAATTCTGTAGTTAGAAGGGGTGTCTCAATGCTCTGTAGTGTATTTTGCTATGTTCTTTTCACCCTAATATCTAGTACCTGTTGGGCATTTGAATGTAATTTATTAATTAAATTCAGTAGTGAATTTAATGGTGAGTGAAACTTGGCATCATTTTGCTTGAAGTAATACCCAGAACTTAGGGAACTGTAAGAGAAAGCGCTACCGTAAATGGCATCTCAAAAAACACTTCAGTCTAACATCACTTAAAACAATGAAATGAGCCAAGTGTGAAAATGTCTCAAAATACTCCTGCTAATGCTAATGTAATTCAGTTACTGTTTCACTGTGGAGCTGAGTGCCCACAATAACAGAAGAAAGCACTATGTCCTGTCCCATTAAAATTCTGTTTATTTTGCTAGAAGAAATTGCCTGACTTGCATGTGAAACACATTCCCTTAATGCATTGGGAAAGCTAACTCTTTTGCAGTGGAGCTACTGGTGCTGGTGCTATTGTTGATGGAGAACTTATAGAAGCAAAAAAGCTGCAATGCAGGGTTTGACTTTTTTTTTTTTTAACACAGAAATAAGGGCCCGTTCACAGTCAATTACTCTGGCTGTTCTACTGTGACTGATTTAAAAGTCACAGTGTCAGTGTGCCTTGACTTGCTGATTCTACTGGTCAGTGGTGACACAGGTACAGAGCTAATTAACACTTCCTCCGCAGCGCTGGAGGTAGAAAAGCCACACTCCTTCCCCTGCCTCAGTGGGTGGTGGCTCTAAATTGACCCGGACTCAGTTCTGTCCTGCAGTGCTTGGAGCCACACTTGCACTGCCCCTGTGCTATTTTATTTATTTTATTTCCTCTGGCTGCTTACATGCTAAATTTCCTGCTGTTAGCTCAGGGCCATCTCCGAGTGCCTTGTTATCGCCCAATAGGACCAGAAGACTGTCTGTCACTCGGGGTGGGAATGGAAACACCACCCACCGAATGTGATAGGCAAGCAGCTGTGGCTGCAGAGAGGTTTTTAGAAACAGAGCTTGAGCAATGCTTTGTCAGCTAAAGCAATAAAACGAGAAGATCTGATACTATATCCTGCTAAAGCGCCCACCAGTTACAGCTCTGCACGCCCTCAGAGAAGTCATTATACCTCTGTTTCTGCTCTTATGGAGTCCAAAGTGATGAGCAGAGTATTAAAACAAGCAAAACTTTGACGGAGTAGAGCTGAGAGAGATGTCTTTGTTCTGACGAGTTTACTAAATTGTCCATACAAGCCTGGCAGCCTTTTTTTCAGAACTGCTCATCTCCCAGGCTGTAATCATGCTAACAGAGAGGGAGAGAGAGGGAGAGAGAGAGAAGCAGACCAAAATAACTGTCTACTATTCTCCATGAGCCATAGCCACCTGTCTGCAGGTTCAGACTCGGTCTTAAATATCCCCCTCTACCCAATCAAAGAGCAGTGACTGTTGCCATGGGGACAGCAACTTTCTGATTTCCCCTTTATATAAAACCACTTTGGAGAACTTTGTGACAGACCTGATAGATGGCTAAGAGGGAGAGTTCCTTCTTACTGATGGATCTTTTGTCATTTGAATTTGCTTAGCAATTGCATGACCAGAGAATCCCTCCACACAAATATTGGACAGTGACACAATGCACTTTAGATTTGAAATAAGATTAAAAAGAAACTGACTTTTCCGAATGTCTGCATAAATGTAAACAAAGCCGTTCAGAGTGTTTTAATGTGAAGTGGTGCGCTGTAGAGAAGCTTGAAGACAAATGGGAGTGAAGGACATTCTTTACAGCAGTGGTGATAGGAACCAGGGTTTGCGATGTTTATGCAAAAGCATGGGGGGCACTGATAAAATGACGTTTTGTTGATTTTCAAAGGAAAAACAAGTTAACACATCCTCTATAGAGAACACACTTCTACACAATTTAATACACAGTTGCTTTTTACTTGCTGAATTAAACATATTTGGAGAAATAAAACTACTGAAATATGGCCTGTGCAAAAGTTTTGGCACATTATTAATATCCAATATATTTAACTCAGCATGTAAGTAGAAATTCTGCATGAGAATTTGTAGAAAAGTGCCATATTTAAGTGTATTTGCTGTAGAGGATGTGTGCTTATTTTTACATAGAAAATTAACAAGATGTAATTTGACCTTTCACATTGTCTCAGATATCAGGAAATATACTCGTAACCATTTTGCGTCATAACTTTGTGACATAGCTTTTAAACGCTTTGAAAGCTGGTTCCTATCATCACCATTGTGAACTATAACTGCAAATTTCTCTAGAATTTCATGTCGAGCCTGTCTGAATGACTTGCACCTTAACCATTTTAATGTACAGAAAGTTTGGGAAAATCTATTTTGCGGTTTATACTTTGTATATAAAGCCTTTAGAGTCATGAGACAAAGTCTAAGTCAAAGATTAAGCTGTAGCAGAGTGATGGAATGAAGAAGGTGTTGAGAAAAAAATCCTGCTCATGATCCAAAGAACACCACTTCATCTGTGAAACATGGTAGCACAGATCTCTGCGGCTGCCACTGAAACTGGCTCATTTATCTTTATTAAAGATGTGACTGCTGACAGCAGCAGCGGAGTGAATTCTGAAGTGTAAGCATCTTAACTGCTCTGATCCAACCACATGCTTCAAAACTTAGTGGATGGTACTTCACCTTATAGTAGGACTATAACTTAAAACATACTAGTAAAGCAATTTTGTGGTATCCAGATGTGGAATGTTATTGACTGGCCATGTTAAGCACCTGACCTGAACACCATTCAGCAATCATTTCACTTTCTCTGACATGCCAATACTTTACCAGTGAAGATACTCAATGTCTACTGGGTCATAGACTTTTCAGGCAGTCATCGACTGTAAAGAGTGCAACTAAGTGCTAAAGAGAGCCATTTTCATCAAGATATGTCCATTTGTCCAGTAACTAATGAAATCTGAGAAGGAATATGAATCCTGTATTGTTCTTTCCATATATATTTGAGTCTTATTGTCACTGTTTTATGTGTGCAGATTCAAAACAAATCATCCAGTTGCTTACTCACTGCACTGCATATGTAATTTGTGCCTTAAATGGATATCTTGGGCCGTTAGTGACCTCATTGCTACTTATCCATTTTTTCAAATAAATGACAAGCTATCAAAATGTTATCTTATTTTGTCACTGTCAGTAAAATATTTTGATAGTTTTACACATAACAGTTTGCAGATTTATTTGCATTAGATGTAAGTAATGAGTTAATAACCTGAGGTATGTAAGACTGATTGGTGAAACATCCATTAAATGGTTATGACAGATACATTAAAGTAAATTGTACTGGGAAATATCATAAACCTGACAAATCCAGAAATCCACATGCTTAGTCATACTTTACAGTGTAATAGAATCTGACAATAGGTGCCATCAATCCTGCAGTCAGTGTTTTATTGGAGGAGTGAGTTGGCTTCCTTACTCTTTATTGTTGGCAGAGTCACATATGATTTATGCTTACCACACTTTAATGGATGATTATACGTATAATAATGCATAAACATTGCATTACACCCTGCGACCCAGAAGGATAAGCGGTTTAGATGGTGTGTGTATGTGTGTGTGTGTGTGTGCGCGCATTACAGTTACTTGCATAATTATATGAATGAGCATGTCTTTGCTAGTGTTTTTTTAATAATTAAAATAATGAGTTGCAATTAATTGCATTTGTGTAGTGAATTGTGTCTATATTATCTTATTTGCTCAAATTTGACCATGATTTTCTTTCTATTTAAAAAGCAGTGAAAGTTCTATGAGTGCATGAAATAAGCTTCATCACAATGTATTCATTTCAATAACTCAATAATAGTATCATCCTGTGAATGCAGGGTTCACATGAACATGGATGTCATCACCAACATCCAGTGAGGGCAGTGGCTGCATGTTCCTGTCATATACAGTCATATGCAAAAAAATGGGCA
The DNA here is from genome assembly GCF_904425465.1 of Colossoma macropomum. Classification (NCBI taxonomy): domain Eukaryota; kingdom Metazoa; phylum Chordata; class Actinopteri; order Characiformes; family Serrasalmidae; genus Colossoma; species Colossoma macropomum. The sequence continues at coordinate 17,890,500 of NW_023494795.1, read as the reverse complement.
CCCCTTGTCAAATTGCATGTTCGTTTGGTTTTCCAGGTGAAAAAAAAATATGTATACATATATATTTATATATATATATATATATATATATATATATAAAGGGAATGATAGTTCATTTACAGTGAGCTCCAAGCACATTTCAATTTTCTTCCTTTTAATTTTATATTCTGGAAAAAGAAATCTTGATCTGACCTCAGTCTTGTTTTTGTCTCGGCCACTCGGTCCTAACTTGCACTTGACTACTGCAAAGTCTCAGTCTTGGCTCAGACTTGCTTCAAGCAGTCTTGACTACAACACTAGCTTGAACACTAACACTAACAATGAAAAAGAAAAAAAAAACAACAACCATTTTTATCACATTAACATTATATGTGCATTAACATCACCAATATATAGTACCAATATCAAAATGTTTGCTCTATTTAAAATATGTTTTGATTTTGTGGAGCAGGTTAAGCCTAGTCCTGGTCTTTCAAAAGGATTTGAGTATCGATTCTCCTTTTAACCATTTAATTTAGTCCCAAGACTAGCTTTAATCTGTGTCTGGAAAGTAGACCCATTAAGTGGCATTAAAAGCAATAAGAGTGAGATCAGTGTTCCTTAAGCGGTCAGGCTGTGTGTGTTTACCCAGCCTCCTCTGTGTTGAAGACAAACAGTGCAACGGTGGGATCTGACAGCCAGCGTCATCGCCCACCCCGCCCAACACATGCACCCTCACAGAATTAATTGACACTGACAGATAAGGAGTTTGTTGAGCGGATGTTTGTGCCACACAGGTGTGCACACCCACCTAACTCTCTCTGTCTCTCTGTGTCCCTCTCTCTGTCTCTCTTTCTTTTTCCATTTCCCATCTGCCTCTCCTTTCCTCCATCCCTTCTCACTCTCATTCTTTTCTTCTTTCTCTTTCCCTCTTGGCAGTTTCATGTACGGTGAACTGACAGACAAGAAGACAATAGACAAAGTCAGACAGACCTTTGATAACTATGAGTCCAATTGCTTTGAAGTGCTGCTCTATAAGAAGAACAGTGAGTATTACAAGCCACGTCGCAGGCAATCATAGTGTGTTTAAGGCTCTTAGCTGGGCCTGCAGCCTCTGTATCAAGGAAAAGAACGCACAGGAGCTTTTCTGCCATCCATAAGAGGGCTTTTTTAAAGTGCTTATTCATTTAAGCCGTATTTAAGCTGCTCTTCACTTACTTCTCATTCATTTCCAAAGCTTCTGAGTCAGAACCATTACGTGAGGAGTTTTCTAGAGGCAAACCCAGGCGGAAATAATTAGCTTGGTCCCAAAGTACCTTTTTAACATAGTCAAAAAGCTTTATTATAAGTTCTTCAGGGTTCTGTTCAAGATTGTTATTATACAAAGACACAAGTGAGCAGCATATCAAAAAGTTCCCATTAGCCTCAAGGTAAATATTGAACTTAGAAAACATAATGTAATAGCATAATACCAGCAACTCTGAATACAAGAAATTAAGTGAAATCTTTGAACTTTTTTGGACATTCTGGCCAAAATGAGAAATTTAAATATAGCTACATCTGTTGTAAACGTGACTTCTTGTCTCAGTAGTGCCGCAGTATTCTCTGTAGTGAGATTTTCCTTTTTAAAGGCTAGGAAAATCCCCTTCCAATGATATATCTTGAAGGTGGGAGGAACTTTTGTAAAGCTACAACTGCTTTGGGGTGGGCTTTTTTGTTAACTGATTCAGATGGAAGCCACATAGCTAAAGTTATTGCTAGGAACCTGAATATCTTATCACAGCAATATATCTGTACTGTCTTCAAATTATTGTTAGAACAGAAAGAATAAATTACTCAAATGATAGAAATGACTCATCCGATGAAGACAACAAGCAAAAAGCTAAAGGTGGCAAGATGTCAACCTGGCTATCTCAATATCCTCAATTTGGCCACCTAAGTTTATTTTTCTTAGTGATTTTGTTCAATGGCTGAGGTAAGAGTTTACACTAATGCTAGATTGTATTTATTAGCCTATAGCTCAGTGACTAGGCTAACAGTCAGGATTGGTTGACACCACAGGGATTTCCAACAGTTGTTTGATGTATTTGCATAATGCATGATGGGTATTATAGTGAGAGGCCAATAAAATCTCTGTATTCTATGGAATATTACATAAAACTGCAAATAACGTATTAACCTCTAATTTTGGACCAGAATGCCTCTTTAAGTAGTGGTAATATTGAGCATAAGAATTATTTTGCAGACACTTCTGTATTAGATTCTTCGAAAGTAATTTGTCCCAGTCTTTCAGAAATCTGTCACTTTACCATAGACTTCTCTTCAGGGTTTAATCATTTCTTAGTTATGAATGATCTCCCTTTGTGTGCTGGTGCAGTAGCTTAGAGAACTAAAATTTACTCCGTTTCCAAATGCCTTTGCCTCTACATTCTGTACGATAAGGAACATAGTATGACTAACCTTAATAATGTAGCTTTTAAGGCCTAAAGTCCTTATTTCATGCTTTCCATTCAACTGTGTAGGCATTTAAATGGTCCTAAACCACTTCCTTAAGATAAGCCAGTCTGAGTAATCCTGGGCTTAATCAGTGCTTTAGGCAGCTATACAGCAAATTCCTAACGAATCGGCTGCTGAAGTTATCTTGTAGTTTCTCTACTCCTTTTCTCATGTCTTTAATCATTGTTTCTAAACCTCAACCCCACTTTATTCTTTCAACTTTCTTTTCTCCTGATTTCACTTTTCCAATTCCCTTACTCTCCTTCTGTTTTTTCACAACCATTTATGTCATCTCGCCCCCTTCTCTCCTTTTATTCCTCCTCTCCTTGGACCCGTCAGGGACCCCAGTGTGGCTGTACATGCAGGTGGCCCCAATCAGGAATGAGAACGATAAAGTGGTTCTGTTCCTCTGTACCTTCAAGGATATAACCGTCTTCAAACAACCCATCGAAGACGAGACCACGAAAGGTAAGACTCTTCCATTTGCTGATCTGTTGAAAAGACTTTGACTAGACTTAGGTGAAAAGTTCAGTGAGTAATAACTTCACTTATGTACTGAAGAGGGAAGAAGGTTCAGTCTCCTGTGTCTTAATCAAGAATTGTCATAAAATGCTGAAGTTTTGCTTAAGAAACTCTGCAGGTTTAACTCGACCATGCCCGTCATGTTGAATCTGTGAGTTGTTACTCTGGCTAATGAGGGTTAAACATCTAGGTAACTCCAGTGTTGCTTGGCCACCACAAAAAGAAGCTCAATTTCCCACTTTTCTCTTGTCATTCCTGCAACACATTCTGTGCCACATAGTATTAGTTGTCCTTATTTTTTCTAAATATTTTCTCATGATGAATGTTTTATCTAGTGGGCCCTTACAATTCATTCAAATGTCAGATTACACATGGTGGTCTTTGGCAAAGTGTTTGTTTGGTGTCTTTTTCACTATGCATGCATTACTCTCTCAAGCTCTCATTCAAATTCAGGACTGCCTTAATAATTACGATGCTCCACTTTAAAAATGTATGTAGTGTATAAGAGACATTACAAGGTCAATTAGAGGTGCTGGTACCAAGCTTGTGTGCTGCTGTGAGCTGCAGCTTGTATTCGTGGAAGAAGGCAGGGCCTTGCTGAAAGTTTGTCATTATACATACAGCACTGTACAAATGTCAGAGACCTCCTTTGATATGTAATTCCTTTTTTCAGAAGATACTTCTGAGGAGATTAAATATGATAATCCACATGCTTAAGGAAAATGAAAGTCAAAGGAAAATAAGTAAAATAACAGGAGCTTTCAAAACCGGAGATCAAAATATTGCATACAGATATAGTGAAAATGGGACTCCTAACAACTGTGCAAGCTGTGGTAAACCATCAAAACCGTCACTGTCAGATAAACAGTACTTTCATCAGGAGAAAGTCAAGCTACACTCTTGCTTCAGATCTGAAAAAATGTTTCTGTCCATCCTTCCACTGTGAGAAGACAACTCAGCGCTAAATCTAAAAGGATGCGTAGCTGACAAGAAGCTGCTACTGAGAAAAGGAAATAGACAACAGAAGAACATTTGCAACCAAACAAAGAAGCTGCTGGTGTTCTCAGAAAAATGGAGTGGACACCCCAGAGTCCAGAACTCAACATCACTGAATGTGTTTCATGAGAAGCAGAAAGTGCAATCAACTTCTAAGACTGAACTTTGGAGATGTGGAAAAAATATCCCTGCAGATTTCCTGGAAAAAGTGAAAAGGTTTTGAAGCTGTAATAATGACATAAGAAAAGTGATGGTGGTCATCCTAAATACTATTATTTAAAAAACTGTGATTCCTAAATACTAATTTTTTTAAAATGATAAAATCTGTGATTTTTGGTCAATATATATTTTCTCTTTTTTCTGAAAAATAAATAACTTGTATTTCATGGCTCTTTTGACTGAGCATTGAACACATGAAGGTGGTCTCTGACTTTTGCATAGTACTTTAGACCTAAGTAAACAGTATATTGAAAAGCCTCAAACAGTGTGCAAAGTAATCATATGTAGATCTGTATTGGTTAGGCTGTTTGAAACTGTTGGCCTATTAATTCACATTGGTCAATTAAATCTCCTAGACCCTTTGCATTTGTCAGGGTGTTAATCATTTCCAAAGGAGTTGCAATTCATTCAATTATAAAACCTAAACCTGGTCTTTGGCAAAGTGTTTGCTTGGTGTCTTTTTCACAGTGAATGCATTACTCTCTCAAGCTCTCGTTCGAATTCAGAACTGCCTTAATAATTACAATGCTCCACTTTAAAAAGAGATACTGTGTGAAAGGGCCATTACAAGGTCAATTAGAGGGGCTCTTTGTGAGCTGATTTGTGTGCTGCTGTGAGCTGCAGAAGAGCGCAGGGCCAAATCACGAGACAGACGAGCTGTCACTTTGTGTTTGAGAGTGCTCTTTCTCCCGGCAGCTTAGGAACAAGTGCTGGAGAACTTCTCTCATGTCCGTGATTGATGGGCACTGTCAGATCTCTCTATATTTCTCTCTCTTTCTCTGTCTCTCTCTCTCTCGCTCTGTATGACCGGTGGCTATTTTCCTTATCAGGTTGTGGCTCTGCTAAATTGAAGCGCTTGTCCTTTGACAGGGATCTTGACTTACAGTGTACCCTCCTGAAATATACACATGCACATGTGCTGAATTGGAGAAGTAGACTGGTAGTTAGTGTCACTTTGTTGTGACACTTGTCTGTTAGAAACACAGAAAGACAGGCAGGTGCACAGTCAAGGGAAGCTGTGGCAAAACCACATCTGCACCATTATCAGACCACCAGAACTAAAGAGGATGAAGGACAAAACCACTTCTTTAGCCTCACTATTCCTCCTGGTTTTCCCCCTCCTAGATTTGAGGTTAGTCTTTAATACTACGCTGGGGCCAGGTGTTAGTCTGAGGGCAATCATGAGAAATTGTGGGCTAAATGTATATGGGAATGTTGGCTTATTAGGGTGTGAGGTCACCATGAACAATTCAAAACTTTGATAACTGAAGGTCAACAATGTGTTGATAAAATACTAAATTCAGGCAAAAATGTCCACTCTGTCATATATCTCCCCCTGATGAAGTGGAAACACTGTAAACAAATGCAGAAATTTAGAAATTTTATGGTAAGTAATTACTAAAACATATTGTTCTCTTGAGTTACATTTCTTTATTGTATTTTGTATTATATTTTTCCACTCTTAATAGCTTATTGCATAATTTACAGTAAGTTTCTGTAAAAACTAATCATCAAAAAAAATCTCTAGAACAGCAAATTATAAAACTGTAAAATATTAGTAAGTTTTTTTTACATTTGTTTTCAAGTTTAATTTTAATGTAGTTGAATGATTTTTACGATAAAATGTCATTAATCATAAGTCATTGTAATGAAGTTATCTTTGTTATAGCAAAAAAAAAAAAAAACATATATTCATGTAAATAATTAACATTTTTGAAATCAATTATTACACCAAGGAAACAACTGGTATTTTTTGACTTTTTTGTTTAAGTAGTTTTTAATTTTTCAGCAGATTTCATAACTGAACTAAAAAAACATGAACTAAAATACTGTTGATAAAGGGAGACATCAGTGTTAATCATATCACAGCAGTTTGATGGAAATATATTTTAATTTAATTTTAATTTGTATTGCATTTGACAGAGTGGACATATGGTCGATTCACAAATTGTCTGCTTGCAGTTACTAAATTAAAAGTGTTTTAGCTTGACATCAATGTTTTGTGAAAAAGCCACAGTCTAACTAATAAAAAAAAAACTATTTTTTTTTAAGAATTTTGTTATTTATTTATTTATGTTTTTTTAAATATTCATATATTTATTTATTTATTTATTTATTTTGCACATTATAATGCACCAAAGGCACCTTACACTGATAATGACCCTAATATATCATTTCCTTGATAAATGTTTTGCACCACCATGTCCTTTGACCACAAGTTAAGCGCTTACTTTTTTGCTTGGGAAATGTTCATTGAATTCCACCATATTAACTTTACATGACCTACAAGAACAACATGTTAAGGTATGAGTTTTACACAGAATGCTTAATTTATTGAGATCCAAGCCTCAGCCACTGTCTCTTTGATCCTTCATGCATCCATGAAATGGGTCAATTGGAGTTTAAGGTGCCATGTTGAGCCTAGTCAACCCTTCCTCTCTATTGGATTTCAGTACTGAAATGAAGGATGTATGGAGTATGGAGACCATTGGGACTTGATTTGTTCTGTACCTTTCCTATATACATATATATTATACAGTATCATAAGAGTAGTACATAAAGTCTCAGGTACCTCACTAAACTGTTTTGGTAGATGTAGTGTAATGGATAAGCTAGCTAAGTGCTCACTAGGCTTCTGTACAACTCATATTGTGCAAAAAGGCCTTAGTGCTTCTATTACATGCTTTTTAATATGCCTGGCAGAGCCTGGATTGTAATTAGGAAGTCATGTAGTGGAACGCTATTCCAGGAGCTCTATTGCGTGTCACTGTGTAGCTTTATCCACCAGCCTTAGGGCACAAAGATCTTTGGGCAGAGTGTGACTGTGTGTATATGTGTGTGTGAGTGTTGGTTTCAGAGGGATTAGGAGTCCCACTGGGATCACATGCACCATTCAAGAAGGCACTGCCATGCTTCAGAGTGCCTTTAGGGAAGTCATGAAATATGCACAACAATAGCTGTGAACATTCCTCATCAGTCCATGCAGCATCATTATGGTTTTTAGTGTGTTTGAGTACATGTGTGTGTCTGTGTCCACTTTCCCTGGTGTTTCAATTATCTGCAACGTCTCTCTGTAGCAGTGGTGAGTTCTTCTGTGTGCTTGTATGAATGTAGGAATCCCGATGTGTTTGCCTACCAGTCTGAAGCACTTTTGACCTATCAATCCAATGCTATTTGTCATCGGCTATTGAGAAGTCTGCAAAGTCCAAATAATAACACGTAGGGAAAGATATGAAAAAATAATGTGTCCATGGCAACAGTGGAATCCTCAGGGAATTCTTCCTAGTCTAATGTTCCCTGGCAGAAGCTTCTCAAGCTATCACATATATGCACTATGACTTCACTTTACCAGTTAAACAGTGAGATGGAGAGAGTCTACTGAATCAATGGCCCAGAGGGGACAGGCTAGCTAGTAGATGTCATCTCAACCCTTCCCTCCCATCTCTTCTTCCATATACTCTTCTATCTCCAGGGATTCAGTAGGAAAGTGTAACTCTTTCTTAGTTCACAAAAGCTAAATTATGTAGCTACTGTGTGTAACTAAGCTACAGGAGTGGACTAGTTAGTTAAAAGAACAAGTTAGCTATTTAGGTAGCTAATCACTCACAAGCCAGGCTTCTGCGAGGTTTACTACAGGTCTGCATGGACATGAAATTGAAGACCTAACTTGTGACCTATGACTTTTGAGACCTCACCCGAGCAAGTCTGACTGGTACCACTAAATTTGAAACCTGAACCCTCTTGCACGCAACAGTGATGGATTATTGTAGACAGAGTTTTGGTAGACTTGGGCTTCAGTTGATTGACCAAAAATTAATTAAAAAACTCTATACTAGTGGTGTCCAATCTTATGAAATGGCTGGTGTGTCTATGGGTTTTCATTCAAACAAGCAGGACCACACCTGATCTGTTGCTGAAGACTGAGACCAACTGATTAAACAAGTAGGGTCAGGGGTGCCTGCAGCCAGACCAGCCCTCTGTGGATACGATTGGACACTCCTGCTCTACACACTCATCAGAAAGCTGAGCTGTTGATGTAGCTAACATGGACTTCACTGGTGCAAGGAAGTACTCTGACACTGATATCTGTTAGGAACGGCTGCATCCACTGTAAATATGTCGCTGTCGCAGTCATCCTGTTAACAAAGCTCAGAATACTATAGACAGAGCTGTACACTAAGTGGCCAGTGTGCTTTTTATCTGATGCAGTGACCAGGTCATAATGTGTTCACAGTGAAAACATCCCTGGCTCATTTCAAATATTAACCTCTTATTCACCAGGGTATATTTTGGTTTTTCCATCTGAATTTACACATATTGCTATATGCTTACAATTTACTGCTGAAAGCCAAAAATCTCAGACACTTTTTGTATTATTTTATAAAAATAATTTTTACAGAGTATATTACTGAAGAGACGCCATCTGTTTATGGTTTATAGCCCAGATTTGTGGAAAAATGGGTGAACTTTCAGTAGACAAAAAAAATTGTGAGTTCAGCTTCTTTTATTATAAGGGTTTAAAATGACTTTACCCATCTATTTGACTGGAAAGAAGACAGTTACAGCTCTCATATGACACCCACTTTTTGAATGTAACTTATGAAATATGAAAGTTATGAAGAATATGACGAAGTGCGTTTTGGAACCACCGGTGGTCTCAAGGAGTTAAAAAGGTTAGAGTTTCCATTTGGGGAGTTTTATTTTTATTTCATCTATAGCAAACGGATAGTAAGACTGGCTTTGACTAGACTAGACTAAAGAGAGAGAACATGAGAGCATGCAAAATTTACCTAAGCATATTGTCTGATTTAGAAACATACAAAACCTGAGCTCAAACTGGGCCTGATTTTGTATGTGAACAACAATTAGCCCCAACTGGCCCTGGAACCTGATATTTTGTCAGGCCTCACTGGGCTTAGGTAGGATAGCAGGCCTTTTGCTGAGACTAGCTAATTGCCCAGCCACAAGTGAGCCAAAACCATGCGGGTACCAGGCTGACCGGCTGGCTAGCTAGCTAACACAACATGCAATCTACTACATTTGGACATTATGAGGGCTATCTCTGTCACTATATTTTACAGTAGTGTTGGCCCTGTTCTGAGCAGACCTGGTTTTGCTTTTCCCACTTCAGCCTGGCGGTTGGTTTATAAGTCACACAGGCACATACCAAGCCAACTAGCCAGCTAGCCTGCTCCATTCACATGCAATCTAATAAACAAATGAGGACATTATGGGGGCTATCTCTACTGTTGTCACTATGTGTTATGTTAATGCTGGCCCTGTTCTGGAGAGAGCTGGTCTTGCTTAGCCCAGTTTAGCTCGGTAGGCCTTAGGATGCTCCATAAGGCAGGATGGCAAAGTTAATGTTCCCCCTTCATACTGAAGCAAAGGCCAGCCTGGGGGAACTCTGTGGGGAATTGCCTGCTCCTCAGCAGGGGAGCTGGAGCTGCAACAGCCCTCTGGGATCCCAGGGTCCTGCTCAGTGGTGTCACTCTGCTCTGCCCTCAGAGAGAGACAGATGGCTCGGACAATTGTTTCTTTCTTTTTCTCTCTAGCTATATCTTTCGAACAGTGTCCTTAACTGACCCCTCGCCTCTCTTCTTGATTTTCCTCCCTACTTGCCTCCTCCCCAGTAGACTCACTTCATCCATTTATTTAAATCTCTTGTGACAATTCTGCAATACTCCCACCTAATTCATCTTCATTTAATTACTCAGCAATAATGGCCTGCATAAGAATGCTGGAGCCCGTGTGTCTGCTTTGTCCTCTGTGCCATAAGGCCATGTTTTATTTTTGCGTGCTCCACTGAAAGGGCTCAAACAGGCAGGCGTGCTATTTTGGTCTAGCCCTCCAATCGGTGCACATGGCTGATTTCCCCTTCTTATTCCCTTTTGGAGCTCGCCTGGTTGTGCAGTGAGTGCTCCTGTGTGCTATTGCTGCGACTAAGCAAAATGGCCACAAGAGACCTATTCCGTTGTTGTGTTTTGCACATTCACGAGATGTGACTTAAATTGGAAAACTGCAGAGCATCTCTTCTCTCTCTCCCCCTCTCTCTCTCCCCTCTCTTTCCTCCAGCCTGCTTTTAGGAGCTGACGCTATAAATCCAGGCTTCTGCAGAGAGTAAGCAGAGTGGGTCTAGTCTGGCGCATTTGTTTTCAAACTAAAAGAAACAAGGGGCTGAGCATCAGCGGCTCACCAACTGGCTTTTGATTTCCTCACTGCTGCAGGCAGCCAGCGTGTTTTGTCTGCGCAGCGGCTGAGCGCTGGTCTCCAGAAAGCAGGCAGCTCCTCGGCTATTTTGAGACAAAGAAGGATATATTTACTGCTCTTGTCCACCTCCTTATCCCACTGGCCATAATCAAATTTTGACAAAAGAATAACTTCCCACCAGTGAAACATTAATGAGAGGCAACTTGCTACAAACCCGGCCTTTGGCCAGACCCTCCTGTACCTGTTCGCTTAACTTGGCCCTTTTCATTTTGAAATTGTTAAGAGATGTTATGGCCTTATGAGTGGCCCCCGTGGCTGTAGACGTCTTTCTCATTCCAAAGGTGGCGCAGAGCACAAGGGAAAGGACTTTGTAGGCTGCTGACCTGAACATAGGAGAAACAAGCTAGTGCAGATATTATTCCTTGAGCCTTTTCCTCTGAGAAGAATGGGAGCAAACATATTAAAAGGTTTTGAGAATGAGAGATGGACAAAAGTAAGAGGGACAAAGGTTTAACAAGGCAGATAGAGTAAAGGAGCCTCCTCAGGGTTTCATTCACAAAACATGGCAACTTCAGAAGACAAGACAGAGAGAAAGATGTGGGAAAGTGGGATAAAAGTTTGGCTCAATTCTTTTTGGCACTGCAAATTTTCTGTGCGTTTGTATAAGTAAGGATGTGAGATGGATGGATTCGATGGAGTAAGGTTGCCCAGGTGTTTTAAACTGGTTCTGTCTGTGGTAGGATGGACCAAGTTTGCAAGGCTGACCAGGGCGCTGACCAACAGCCGTGGCACACTGCAGCAACTGGCGCCTATGAACAAGACTGAAGTCAGCCACAAGCATTCACGACTGGCTGAGGTCAGTATCTTGTTCTCTCTCTCTCTCCCTCTCTCTCTCACACACACACACACACACACACAGACTTTCACACCAGAAAGGTCAGATATCTACACTGGCCAGCAAAATCATCAATGAGTCATGCTCTTTAAAGGTCTGTGCTTTTTTTTTGCACTCTCTCCTTTCACTTTCGCTACTGTTCTCAGACTAGTTGAAGCTGACTCCATTGCCCACTAAGAGCTGATGCATGTAAGGTGTCACTGAGACCTTTATGACCCTATAGTGTTGCTGTTATTTCTCAAAGGTAAAGTCTCACAGTTGTACAGGGAATGGTACTACAAAGAGGAATCACAGTTTGAGAGTAGATCTCACAGTCTGTGGTCTAACAACATTGAACATAGCCTCTAAGGCCATGAACTCCATGAAAGTACAAATAAGATATGCCATACATGTTCAGTGTATATATATATATATATATATATAGTGGACATATATATATATGTCCACTAAGCCTACACTTCGCGATTTCAGCAATGCTCAATTTCTCTACACGCCACAGCACACCACTCATTATTTTGCTATTACTGCATTAAATTACTCCCAGAACGAAACCACAAACATCAGTGGTAGATGATGTGACTTGAAATTTAAACCGAGAAGGCTGAAGTCTTTAAGATTAACAGACAAATCCTCAGTTTGTTACCTCATGTAATGTTACTAGCCTAGTTAGCAGATGTCAAATGTGATAAATTCAGTAAAATGTGTTGAGTTTTCATCCATTAAATCTATATAAATAGAAGGTAAAATGACCTCGAGCTTGATGTTTATCTGTGCTCTCACTGTGACACATGCTATGTGGTATAGCTGCTCTTTGTTCTGTCTGTTGTGCGACGTTGTCACACATCCGTTGTACAGTAGCTTTCAGAAGTCTAGAGTTCCTTGTTTTGCTGCACTGTTTAATAGGGCTGTAGTACTTGAGTTCCATCTCAAGACGTTTATTTATCTTGTTGGACACCGTAGTATCTGTACTCAGACTTGTCTCAGTTTCGGCCATCGGTCTTGCCAAATCTATTTTCTGGAGTCCAACTACCATTTAAAAAGGTAGTTTTTTTTCTTTTAACCATCATCATGCGCTGACTCACACTCAGCAGCTCAGGGGTTAAACACACTGGGCCGGAGCGAACTGGAGCTTTGGCTAGCATGTTTGGTTTGTCTCCATGGCAAACAGAGCTGAGCTCTGGTGCTGTAATCTGATGGAAATGTAAACCGTTTCGTAACAATGTCCTTGTGAAACCCATTTAACTTTTTACTGTGATAAACCGGGGTGACCTCGCCCCCTTCAATTTACTTAGCTAGTTGCCGCCGCAAGTTTAAACGATCTTCCTTGTCTCACTCTACCACCTAGTAAGTATTGGTAGGTTCATTTCTGCTATTTCATGATGGTGTAACTCAGTAAATAGATGTGTTCCAATTTTGTTATACCTTAAAATCTGAAGTCAAGAAATAAAAAACAAGACTGTATACACAACAATAACTTCAGTGTTTCTCTGCTTTTTTATTGGGCTACAAATTAAAAATCATTAATATCAAATCAACTTGCTTTTATTATTGCAAGCCGTAACTGCCACTTCTAATGGTTTAGTAATGGCAACAAAATTTCTGCTCTCTTTCAATTCCTGATGCACATAAACAAAAAAGGCACATCCTAACTCAAAGTTCTTTCTCTTGCTTTGTCCAGGCTCTCCAGCTCGGTTCAGACATCCTCCCACAGTACAAGCAAGAGGCTCCTAAAACCCCTCCTCACATCATCTTACACTACTGCACCTTTAAGACCACCTGGGACTGGATCATCCTTATACTCACATTCTACACTGCCATTATGGTGCCCTACAATGTCTCCTTCAAGACCAAGCAGAACAACTTGGCCTGGCTGGTGGTGGACAGTGTGGTGGATGTCATCTTCCTGGTGGATATTGTCCTGAACTTTCACACCACGTTCGTGGGCCCTGGAGGAGAGGTCATATCAGACCCCAAATTGATACGTATGAACTATCTGAAGACATGGTTCGTTATAGACCTGCTCTCATGCCTGCCCTATGACATCATCAATGCCTTTGAGAACGTGGATGAGGTAAGAAAGAGAGGAACAAAATGTGGCACCTTGTTTTGTTTTGAGTTGCAATGGCCTATAACTTGATTGAGGCGTGTTAATGGGTTTCATTGCTTTCTTTACCTTTCATGCAGTGTCAGTATTATGAAGTTTGCCTTTGCCCCTATTGATTGAGCTATTTTTTCTCAGATGCTAGTAAACCATGTATTATGTGTCTCTTTCTCATTCTTTCTCTTTCCCCCTAATTTCCCTCCTGTTTTATTACAAGTTACAAGCAAAGACACTTAAGTAAACAACTATGAGAATGCTGGAAGATCCAATACAATCAGCCAGTCAGGCTACTCAACACCATGCTGCCTTCCCTAACTTGCTAACTAGAACTACACTCAGGCAACGTTTTTTTTTTTGTTTGTTTTTTTTACAGTCCTTTAAGTATTAACCAGGTAGGTGTGAGGTAAAAACTGATAATTACTAAGCAGTTATTTTAAATTACACTTAAATGCCCAACAGGTTCTAAGTACTGACTGGGAAAGTGTGGAGTAAAACACCAGACTACAAGTACAAGGAGTCTTAAACTAAGCATACACTGTGTGATTTTAGAAATCTTGTTCTTTAGTGGCAGCTCACACTGTGTGTTTGAATCACCCATCATGTACGGACAAAGCCTGCGATTTATATGCTCACACTGTACGAAAACAAACGGTCCAACTGACATGACGTGACTTGGGTGCTCACACTGCACGTGCAAACGCAGCCACTACAGTCAGCTCTGTCTACAATAAAGCTGTTTCATTCAAAACAACACGCTGCACCTCCGAGTCCCAAGCAAAAACTTTGGCTGAATCTCAACTGGCTCCCTGCGCACTACATAGTGCACCACATATTAAAATAGTTGCTCCTGCACTGATATAGTGTATCAGTTGTTTAATAAATAGCCTTCTGAGATTCACCCATGTGCACAGTTCCATACTGGACAAACAGTGCACTATTTTGGTGCAGAAGCCAGAATTTAGTGCACTACATAGGAATGAGGGGGCCGTTTGAGATTTTGCCATTGAAAAACTGCTACAGCAGCTTAGCTAACTTGTGCACTGTGCGCTGCAGATAAAGAACAGGCGGTGTACAGACAGTTATACAAATACAAAAAAATCACTGTGTTTATTTATACCTCGCAATTTAACTCAGTCAAACAGAGCAAAGTCGTCATATACGGATGCTGGTGCCGCAAATGTGAATCTTTTGCCTCTGTGCAGGAACGGTGGTTGTGATTTTGTGTGGTTTTGGGTGTGACTTTGAGAAATCGGTTTGTGAGGCTGCTCACACTGTGGGACAAGTGACCAAAATTTCTGACAGAAAACAGAAATCAGATGTCAGATATCTATCCAATCATCCAACTGCTCAATCGGAGCTCGTTTGGACAGTTAATCAGGCATCGTTTCCCCTCTCACACTGCACGGCAGATGACGGCCGATGAAGCTGATATTCAGCCTGATTATGAAATTCAGTGGGCTCCGACCAAATTGGGCTCAAAAACGGGCTAAAATTGCACAGTGTATGTCTGGCTTTATATGGTATGTACCTATCTGTTACATAAAAAACACACTGAAATTGGGCTGTAAAAGAAAGTAATGCTTTTTTACTATCATTTTACTGTTTATTTCATCTTTATACTTTGTGTCATCTTTTTTTACAGCATATAACTACCCAGTTCTTGGAGGTGTTTCTGATTTACCCTTCTGCTTAAATGTGTGACATTACATTAAAATTTAGTGTGAGTTTGTTTGTACTTACCACCTTGTTACACCTGGTATTAATGAGGTATTTGACTGTGTCCTGTATCACTTTATTAGCTGGAACTTATTAGTCACTTCAGTGTAATTTAGTTGGTACTTAATCAAAGTTATTCAAAATAATTAAGTAGCAATTTGGAGATTGTACTCCACACTTACTTAGTCAGTGTCTAGAACTAAATAATTACCTAGTGCTTTGAAGTTTTTACTTCACACTTACCTGTTAATACTTAGAACTTTGCGGACTGTAAAAGAAAATGTTACCCACTTGTGCCTCACATGCACACAGCGCTCATATCTCTACAGTATTCATGTGAAAATCTCATCTCAGTGAACACATATCCCTCCATATTTATTATCGCAGGTGCACTTTACAACATCTGTGGTGGTGTTGGGTTTGTGATTCAGTATTCTCAGGATACTTTAAACAAAATTTTAATGGAGAAAAATGATGGTTGATCATGTTGTTGCACAACTTACTAACAACACTAGAGCTGTGAGGCAGGAGGAGTGCTGGAGAGAGTTGTTGATCTGTGCTGATCGTTCACAAAATGCAGTTGCATTAGATGGTCTAATTAATAGAATGTCCATTCTCAATGATGCATTGCCACATTTCCACAATAGACATTGTCACAGTTTTGCATTATTACACTCCTAGTCACTTTATTGCTGTCAGTAAGCTGTTATTGACCACATGTAGTTATTTATATACTGCAAAGGATGAATCTGGATATTTAGTCCTGTGCATGTCTTGTCATACTTTGCATGTTTTATGTTGCACCTTAGCTCTGAGGATGCACCATTTTGTTTTGCTGTATGTCCACATATACATGGGGCTGAATAGACAAGTAAAGACATGCAGGTACAATAACAGCGTTTGGCTTCCAAAATGACCTCAGTAATTATATTTCAATCAAACAAAGTGAAAACAAACAACTAAAATGAAGAGAGAAATGTCTATGCTTGTTAATATTGCTGTATGCCTGAGTAGCTGTTCTAATTTATTTGAATGAGCTTATCTTCTGTCTAACATAGGGAACACAAAGATTATATTTAGAACTAAGACTTGTCTATGTTTTGTGCAGCAATGTGTAAAACATAAAGTATGGTTTCAGGTCAAAAGTGAGTTCAAATGATGGTGCAGGTCACAGAAAAGTGATTGTGAATCATATTTTCATACAGCAAAAACACAACATTTTTTCTAACTGACAGAAAAACAGTATGGACAGTATATTTTTATATGTACATTTTTCAAAGCAAAACAATGGCATTGAAAGCCCTTCTGAGTGGTATTAAAATGTGCTGACAACATTAGATGCACTCAGAGGGTTGCAGAGAGATACAGATCGAGAAAAGGAGCTCTGTATTACCTTATTAGCATTAGATAGCGATTCAGAGAGTGGCTGAACTGGTGAAATGGATCCTCTTGAGGACTAGCATATAATATCCCCCCTAATAATTCTTTTATTTCAATTCATGCTCTGCTTCTGTCTCTTTTCTTTTAATTCTGCCAAACTGTTGTTCACAATCCCCTGCGGTCTGCCTGTTTTGATCATTATCTCTGCCAACAAAAGAGCATTTGTAGGACACATTAGAAACACTGGTCTTATTACTTCACTGAGAGGCAGCTTTCTGAGTGACTTGCATTCACTTTAGGTTTTGAGCAGAATCGTTGCCAGGAGCATCTGATTGTAAAAGAATTTAGGAAAAAAGAATCATTCATGATGATTAGTCGAGTGGATGACATGTCCTGTGGGTGGGGAAAAAAGTCTAAATAAAAGCTCTTCACTCAACTCTAGCATTAAAATTGATCCACCTTCTTTTCATTAGAGAGCTGGTAATTATTCACGTGTGGATTGTATTGGTGTAATTACTATATGACGCTTCCACAGCGTTATAAGAAAGACATGTGTGAGCACATTTAGCAGTGTGTTTGCAGTTTTGCTGGTAGAGAATGTGCATGTTTTTTTGTGTCAGACATAGATTATGCATGCGAGGTGTCTGTGTGTGAGACTGAGCGTATAAGTGTGCAGCCAATTTGTTCGGCTCTGTCTGCCGAGGGATTTGAGACGGACCCCCTCCATGTCTGCATCAGCTCCACAGGGTGAAATCCCCACATAATCACTTCTACCTGTTATTCCCGTCCTCTTCCATATCGCTGACTGCTCATGTGCATGCAGAGCCATACATTAGTCTGAGTGATTCTTAATGGGCCAGACTCAGGCCCAAACCCAGTCGTTAGAGGCCTGGTCAGATGAGATGAGCTCCTTTCTGTCTGACTTCGTAATGAGATGATCAATGTCTTATAATTTACCCTTTACCTTCAATGTAGTCGCTCAGCCAATCCATGTTTGGTGCACTAAGTTTACTTCTTTAGTTTTGCATTGGAGCTGTGAGACTAATGTGTCTAACAAGTAAAGGAGCCTTATGTACACCAGTTAGCATTGTTCAAACTGCGTGCCTGTCTGTTTGCTCACTATTTTCTTAGCTGAAATGAAGCAAAAATCAGCTGTTTATGGGTGGAACATATAGTTTTGTTAACAACAAATGTTAGCTAGTTTTTAACTTGTTTGTTTTTTCGCAGCCATGAGTGACAAACAGCATTATGTTGATTAAGGAGCCATTTTTCCAAAAAAAAAAAAACTACAGGTCACCCTCTTGATTTCTAATTCTTTCATGCTTCTGAGGTTCGCAAACTCAGTGACAGGCGAAATTAATTCTTAGAACTGCATTCCGTTTTAGCTTTCCTGGGTGTTTTTTCCCATTCAAGTAAACTTACTTACTCTGCAGGCAAATTTCACATCAAGCTGTTGAAAGTACACACTGGCCACCCTTCTGATAAACATAAGGTGGCAGGAACTTCTGTAGAACTACTTTTGTCGGGGGAGTTTTGAGGGTGGGCTGTTTGAATTGTGTTTTCTAGCTTCATAACAGTAACGTTAGCCAATGTTGGCAAGCACATGCAATAGCCAACAAGAGAGTGTGTGTGTGCACACAGCCCTCCAAAACTCCTGTATGGTCCCCAAAAGGACCACCCCAAAGTACTTGTATTTTTTCTGTTCAGTTCCTGCCACCTTTTGATTTATTTGAGTTTTTTGTCTTGCTTGTGTTATATGGTTTCTGACACTCTATCACTTACTATGATCTTAAAAAAATGTTGCATAGCTAAAAACAGTAGTAGCAGCCATCTTGAAGTCTGAATTTTGGGTCTTTTTACATATAACCATATCAGAAACAACATAAGCAATTATTTGAGGTTCCTTAAAAGCTTAAAGTGGTTTGAGGCAAGTGTGTGATGATTTAGGCATGCAGTTTGCACAATGTTAATGTGCCCAGAGACCCCAAGGGGGGGGGCTTGAGTGCCAGGAATCCTCTTGGTCAGTGTGTATTGTAATTGTGTTTTACATGACTGTTTTACAAGATCGGTTTCTGGGTGATTAGATAGCGTAATGGGTACTTGAAATAGAGCTAGTAGATCTGCTCGAGTTCACATTTAAGCATCACATTCTATAATATGGTTAATTTAAACAACCAAACATAATGTCAGCAGTAAGGAGCAAAAATAACAAGTTTTTGTTATTATCAAAACAGTGATTCATGCAGGGCTGTGTGGAGCTCTTAAACAGAGTTATAACTTACTGAGTTACAGCTGTTAGCAGAGTGGAGAATGTTACAGCATCATATGTGGAAGATAAGGGTTCCAAAAAACCTCTCTGGAAAGTAACTGTTAGCACTATGTTTGTGTTCCTCACAGCATGATTAGACTGCGTCCCTTGATAAGAGTGTCAGCAATCTGCTGTAGATTATAATAAGTTTAATTCTCATTAAGGTTTTGTTTTTTTCTTTTTTTTCTTTCAGCCCCTGCTGCCAAAAGTGTGCACGGGCCTGATACCAACTACTGGCTATAAGCTTCTGTTACTTGTTAGCAACATTAGACTTGTAATGGTCCAGAGAAAAGAAGCAAACTTCAGACACTAATCATGTCCTGGCTGGTCGACTACATTTGGGGTAAGGGGGAAATGTGTAAATTAGATTTTTTGGCCAGACTAAAGCTTTAAGTGGTAAGCAATGTGAACAGACTTGACTCAGTGAGTTAGCAGGCCTGCAGTGGTCTCAGCACTTGAAATGATGGCAGTTAGTTGGAAACGTGATGCATTAGCGGGCGTACGCCACAGGTGATGCCATGAGTTAGATGATTCAGAGAACACTGGGAGTTTGCTTGTTTGTTGTTCTTTCATCCACTTTTGTGGCTTAAAAAAAGCAGGCAGTATAAATACTTCTCTGCTATCGTCTCATTTCTTTTTTACGTCTAGAGTACACATCAGAGAGTAGAGCTGCAGTTTCACATGAAAGGCACAAGGCCTCAGTAAGACACCGCAAGGTTTTTCATCAGCACTTGACATGTTTCCAGCACATTGTCCCTGTTTAATGTGTGCCTGCTGCGTTTCTTGACAATTCTCAAATGCGGGCCACAGTGGGTCATCTGGCTGAGAACTTTGTAAACCACCTGTATGTTTTTTTGAAAGGAAAAATAAGCCACGTTCTCAGGTCTCATTATTAATTTTCTCTTCACAAGGCTGAATGTATACAGTATTACACTTAGGTAATAAAAAGCTCTGCGGCTTCCTTCCAGGCTGCACCGGTTTCATGGTTGCCCTGGCAACGGGCATCAGCTCCCATCATGAAGATGCCGTTGGTGCGCGTACTGCGCAGCAACGAGACGAGCGCAATAAAGCCCCCCCAAATTGTAGCGCTCCCAGATCGCAATAAAGAGCTCCTTTACAGTGGCATCTGTGGCTCTGCCTGCATGCCCTAATCAATCTGATGTGCTTAAAGCACAATAGACTCTGACACAACCGCTGACGTTCAGGCAGGCTATTCTCAGCTGAGCCTGGGTCTGGAGCATCCAGCCATAGGCTACAGGTGTAGCTAAAAGCCTGTATCAATGACAGCATTTTCCCTACCATCCTTTAGACGGGAATCCCACCGATTTTTCAAACTTTCTGCATGATTCTATCATTAAGATGTAATCAAAGTAATTCAGAGTAGTTTGGTGTGAAATCCTCTATCCTAGAGAAACTTACAGAGTCAGAATAGTTCATAGTGGTGGTGATTGGAAGCAGATGTCTGAAAAGTATAATGCCTCTTAAAACACATGTCTACATGAAATGCTTATAAATACACTGCCTGATGCCTGGGACAGTGAGTGTTTTTCAATGTATTAATAATTCAATCATAATCTGCTTTCTGCAGGTATCTGACTATTCAAATGGTCATGTAAACAGCATACTTTGATTTCTTAGACTTGAGTAAGGTCTAGAAATCTGATTAAGAAATCCGATAAAGAGAGCTGGATTTTAGCTCAGCAATTGGATTTCTCAGTACATGTATACCCTTACTCTTATTTCTTTTGGATTTGGAATTAGACATCTGTATAATAAACACATTTTTAACAAATAATATTGAAAATCAAGTTAAGTCCTGACTCAGAATCAAAAATCGGAAAAATCTGAAAACTTGTGTCATTACCGCCCATTGCCATCCTCGCTCATTAGCGAAATCTTCATGACTTTTGTGACCAAGGGACAGGAGGCTGGAGGGGGTCTTCTGTACATGTGCAGAGTTTTCCTGTCTAGACTGAGCGTGGTTTGGCATACTTTGTGAATGAAGCAGAAAGACTTCATTTCAGCCTCAGAAAAATAAAGTCTTTGGTTTTGTTCTCTTGGGTGGAAATTAGGTTTTTAAGCAAGTTTAAGAGGCATTTTGTTCCTTGTTGTATGATTAACAGTGGACCCTACCCGTTGCATACAGATTGAATTGTTTTATGCACAGTTCTAAATATAGATTTAGATCAAATTTCTTTTTTTTCTGTTTTACATTGTAGATATTTACATCACATTTCCATTCATATTTCCTTTTTGAGACTTAGATTACATATAAAGGTTCCCTGATGGTTATTGGCTAAATGGTTCTAGCATTAGTTGTTATAGTTATTGGTGTAGAACCATAACATCACGTGAAGGTTCTTAAATCTTTAAAAAGGTTCCTCACACTTACAGACCTCATTTATATAAATAATTCTCCATTGAGAATTCAAGTCAAGTCAACTTTGTATTTTATCATGTTTGTATTAATAAATAATATTTTTAAAGGTCACTCTGTGTCTTCTAAAATAACAAGCTTTACCAGTATATTCATAACTATATTCTAAAAGAAATGTAGGCTTTGGCAATCATGTTTTAGAAATGTCGGAATCGGCTTGCTTAAAACTGGATGGAGTGAAACCTCAGAGCCGTGTATTGGACACGTTACATTTCATCAAGACATTCTGCTTGCATCCAAAGCTTCTTTACAGCCCTAACTGTTTCTCTGGAGGATGATCAAGACAGAGGAATGTCGGGATGGAGATATTCGAAAGGGCTGTAGAGACTAATGAGAGATAAACAGTGTTTGGCAAATGGAGCAGAATGCATGAGGGTTCAAAACAAAGAGGGTTGTAGAGAAGCAGGAATGAAGCTAAAGACATCAGAGGAATTTAAGCCTAATCTGAAAAAGTGGAATCATAAAAGTAAAGAGAATTTGTCTGTGTTTGAGAGCATGAGTATATACATGTGTGTATCTCATATGTGTGTGTGTGTTTGTGTGTGTGTGTGTGTGTGTGTGTGTGTGTGTGTGTGTGTGTGTGTGTGTGTGTGTGTGGAGGGGGGTGGGGTAATTTCCAACAGCTGCTGTTTTTGTATTACTTACGTTTCTAAATAATTCTAAAGAAATATCTAGTATAAATCTGCACTATGTAAGTTTTGGGAAATTGTGGTGGAAATGTGTAATTGCACGCAATGTGTGTGAGAATATTTTGTAATGTTAGTTGTGATTTGGATCTTTTCCCCGAGCGGATGAGTCTGATAATTGCGAATGTGTTGAAAGAGTATACATAGAGAACTCAGTCAAAACTTGACGAAGGACGTGTCTTTTGAGGATGTGAGTGAATTATCTACTATTGTCATCATATTTTCATCAGTATATTGCTGATTTTGCATTTGAGGTCTAAATGTTGAGCCCAGCCTTTTTGAGCCTGTGCATGTGATGTTAATACATAAAGATGTATGACGTGTGCTGGAAAACTCCTGTGATATCCGACCCGACATCCCTGACTTATGAATTACTGTTTCAGTCTTTACAGGGTGACTCACAGCAAAGCACAGACTCCATATTTTAGCATGTTCTCATTTACTGTCCTGACTCAGTGACGTTACTTCTTTAAGTTTTAATAAAACTACATTGCGTAGTGCTGCTTTAACAGTAAAAGAGCACTGACTAGAATAAAATTAGTTAACACTAACTTGTGAACTAATGGTTTTTGTAACCTTTTTGTAGCTTTTGTAGTCGTTGCTGAGAGGCTATGAATCAATCTACCTGGAGATGAGATGTGCTTCTTAGTTAATATTAAATGAAGACTTGAAACATTCTTTTATGCATTAGTATTTTTTTAAAATATAACAATACTTTTATTTTCATGTTTTCATTCCTGTACAGCACTTTGGATGAACAACAGTTGTGTAAAATGTGGTTTATAAACATATTTACTTATTTGCTTGCACTGCTTTTGCTAGCTAACTTACTTGTATTCTTTAAATTTTTTGTATTTTTAGAGAGCCCACAAGTGCATAGCAAGTACAAGGTGAAAGTTTTTCTTTTTTCTTTTTTTCTTATAGCCATAACAATTACTGCTACTCATAGCAGTAGAACACTAGAGGTACACTAATCATGATATTTTATGGCGAACTGTGATTTCTTTTAAGTCAAATTGGCAGATTTTTCTTTTCCTTTTTAATTTCTTCTTCTTTTGTTTTTAACCCACATTTCACACTGTGTGGGCTAACTAAACATACAAAACCCATTTCTAGTGCTGTTTCTTTTTCGTGGTTGCAAAAGAAATAACATTTATTTGCTCTTTAATGGGTCAGAATACCTATTTACATAACATTAAATAAAGTGTTACATTGAAAGTAAGAAGCAACTGGCCATTTAGCGCAATGAGTCACACATAATTATGCTACGACTGTGGTGTTAAACCTGTGGATCGTGGTGGTATTGTTAGGAGGCTACTGGCTGTTAGTTTTTCTAAATGACAACTTACAGGTTATAGACATTTACAATATATACTTATCATATATAGACATTCCAGCAATTAATTTTAAATATGAGAAATATTACAATCATGATAATTATTTGCAAAAGCAAAACATAATATTTAGGTCTAGCTCATTGATTGGTAGGGCAAAATACATGACCATCGGGACTGACAGCGTCAATCCAGCACATTTCTCTTTTTAATTGAATGCAATGTATCCATCATTGTTTTTTGGTGTTTATTATTGTGGTTATAAAGGTAAGTGAAATCTAATGTGCTACATTGTTTATTATGTTGCATTTGTTAGCATTTTAAATGACCAGTTTGGTTAAATCTTCCTCTGGGCTGCAGAAGCTTTTGTGATCAGTTGCGAGTTGCGATAAGAACGGAACCTCTGTGCTATGACATTTTGGTATAGATGTAGCTGCAGCACACAGTTACTGATAGAATGCCTCACATTGTTTACATCATAGAATTGCAACATGAATCAGCTACAATCTAAGAAACATTTGCAGATTCCTGATTAAGGAATCGTGACTGCTCTTATTTTCAAGTGACAGTTTAATTTTAGCAGGAGACAATAAAATGACATAAAAATAATCATTTTGTTAAACTCATATTCATGCAGTTTATTACACTGAGTAGTGAATCATTTTTTGAATAAGAAGTATGTGGTTTCTCCTCTTCTAATACGTTGGAGTGGAGGTGCTTCACTTGCTCTATTGTTTGGGCTTCTTCGTGTGTATGTGTGTGGGTGAATGAGAGTTTTCTACAGTGATGGTTTTAATCAAATGACACGGGCCAGGTGCCAGTGACACACCTGCTGGTAAAATGTCACACCCTGCTTGGCTGTTTCGAGTCCCCACTGGATTCTGTTTTCCTCTCAGTCCTAACGAGCTGTCAGCCTCATCAGCACACTTGTTGAGTTGACAGGTGTTATCCGCAGCCGCCATGCATGTATGTGTATGTGACAGGCCTGCACTCTGCTTATTCTGCAGTAGCTCTTTCTCACAACCTGCCTGGACTTCTGTGGTAGAACATATGATGCTCTAAAGGTCATGTCACAAACATGTGAACACTGATTGTCAATACATTAAATGTTAAAAGCACTTTAAATATTTCATGATAGAGGCAGTTGCCCAGAGCACAGCTGCCTGTCATCCTCTTGACATGGAGCTATCAGATGCTCCCCTAGGGGACTGCATGCTGTTATTGTGGCCCACACCCCGCTCCCTGCTCCCCGATCTGTTCGACTGTGACTCTTTTTGAGCGTTCCAGAGAACTGTGTGGAACTTTCTCTATTCATTTTTCTGATGCTTTAAACATTTCCTCCATCATTCTATAATTGCAAGTGCCTTTTATGTCTGTTTGGTACATATTTGAAGTATTTTCATAAGTATATTTTATACATGAGCGTATTTTACCTGATAATATAGCACATGGAGAGGCAAAGAAAAGAGAGGATGTCCTTTCAAGTACCCCATGTTACCTTTCCTGCGTAAAAGGGGATCATGTTATCTCTAAAAGCAGTTTACATAAGATAAACATGCTAAAGTGATTACAGTATATAGACTATACTGTGTGGCACAGTCAACCACAAATGACCGAGAATAGTTTGATATTTTTTTAGATTGCTTTGCACTTTGACACTGTAATTTGTCAATTTTCTCATCATTTCAAAAACTGTGGCTACAGATGGCATGAGCTTAATAGCAGGGACTTCCCTCTCTGCTTCTGTTGTTTGCTGTGTTCTGAGGCATGTGGCATGTGGCATTTTTGAGTGGTATCAAACCTGTGGTGGAATAGCTCTTGGGCCTTGTATCCCTCTTGATACTGAGCATGAACAGGGATTACATATTGCTTGCCTAATATTCCTCATAAAAACAGTCAAATGGTTCCACACAGCCATATATTATACTGTTGATCTACTGCCACTCAAGCTGTTTGAATGCATCTGTGCTGACAGCCATAGTAGAGTGAGAAATTAATAAAAAATGTTTTAATCACATCTTTCTAATAAAAAATAAATAAAAATACAAGCACCATTTTTGAAAAATTAGGTGACTGCAATTTCAGTGCGTCCCTAATAACTATTTTTTCACATTTTCTGGTTTCCATACTTCTGTACAAGACAGTAAACTAAAGAGAACCTCAGAAGAGTCTCATCCTCATTCCATCCCCACTTCCTCCTCCTCTCCCCATGATGTGTTGATGGATTACAGAATTCACGTTCAGGACAGTAAACAGAAGAAAATATATGAGTACATAGCTTATTAAAAACAATAGAACAAAAAAATACACAAATGTACATAATTGGACCAGCTTTTTAACATATATTTAAAAATGAAAAGAGAGGACATACATTTTTTATGGAGAACTTTTTTATTCAGATCTTTTTATTTATTTATTTATTTATTCATTTATTTTTTTAATAGGTAACATGGCAGTTATTTCTCAGACACACAACCTCTTTCACAGTAGCTCCTTATTCTGTTTGCAGTATATCCTGCTTGTCATGATTATCTCTTGTCTGTTAAAGGATTTTCAAAAAGATTGTTCAAAAAGAATATAATTCAGGTCATTTTTTCCTTTAATGAAATTGTCAGAATGTTTAAAAATCAAAAAATTGAAGTGAATTTCAATGTATTTTTATTTTATTGACGTGACTGTATTGCAGTACAGAAGCTAGTAATCTTTGCATCATATTAAATCTTTCTCTCGCTCTCTCGCCCCTCCCGCCTTCTACTCATCCTCTTATTCATCACTTCCCGCCCAAAGGGCTACAGGTGAATTATTGATGTCGGAGATGAAATGAATGAGTGGGGGTCCACTCTGCAACCAGTCTTTCCAGGATTCCCATGTAGTAAATCCTAGTCAATTTGCCCAACAAAAAAGACTGCATGTAGCTGTTGCTACCCTATAGGAGTCATCTGATGTGCGTTTACAGTGTCTGTATTCATTAATAATGGTTACCTCTGGGAAAGCGTGTGTAGAGACAAAGGAATTGCTGACTCTGTAAAAGCAGGAGAGAATATAATTCTCCTGAACTACACTAAGTTATTACTACAATACCATTTTCCTGGACTTAAATTTTAAATTACGATTTGTTATAGTGATAGCCATTGAATTAGCTAGATGCCACTATTCTGAAAGGACATGATCATGGGGTCTGCCTCTCTGACCTACCTGTATAACACAGCTTTGGATGGCAAAAGCTAATAATCACTTCTGTGCTCCTGTGGCTCTGAAGCTGTTTTATAACCAGTCCTATTAATATACTGGTCTTACACAAGCAAGTGCTTGTTCTGTGAAAGGGGAACCTGCTTGCTTGATGCATATGTCATTCGGCTGTGCTAATTAGCTACAGATCTCACATGGCTCCCAAATCCCTCTACACTCCGCTTTATTAAAAAAAAAAAACTGCCTTGTTTTGCTCACTGCCCACTTTGAGTCCCCCTCCAATCTTATAGGTCCAATGCAAAGGTGTGCAGTTACAGACTGTAGCTATGTATAATTTGTCAGTCTCTCTCAACCCTATTCGTCATGAGTAATTTTCTGACCACAGGACCACTGTTGGCTGGATATTTTTGTGTGGTGCTGGTACATGTTTTTCAGGCACAGCAGTGTTGCTGGAACTTTTACACATTTCAGCATCGCTGCTAGGTTGAGAGTGGTCATCCACTCAAATATTTCCAACAAAGAGAGGTTCTATGGCAATAATATAAGAAACTGGTTATTGAAGGGCTAGAGGATGGCTGACAAACTGTGTATAGCAACAGATAAGCTAAAGTCTCTTAAAATACACCAGCAAAAAAAAAAGCAAAAAAACAACATAAATGGTCTCAGTAAGGTATTTGGGCGCCACAACTATTTTCGGTTCATCTGTAATACCAATAATAAGAATTAAAATAGAAAATGACAATGATACTAGTAATGTATGTGCATGGCAAACCAGTACAAAAGCAAATGTACTTATTTTACATGTGCATTGGTATAATTTCAAATACAGAGCACACCTATTGCAGAAGCATCTCATGCACTGCAATAATACAGTGTTTAAATGTGTTTTAGGGAAAAAAAAATCACACTACACTACTACAATCACATCATTCTAGCTTATAAAAGATGTTTTGTTTATTTTATATTTTATTCTTTCCAATAGTGGAGTTTGGTCAGTAGAGGAGCAGTGTACTCCCTGCTCCACCTCAAACTCCGCCTACAAGCACAGCCATTGGCTTACATGCTGCTGAATGCTGCATGATTCATGAAAATGATATGTAAATGAGGAGCTGGTAAACTGGTTTGGTTTCTTGCACTGAAGAAGATTCATCATTTGCACTCAAATCTCCGCTTGTTTGCATGTTATACCAAAGTTTCATGATTCAGACGTAGAGTGGTTTGTGCATCATTAAAGGTGGTCAAATCTGTGCTCCTTTTTAGTGAAAATGATGCATAAAATTTGTATGTTGCATATTAATTTTAGAGATATAATTTACATAATTTTCCTACTCATCAAACCATTCACTGACCCATTGTGCCCTGTGAATGGGGGCATTGCCACCCTGGATGAGACCACTCAGGAATGATTCAGTGTTTCATCACAGTGTAGGGATGATCAGTCAGAATAACGTTGTATTGGTTTGCAGCGACCCTTCCCTCTAAGTGGACAAGTGGACCAAACCATGCCAACAAAATGTTTACCTAGCATAACAGAGCCTCCAGACTCCCTTACTTTAGGTGTTAGCTATTCAAGCCTGTGCTGTTCTCTTGATGTGAGCTGCATATGCACTCACAGTTGTGGAGAATATGTTGAAAGATGACTCATCTGACCATATCACTTTTTATCCACATCTCTCGTGACCAGTTTCAATAAGCACCTGAGCAAGCGGAGCATGTGCACCCCGGCTTTTATTAAAAGAAGCACAAACATAAATGTTTGCCTGCCTGTTTTTCATTTGAATAAAAAATAACTTCCCGTGGAAATAACTGCAAAAGCATGAGATTGCAAAGTTAGATTTTTCATGTAATTCAATGAAACTCCTGTAAAACAAACCTCTCACCTGTAATGGAGATCAGTGGAAATGTTGCACGTTTTGCTGCAATATATATTTAAGCAAGAACAAGGCACACCGCAATGCAGAAGTGTAGATTTATTTATAAGCCAGCTCTCACCAAGTAAAGAAGAAAAATATCACCTGTTTTTTTCCATTTCTGTTTATGGCAGTAATATGTCGAAAGTTGCATTTTTTTTATTGTTACTGATCATGACAAATGAATAGCTTTTTTCCCCTCAAGAATGTGACTGATTGATTATGTTGAAATGATAGTTTATCTCAAAATTATGAGTGGAGCAGATCTTTATGGCCAGTGTTATGGGCAGAAAGTTCAACATAACATCACAGTAACAGGATAAGAAACAAAACTAGCAGTTAATAACTAGTGTTGCACCGATACCTTATCGATGCACCACACTGATACTACCACTTAAATGCAGTATCGATGGGAATACAGATACCTATGACTGACACCACGGAGCAATGTCTGACGCGTCCATGTGCACCAATAGACAGAACTTAACAGCACATCAGCGATGTGGATGACAAGCTGCAGTGAAAATGCTCATGGCAGAATAATCACTCATCTGCTGCTGTGTAGTCACTTACAGTTTGAGTTAATGTCTAGATTCTTATCAAGTGAACGAAAGGAACTGCAGGACTCTTTGTGTAATGATTGCACTTAGCCTTGATCTAGCCTTTAGCATAGCAGCCCACTAGATGACGCTTCTGTGTTCATTAGCCTCACCTGCAGTGCGCCTCTGTTGGTCAGCTATATTAATCTACAGCGTGGCCTCGCAGCCCTATCCTTCAACCAAGCTGGAGAAAATGCTGAAAGTCGCTGCTACTGACACAGTCAGCGATGGTGATATTTACCGAATGGCAGAGTCTGGCGCTCAGAGATGTAGCGCAAGTAAACGAGATGCACGTATGAGTAACTTGAAAAATTAGAACGTGAAACAACATTCAGCACCGTTTTTACCAAGCCAAATATTTTACTAAAATAAAATATTTTAAAATGTACTTATATATATAAATATCAGGACTTAGTTAGTTCGGTTAGATAGAGTTATTAGCAGTATCGGCCCATAACTAAAGATCAGGTATTCCGATCAGTATTGGAAGAGAAAAAGTACATCTCTATTAATAACTGCAGTTAACAAGCAGTTATTGTGCCTTTTTTTGGAGGAGAAAGACGGACAGAGAAAGTCCACCACTTGTAATTCTTCCTAATCACTTGTTAATGTAGCGACAATAACAAGTGCCTTGAACACCACAACTACTCACCAAGCTACAGTGGTGAAAGGTACTTCTTGTCTATTTAGTTTTTAGCAAACCTCTGTCATAACAATGTAGAGGATGGTACATACGCCAGTGAATTATTCATTTTTGAGTAGATTTTCTTTTTTTCTTTTTAATCGCAAATGTGAGCAAACCTGTCTTACTGCACAGGTCACGTTTTCTCTCTGGTTCACTTTTATTCACCCATTGTTTTGATTGGTTACCTGATACATGATGAAAAGATCTTTTCCACTGAAGTGCCACTCCAGTTGAACGTGCACCACACTTTCTAGCTCTGTTTACTCGTGTATTTTTATGAATTTAAAGACAGATGTCACTTTACCTATTGTTTGTATTGCAGCATTAGCCAGTTGAGCAGTCTTTGTGGCCCTTAGATCTTGCTCAGATCGAAGTCAGTTAGATCTTGCTCTCCTTCTACATAGCTGTTTGTTCTTTCCTTCTGCACATTTTAATCCACAATTACTGTTTATTTGCTGAATTTAAAATTTTGGGAAAAAATATATGGCCGAGCAAAAGTTGTGGCACATTTTACATTTTTAGTTTTTTACGGCTTGTGCACTAAAAGTTACGGGAAAAAAGCCATATTTTGATTTCCTTGTAGAGGATGTGATAACTTATTTTAACTTTAAAATTAACAAAAAATAACATGACAGGGGGTATTCAAACTTTTGAATACACCTGTATAATACACTACATATGTAGTTAAATAACAGATACTGCATCAAATGAATAATATGCCCAGTAATTACTGAGGATTCCAAAACTGTTCATTTTAGGGCTGTGTGAAGTGATCTGAAATCTCGCTCCATTGTTTCAGGATCCTATATCGGACTCCTCTGCAGTGGGCCACATGCCAGCCGCAGGCAGCTCCCCACGGAACGCCACGCGTGCGGAAGACTCAGTGCTGCCGGTAACTCACTCTGCTTTACTCGTTGCCTTACCATTCTTTCCCTGGCACTTCCCTGCTGTTGGAGTCACACGTTTTTAGCATTAACCCGTCCCTTATGCTTTGGCTTATTGAGTAGGGAGCCGCTAATGGTATTGTAATTTCATGCTAATGATGCTTTGGAACACTTCACCCGTGTGTTTGTTTGTCTAAAATGATTTTAGATGTGAGTCAGTCCAAATGAGTCTTTGTCCTCTCTGATGCAGGCACACACACACACACGCTGTAGGCTGCATCTCTCTGTTTCACTAGAACAATCACTGAAGCATTGTTTCCAGTTCTCTTTTGGCTCAAATTGCATCTCTCATCTACTTCAAAAGTCTTGTGAACAGCAGTGCCTCAGCACAGCCAAATAATACGTCTCCTTCGTGCCAATTAGCAGGAAGCACCTATGGTTACCTTACTAAGAAAGAAAGAAGCCTTGCCTTTTGCTAAATGCTAAGTATGCACATGCAAATTAGAGCCCTAAATGATAAATTACTAGTAAGAGATTTGCATTAGAAGATGCATAGCCTGGAGAGGCACATCAAGCCATCCACAGTGGTTGCCTTGCAAAACCCTTTGGGTTATCGTGTCTGAGTAATACGAACCACATCTATTTTTACTTTCCCTTCCTCTGTGTCAGTGTCTGGGGAAAATTGCTCCTTTCAGGAATATAAAGCATGTTTGAGAAATTACCATCATGATTATGTGACATCTGGAAAAAAAAATGCGCAGGGCTGTGGTAGAGGAAATGCTAATTAAAAAATGAGAGGGGCACAGCGCAGCAGCTATTTATAAAACAGTCCAGGGCTGACAGACTGCTACTTGCTAATGCTGCTGAAGATGCAACAAATATCGACCTCTAGTTCATATCTTCACCCTGCTGTCCTGTAGTGCTGGAGTTGAGACACTAGACACGAGTCTGAGTCAAGACCAAAACCTGTACACATTGAGTCTGAGTCAAGACTGCGACCAGAAGTGTAAATATAAAATACACTGATCAGGCATGACATTATGACCACCTCCTTGTTTCTACCCTCATTGTCCATTTTGCCAGCTCCACTTACTATATAGGTGCACTTTGTAGTTCTACAATTACAGACTGTAGTCCATCTGTTTCTCTGCATACTTTGTTAGCCCTCTTTTACCCTGTTCTTCAGTGGTCAGGACCCCCATGGACCCTCACAGAGCAGGTACTATTTGGGTGGTAGATCATTCTCAGCACTGCAGTAACACTGATGTGGTGGTGGGGTGTTAGTGTGTGTTGTGCTGGTATGAGTGGATCAGACACAGCAGTACTGCTGGAGTTTTTAAACACTGTGTCCACTCACTGTCCACTCTATTAGACACTCCTATCTTGTCAGTCCATCTTGTAGATGTGAAGTCAGAGATGATAGCTCATATGCTGCTGTACAGTTTGTATTGGTCATCCTCTAGTCCTTCATCAGTGGTCACAGGACGCTGCCCACAGGACGCTGTTGGCTGGATATTTTTGGTTGGTGGACTATTGTCAGTCCAGCAGTGACACTGAGGTGTTTAAAAACTCACAGCCCTGCTGTGTCTGATCCACTCAGACCAGCACAACACAGACTATCACACCACCACCATATCATTAATTATTTCTATATTAGACACTCATAAAAATATGGTTCTTCAAGGGTTCTTTAGTAAAGGGAATGGTTCTATTTGGAACCATGAGTTCTATATAGTACAGGTTATT
Source organism: Colossoma macropomum (assembly GCF_904425465.1). Taxonomy (NCBI): domain Eukaryota; kingdom Metazoa; phylum Chordata; class Actinopteri; order Characiformes; family Serrasalmidae; genus Colossoma; species Colossoma macropomum. The sequence continues at coordinate 17,858,208 of NW_023494795.1, read as the reverse complement.
GATGGAGAATGTGTTGTATATGGTTCCATATACAGTGGTGTGAAAAAGTGTTTGCCCCCTTCCTGATTTCTTATTCTTTTTGCATGCTTGTCACACTTAAATGTTTCAGATCACCAAACAAAGTTAAATATTAGACAAAGATAACACAAGTAAACACAAAATGTAGTTTATAAATGAAGGTCTTTATTATTAAGGGAAAAAGAAATCCAAACCTACAGGGCCCTGTGTGAAAAAGATAAATTAACTGTGGTTTATCACATCTTTGGAAAGCTGAGTTCAATTTCCCTAGCCACACCCAGGCCTGATTACTGCCACACCTGTTCTCAATCAAGAAATCACTTAAATAGGGCCTGCCTGACAAAGTGAAGCAGACCAAAAGATCCTCAAAAGCTAGACATCATGCTGCGATCCAAAGAAATTCAGGAACAAATGAAAAACAAAGTATTTGAGAACTATCACTCTGGTAAAGGTTATAAAGCCATTTCTAAAGCTTTGGGACTCCAGTGAACCCCAGTGAGAGCCATTATCCACAAATGGCGAAAACATGGAACAGTGGTGAACGTTCCCAGGAGTGGCCGGCCGACCAAAATTACCCCAAGAGCGCAGCGACGACTCATCCAAGAGGTCACAAAAGACCCCACAACAACATCCAAAGAACTGCAGGCCTCACTTGCCTCAGTTAAGGTCAGTGTTCATGACTCCACCATAAGAAAGAGACTGGGCAAAAATGGCCTTCATGGCAGAGTTCCAAGACGAAAACCGCTGCTGAGCAAAAAGAACATAAAGACTCGTCTCAGTTTTGCCAGAAAACATCTTGATCATCCCCAAGACTTTTGGGAGAATACTCTGTGGACTGACGAGACAAAAGTTGAACTTTTTGGAAGGTGTATGTCCCATTACATCTGGCGTAGAAGTAACACAGCATTTCAGAAAAGGAACATCATACCTACAGTAAAATATGGTGGTGGTAGTGTGATGGTCTGGGGCTGTTTTGCTGTTTCAGGACCTGGAAGACTTGCTGTGGTAAATGGAACCATGAATTCTGCTGTCTACCAAAAAATCCTGAAGGAGAATGTCCGGCTGTTTGTGACCTCAAGCTGAAGCGCACTTAGGTTCTGCAGCAGGACAATGATCCAAAACACATCAGTAAGTCCACCTCTGAATAGCTTAAGAAAAACAAATTTAAGACTTTGGAGTGGCCTAGTCAAAGTCCTGACCTGAATCCGATTGAGATGCTGTGACATGACCTTAAAAAGGCGGTTCATGCTCGGAAACCCTCCACTGTGGCTGAATTACAACAATTCTGCAAAGATGAGTGGGCCAAAATTCCTCCACAGCGCTGTAAAAGACTCATTGCCAGTTATCGCAAACGCTTGATTGCAGTTGTTGCTGCTAAGGGTGGCCCAATCAGTTATTAGGTTTAGGGGGCAATCACTTTTTCACACAGGGCCCTATAGGTTTGGATTTCTTTTTCCCTTAATAATAAAGACCTTCATTTACAAACAACATTTTGTGTTTACTTGTGTTATCTTTGTCTAATATTTACATTTGTTTGGTGATCTGAAACATTTAAGTGTGACAAACATGCAAAAGAATAAGAAATCAGGAAGGGGGCAAACACTTTTTCACACTACTGTAGAACCTTTTGAAAACGGTTCTATATAGCACCAAAAAGGGTTCTTCTATTGTTATGATGTCAAGCTTTTTAGTGTTATATGGAACTTTTTTCAGAAAGGTTCTCGATAGAGAATATGTTGTATATGGTCCTATCTATCTGAAGAACCATTCCACCATGCAAAGAACCATTTAAGAGTATAGAACTATGTATGTCCCTTCACTAAAACTTGTTCAGAAGTCACTACCTGAAGTCACCTGAATATAAACCAAACAACGTAAATGTCTTTTTATTATTAAATGAAAACATATGAAAAGTCTTAATAAATGAAAACATTTTAAATAAAATAAATGAAAAATAAATGAAATTATGAAAAGTCATAATAATACTCCAATGTAAGGAAAGGACTGTTTTATTCTATTTGAAGGTGTTGTTGATATTCAGTTATGACTGAAAAAAGTTCTGTGTCAAATTACCTCAAACAGAGGACTTGCACTCAGCTGACCTTGAGAACATTTTCTGCGCTGACCTTACCACAAGGCTGAGACGAGACCGAATCAAAATGATGTTTATTTATCATTTGTTTAACTAAATTAAACTCAAGTACTGCAACACTGCTCTCCTGAAAAAAGTGAATCCTGTCACTCTGTTTCATCCCTACTTTTATATGCAGTCCTTCTTGGAGAAATTCAGGGGCTGTGTTTCATTAGCTAGAGGTCCTCATTTCATTGTCCTTCTGCTCAGTACTGTAAAAGACCTAGACTAAGCAAATAAATCTTTCTCAGTAAATAGTCAGTACATCTTTGGTTCTGCCGCTGAAACAATGTTGCAGTGTTTTGTATGCTGGTTTGGATTCTTTAAGACCTTTATTTTCACTGCGTGGAGACTGGCAATAGATATTTAGGCTTTGTTTTGTTAGAGGAGCCATTGTTCTGTTGTGTGGGTGTACCTGCAAAAGAGCATGCTCTTTGTCTCATATCCAGAGCCAGAAACACTAAAATATCTTTTCCAGCACACAGCCCTCCCTAGCAGTGATCCAGACATTTCCGAGGTTATATTTTTAGACTGTGTTAAATTTTACCATATTATATCTGGATGGTGGCAGTGGTCACTGTCTAATGAACAGACTTGATGGCAATCCACTAGATGACCATGCAGCAAATCTACATTTCCTCTTGCTTAAGGGGAGATGTGTGATTGTGTGAGGAAGCCCAGCTGCCCATGGCAGCTTCTATTCTCCTCCTTCTCTGACATGAAAGCAGTCAGATCAAAGTGGCTATAGGCAAAGGCCTGTGGAGCTATAGCACCCTTCAAAATAGAATAATTCATGTTGGAGTGATCTGGAAGATAGCTGATTAAAATGCTTTACATCTAGTGCTTCTCGCAAGTGTCCTATGTATTTTTTTTGTTGTGGATATGAATTCAGGGCCATTTACTGTTGATCATTACACTATCATTAACATTCTGAGTAGCCCATTAGTACAGAAAGGAGTTTACTCTAGTGAAAAGAGTTTTAGTCTTATATGGACCATATGATCAATAAAAGACTGCCCCACCACACCCGTATCACAGGTGTTTGGTGTCTGAAGTTTGCTTCTTTAGTTTTGCACCAGAGACATAAGGCTAATATAGCTAAGAATTTATAGAAACTTATACCCCCCAATTCACATTGTGCTAACTGTACTAAATGTACTGTTATTGGCCAAAATTATGTTGCATAGGTAAAACATGTACCTTTGTTCATTTTTTATAGATAACAGTATGTTATACATTTTAGAAACCACATTAGCAAGTTGATTTCATGACAACTCAAAAATGATCAACTTCCAAGTTTCTATGTCATGTGCTTGTGTTTGAGTTAAAATAAAATAGTAAAGTTTTAATCACACTGTTTTCCCTCTGTTTTTCCTACAGGGTCTCAGCAGCCTTTTCAGCTCACTGAAGGTGGTGCGTCTGCTGCGTTTGGGGCGTGTGGCTCGAAAGCTGGACCACTATTTGGAGTACGGAGCTGCTGTCCTGGTCCTTCTTGTCTGTGTCTTTGGCTTGGTAGCTCATTGGCTAGCCTGTATCTGGTACAGCATTGGTGATTATGAAGTCATCGACGAAGTCACCAACACCATCAAGACTGATAGCTGGCTTTATCAGTTAGCCATCAGCATTGGCACACCCTACCGGTATAATGCCAGCGGATCAGGCCAGTGGGAGGGAGGCCCCAGTAAGGACACTCTCTACATATCTTCACTCTACTTCACCATGACCAGCCTAACTACCATAGGCTTTGGTAACATCGCTCCAACCACGGATGGGGAGAAGATCTTCTCTGTGGCCATGATGATGGTGGGCTGTAAGTGTTCTTCTTTACTTTCATTAACTGCTTTGGCCCTTAGAAAGACAGTACTGGTAAGGCAGACGTTACAGGAGGCAAGCCAAATGACCCAATGGTCTCAAGCAAACATCAGCATTCTAATGTTGGCAGTTTTAGGCTGGCTTTATATGAAACCTTTGTTGCTTGAAACTTACATGAAACTAAATTTCACTTGTGCAACTCATTTGTAACTTGTTTGAAATGCTGCTGCAGCAGTTACAACCATCACAACTGAAATTAGTTTCATCAAATAGCCAATCAGAATGCCAGTAGTATACGATGTGATCACGTCAAATGTATTATTTCAATTGACTGACAAATCATGAACGAGAAAATAAAACAGGATGCAAGTTGCATTAAACAAAATAGAAGTTGTTTCATGCACCATCACTCCTGCATATTCTTTCCTGAAAGTTTCACAATATAAAGGCAGCCTCATAATCCACTTGTATACAAACTCATAATCCAAATTAAACTGTGAGATGAAAGCGTTCTAGAGGTTCCTCACAATCACACACAGGTTTGGTACACCAACCCAGGGAATTGGTTAATCAGTGTTTATTGGAGAATGTTGGGTCAATGTGCTCTGGACTTAGAGCGTAGTTATGGTTTCATAATGTGGCAACCATGTAAAAATGTTTTACATACTTTTCATATATCATCATAAGAATTACAATAGTCATATCAACAACATATCAAACTCCAAACCAAAAAGCTTGTGACCGAAATCCAATTAAACATATACGCGACTGAACAGCAAAATCAGAGTCCCATGCAAACACAGTTTTTGTGTAGCTTTTAAAACACCTCATATAACACCACCTCTGGCTCTTGGTAGCCTAGTCAGTGTTCATCACCATCAGAATATATTCTTCGAGGGTCTGAGCAGTATAAGGGCCCTGAAATAGTCCTGCCCCAGCCTCAGGGTACATCTGTAACTGCAGCCCTCCTGAGCACAGCACAGTCCTTAAAGCTCCAGGGGCTAGAACAGGCCGTGAATAAACTGACCGGGGATGTTTGGTAGAGAGTGGTAAGTGACCGCAGCCACAGCAAGCTCACACCTGGCTGGCGGAGTGGGGCAGTGAGGAAGGTGACTGGAGATTGGCTGGCAGCGACAGACTGAAGCTTAAAGAAGCTTGTAGGGCTGTGCTTGGATGAGCAGAAGGTTTAGTTTGGGAAACCAGATCTCAAATGCTGTTTTCTTGCGATGTTCAGAGTGTACAAATAAAGGTTTCTGAATGGTTCTTGGCTTGGGTGTAAAGTTCCAGGAGAAGCCTTCAGTTCTTCTACAGCGTTGCACCAAAGAACCATCATGTCCCCTTTATTTTAAGTATGTAGCTGAGAATGGCTGAAGTGATGTAGAGCAAGCTCCAGAACAGCTCTGGTAGTTGTTGGAAAGGCCAGGCTCCCCTGCCAGCTGTGCTGTTGAGGTTTTGTTGCATAAAGCTGTGCTGACAGTAGGAATCTGGAAGTCATGCCATGTTCTTTCTGCCCACACTAGGGCTTTTAAAAAGGCTAATAAATAAACAACTTTTAAAAATACATGTTCCTAATTGGTTCTTGGCTTGGGCGTACAGTTCTAGCAAACACTTTTAAAAGATTCTTTACCCTTGCATGCTTACAGAATGATTCTTCAGACACTCATCCATTGAAAGGTTCTTTAGGGAACCAAAAGCAGTTCCCCTATGTCATCACTCCAGTACCCTTTTTAGAACTTTTATTATTAGTTACATCTGACTGTAAAATATTGATGCAAAACTTAATATTTCACTCAATCATTTATTGAGAATATTTTTTTAACACTTTTTAAGCATGGCTAGATAAAATATAGTGTAAGAGTGTTAGGCATGTGCTCAGTAACGCTTAACCAAGACCCCAGTGATGATGAAAGCTCATTTCCTGCGATATCCTACATTTAATACCATATTTATTGTACCTAGAAATTGTTTAATAAATACGGTCTTTGAGCTGCGCTGGTTGAGTGTGTTTGGGCTGCTGTGTGCCATTGCAGCTGGTAGATATCCTGCCTGTACAAAAAGCAACCTATGATACAATGTACACTTTAGGATGTCCACAGACCACAAAAGCAGGTTTCAGACATACAGCCTCAGGTGTAGGGAAAAACATTGTAGTGTCTCAGCTCTGGCGAAATGGCCTCATGTGAAACAACCTTGGACCAAATAGCATCAGGCTAAGCTGCCATAGAAAAACAGTATGTGACATTCATAATTCTTTCTTACAAGATCAGTTACAGTTTAATTACCAAAGCAAAGGGGAAAAAAAGTATATTCTTTAACCTATTTATTTTCTACACACTGAACTGAATAAGAGGATTGTGTTACCAGCACCAGCCTTAACTCACACACTTCAGTTTTGAAAGTGGTAGACCCACATCACATTTGCAGCAAATATTTGGCAAATTTTGAAGTATGTACAAGAATACGCAGATGGACATGATCAATATATTCAGTACAACAGACAACAGAACAGTTATTCAATTTATACAGAGACTCACTGGCTCCATGGTCCAATCTCGCAAACTTGAACCAGAAATATATATATAGTTTTAACTACAACTCATTTATCTAATCAAACAAACAAACGAACAAATAAATAAACTGACAGAATCTTAGTTGCCCAGCAACACTATGGCTGATTAGTCAACTACTTATCTTAGAGGGGACAGGCCTCAACCACACAATAGCTTTATATGCCCCTGCTGCTTTTCACTGCAGTACTGCAGACACAGCATTTTGTGTAATCAGTATTGGGTGATGGTATGTCATGTGATTATGTGTAATTAAACAAGAATTAGTCAGGTAGAGCCAAACCGCTTCATCAAAGATAGGATCTTGATTTGCTATAGGTTTAGTGTACAGTGCTTGAATTGGCTGTCAGTGATAAGCCATAAGATAAACCTATTAGTGTAAATCCCTGATCTGTGCATGCTGTGTGGTGGGTTTGAGAGCTCTGTTTGAATGGGTGATATGAATGTGATTGTATTATGAAGAAAGGTGGGGAAATTGGTGTTGAGCTAATCACAGTGCTAACAGCTCACTGCACTAATCCATGCCCTGCTTTGCTGTGATAGGCCTGTGACAACTCCCTGCCCTCCGTCTCTTTTCTTTCCTCCTAGTGTTCTCCCTGATCCTCCTTTTTATTCTCTCACTCTGTCATGCCTACAGGGAGGAGTGAGAGCTTTGTGTGTGTGTGTGTGTTGTATGAGGTTGTAAAATTCGTCCCTGTTAAATTACCACTTAATCAGTGACTTGATTTTTAGCTGAATTCAGTGGTTGGTTAGCTACATTCATAAATCAGCTACCTAATCTTCTTAGTTTTTGCGTTGCAATGCTGTCTAGTGCTACACGTATCACCAACAGTGCACCTTTCTGAAGCTATTGTTTCTATGTTGATCTGAACCAGTCAAACCCATTATTTGAATTTCAGTGGTTTGTTAGGATAAAAAGAATCAGCTTAAACTTCGTAACAAATGGTAACATATTAAAAAGATTTTGTGGCTGGGAATGGATTCATTAATCTTTAACAGACCACCAAAATCCAGGACAATCCAGGAAAATTTTGGATGGGTGGCAACCCTAAGGAATGGCAAAATGGTCCTGACTTTGTAAATGCTGCATACTTCTGTCTCTCTTAACTAAAGGAGAAAACATTTGCTAAAACATTAGTATAAGCAAAGTGATTCTTAACATTGTGTTTGTAGACATTAATGTAACATCTTATTCAAAGCCATTTGTTATAACATGCTCGCACAATGTAAAGAGCACAGTTTTCAAATGGTGTAAAATAGAAGATTTTAGGTTTTCATAGGACAGTGATGATGCTCAAACTTCTTGGGGACGCTAAGATGCAATGTTTGTGTTGGGCGGAGGGCCAAAAAAGACAAAACAATATACAAATAAAGAAGATGAGAGGGTTTCAAATCAAGCTGTAAACATGTATTTTATAAAATGGCACTGTATTTTATTACTGAAATAGTCAAATACAAAAGGAAAATAGGAATTTAATAAGTTTAACATAGAATACTTATAGTGAGTGGGAGGGTTGGGGTAACGGTCTAGCGGGCCAAATCATACGTCCTCACAGGCCAAATTGAGTTTTCAACTTAGAAGGGGTGTCTGGATACTTTTGAACATGAGCCCATGTCCTGACACTGTATAAAAACAGGTGTATATATGTGACTAGCAGTGCCACTGGCCTTAGGGAGACCCATCTTGAGTAATTAATAAAACGTGCGCTCGCTACGTTACCAAATCCACTTTTCTCTGTGACTACACACGCACTAGTGGAGGCGTCTGACTCTTACTTGATCAAGGTCCAGCAAGGAATCTTAGGTTGGCTGGAGCTGCATTACATTTTAATGATAGCAGGGGGATCAGGAGGAGAGTGTGTGCTGAGTAAGGAGAGTGATGCTAGATGTGCTCCAGGTCTCCTATGGGTTATATTATGCAGATAGGCCTCCTCTATCCTGAGCTTGCACCAACCGTTGCTAACCACATCTTGCCCTGGCGTTCTCACAGGACAGTGCTGTAGCATGGCTTGGTCAGCAGCACCAGTCCAAGCTGCAGTTGCTTGAAAAGTTCAGTGAAGGCCATAAGCTCTCGCTGGGATGGTGCTGTTCTTTCTCATTGACCATTGTGCAGATCAGCAAGCCGGGCCAAGTTATTGCCATAACTTCTGTTCTGCAGCTTTCAGCTGTGATTCGTCTCTCTCTGGAGAAGGGACAGATTTGTTTGAGAGTGTGCAGAGGCTACACTAAACTTGTAATTAAAAGGGGGGCGTGCAGATCCATGTGTAGTAGAAGCTCATCATGCGTAGTGGTGTCACAACTGGTTACAGATGCTGTCTGCACACACTCGGCATGTCGACACGGAATACAAGCATCTGTTCATCTCTCATCAATTCCGCAAAACGCCTTGTCTGATCTCATTCTCAAACACATCCCACTCACAAAGGAAAGCTACTGACAGGAATAGTCACGGTGTTTGCTGTTGCTTTGCTGGGCTGGATAGTGTAGTTCACTTTGGTGAAAGAGGTGCTCGTGTTCATTTAATAATTTTAAGACCCGAGCCACTATTGGCATGCGCTTCTTTTTAGAGCTACTTGCTATAGTTCAGACAGTTCTGACTTAGGCTTTTGTACAGCACTTGCTCAGTCAAATCCTTTGTAACTTCAATTGTCGTGTTTGTCAGAGGCTTGGCATGAAACCATCCAGGCCTGTTGTTCCACAATGGAGCCCCTGTCAGCAGTCAGAAGCCCCTTATCGTTCCTCACAACCTGTTCAGAGCTGCATTGCGCTACCCTATCATGCTGTTTATTGGAAGGACCTACCATACGCTCCCCAAGGCTCAGTAGTTTGGCTGGTGGCTGCCATGTTTGTGTTAGATTGTGTCAGGTGTGTTAGAACTTGCATGTCCCTCATAAAGAAATACATTAATCAGGAAGGTGTTTTAAGTTGGAGGTGCTGAAACTGTTAGTAGCATGCAGGTGACATCATGCTAAATACTCAGTTTTATGTATTTTTTTATTTGCTTTTTCATTAGATTTGTTTGGAATACATGAAGCGGAACGTATTATAACACAGATATGCACATACGACCGACACAGCGACTGCTGATGCACACACTGCGGCCTCTGCTCTCCCTTGTTTTATGCAATTTTATGCAAATGAGCTGAGCGCTGACCAATCAGGTTGTTGAGATTGATTGTTGATTGTTGTCATGCCCGTTATCAAGCTAAACGCACACATCAAGCGGGAGATTATTACAGTGAACAAAATCCAAACCCACCCTACAAAAAGCACACATGGTTAACTGCTGTGCTCGAAATATTTAAAACTTCTGCTCATTTGTTATTTTTCTTTTATTGTTTTTAGCTGTTGCAGTTAAATAATCTCAAAATCTGGGAATTCCCATACCCCTTCCCTGCCTTTACCTCTCTGTCCCACCAATACCACAATCTATTCTAGCCTTTAAAGATTATACAGTACATTTCACATCTTGGAGCTTTATAGGAGGGCATTGTAGATGTGTTTAATTCTATTACTTTGGGTACATTTTACATACTATAATACTGTAATATATTGAATAAGTTGAGTTAACTGTATGTTGTTATATTATCTTAATGCATGATCGTATGAAGTGTGATTGCATTTTGAAGAAAAGAACATACATTTTGTGCCTTCTGTTTTGGCAAAAATACATGTAAAATTATCTTAAATATATAAATTTTTGTATATTTGTTCTTGACAGTCAGAAGAGAATAATGACAAACAGGTATTTACTGTAATCTAATAAGAGTTTATTGTTATTGTTTTTGTGTGTCCAACAGCAGTTACATATTTAAAAAATCTCTCATCCCAACAAACTAATCCCGGTTCTCAGGAAAACATTTCTTTATAGATATTTGCTGAAAGCTGTATCTGGGTTAAGACTAAAACAGTTGTTTGTCTACTGTGTTACTCCCGGTTTATTTATTTATTTTTTTCATGGAAAAGCAATCTCAAAGGTAATATGTGCTAGCTGCTTATAGACTTTAACGTGAAATATATACCCAAAATGTTAAAAAGTTAAACTTTGTTGCCTGTCAAGTAACTAGTAATGCTATTAGCATTTATCCTAGCCTCCACAGGATAAGACTTTCTGCTCATATTTTCACACTTAGCTAAGCTTGCTGTGAATCTAAACATGATTCTGTGTACTTGCAGACATTATTGAGTCTATAAGAGCAGAAAAGCATTCTTTATTTTTGACATGACAACATAAGCTAGAGTGAGCATGATAGCTCATCAGTCAGCTCACAAGCACTGATTGATTCTACACAAGTCTGTGTCAATTGATTGTGTGTGTGGGCCGATCAGTGCAATACATTTTTGTCATATTAGCCAAAAGGTTAAGCTAACTAAGAAGCAAGAAAGCTAATTAGCCAAATTGGACAGTTTAGAGTGGCATAAAATGATCAAAATGACAACTACATTACTACTTGCGGTTATCATGACTCTTCCAGCTGTCTCACAGTGGAAAAATGCCCTTAACGCTGTTAGGGTATCATGGTGGACTTGATAGCATGTTATGTCCTGTCTTCTTTATGTCTCTCCATGTGCTATTAAAAATAATGTATTATTTAGTTAAATATGAATATTGTACTAATTTCTATTGTTGATGGATGAATCAAAGTTATATCCAGTGGACATGAAAGATACCAGCAATTATAAAATGACTCACATCCTTATGCAGATTTCTGCTTCTTTTCTGTCTTTCGCTTCTCTCCTTGTCTCTCTTTAGCTTTCCTTTCATCTCTTCATTTTGAATGTCCCTCAATGAGTATCCTTCCCTCTGTCAGAGATGACTCTTTCTGCCCCATCACTCATCTCATTCGTATTCTTTTTTCACTCTCTCCTTTTCTCTCTGTCTCTATCTCTCTCACTCGCCCTGTCTCACTGAGTTAAGCTGTATTTATACTGATTGGGCCTGGCTGCAGTGCACCTTAACTGTAGTGTTGGGAATGCTCATCAGGCCATCCCCTCTATCTCTCTGCTGCCTCCTCAGGGAGCTCCCTGCTGATTCACCAATCGCCAGCAACGTGATACATGATCGGCCGTGAGCTTTAGTCCTGATTACTGTTATTGGTCATTGTGGACGTGACTTAACCCCTTAAACTCTAAGGACCCATCAGCCTCAGTCTTCTAACTTACATATTAGTTTCATTGTACTGAATAATTCATACTGGATAAGATTAATAAGGTTCAAGATGTTCCTTAAACCATAAGGGCTTGTAGATTGGCCCTCACTTCATTTCCCTATGCTTGTGAGTACAAAACATACAAATTAGTTTCATAGAAGTAACCAAATAATTCATAGTGGTTACTGGGTAATAAGCGTTATGGCTAGTAGCTAAATAACAAGCCTGGAGTTTAAGGGATTCGTTGGGGAGGCGCTTCAGAGAAGGAATGGCAGTTTGAAAATCAAGAGCTGCGAGATATCAGAATAATGTGAGTAATGATGCCTTGCTTTATACATGAGTCACAGCGAATCAGTTAGCTTTACACAGGAGAGACAGCTTCGAAGCATTTTCATTGTCCACGCGTTTGCCCAGGAGGGCATGCAAATCTCTTCTGCTGCTTCCCCCTCTCAGTCAATAACTTGGTGGTGTTCATAAATAAAAGGAAGAACAGGCTCGTTAATTTGGTGCAGTACAGTGATGCATCCCCTGTTTGTCCAGGCATTGATCTGCTGAGGGGAGCAGGGTATATCTGACTAATTACAGACCTCGCTCCACCTCTCCAGATGGGCTTGTTAACATCACTCCTTCTGCATTTCCATTAAGCCATGTGATCAAGGCTCAAGCCTCCTTCTGGCCAGCAGGGCATTTTGTCTCGCCTTCGTGTCAGGCTGGAATTCTGGAGTTCCGGATGGGCTGGAGCTGAAATGAAGTGAGGTTATGAAACAAGTGTCTAATCTCTGCTGTGCTGTCTATCCTTTGTATAATACAGAAATAGAAAGGGAGAACAATTGTGTTTAACCAAAAAAAAGCTATAATCATACCTCATGCTGCATAATTACCCAAATTAGTGTTCTCCCTATCCTGCACATGCTTGATGATCATCTGTTCCCACCTGCCAAGGAATTTGGGGTTTGCACCTACGCAAATGCCTTATCTTCCCTCCGCGCTGCTGTCATCAGCAGAAGAAAAATATCCCCCATTATATCACAAGCCAGGCATGGAAAGTGGATGGCACATATTACGCAATGTATCATTATATTCCTCCACTTCAAGTGGGAGGTAGAATTTGACTGTCAAAGGATTTAGAGCCAGCGATTCTATTGATCCCACCTGTATTGTAATGTAACCAGGCCATTCACACTGGTTTTATGTGGCATGTGTCTCTATCACCTAATATTTTTTTGAAACTTAGATGTTATAAATAGCAGAGGTCCTACCCTGTTGGCAAGGAGAGTATATTTTAAGATCAGGAAAGCATTCATTTGTGATTTTTTTGCTTACCTTATACTGCCAAATATCAGCTTGTGCATGGAAAATTGAAATCTCATTTCATGCACTGGCTATGTAAGAGCTGATGCTGACGCTTGCAGGTAGGAGGGTGTGTGGAACTCCAGATGCAATACATGGACCATTTCTAGAGTTAAGAGGTTTTGATATGACAGTGCTGACATACAGTGGGGTACAGAAGTCTTAGAGCACTTTGGAAATCTAGGATATTTTTCATTTTAACCTAAAAAATAAACAACAGAAAGGTTTAGACTTTTGAAGTACATGTAGAAATTTAGTAAAAGAAAAGTTATGATAAGTAAAAAGAAAAAGAAATATTCAACATTCTGCACTATTTCTAGTCCACCATTCAAATGTAAGCAAATTTGTTACCCTGACCAAGATCTTTGTACAAAAAAGTTATCCCTTCCACTGAAGCTGATGTTCAGACCTCTCTTTTTGATCTACTCATCAGAGGCTTTGGCACAAACTTGTGCTGTCCATTGCCAGCTCGAGTGCACACTGTGATTAAAGAAAAAAGGGGGACACACCAAATACTAAAAAAAAAAATGTTAAAATTTCAAAGATGCTACTTTTCACACAAACTGTCATGCTGACAATATAAGTTCTAATGAACAGCCTTGTATTGAATTAGAAAGGAAGGCAAATAAAAGCATCTTCACTAGCAGTCTCAGGCTTTTGGACCCCGCTGTAGGTTATTCTCGGTTCTTAACTGGGTTTCCACGTCTTAGTGCAATTGATTCTTAAATGGCAGGGCGAGCATTACACTGAACACTCTCTCTAAATGATCTTAACATTAAGATGCTTTTGGGAAACTGGGCAGTATGTAGGTGTCATTTCTCAGCCCTTCTGTGGTGAAAAAAAAACTGTTGTGGTATCAGAAACCCAACTACAGATAGTCTGCTGAACTTTGAAAAAGCACTTTTATAAAGATACTTGACGTGTAATCCTTACTCATGCACAGCCTAGACTGCATACAGAGATCTGCGCAAGTCCGGTTAGTGATGATTCAGAGGACATCTGTGTGTAGGCATACTCCTTACTGTTTATGGGACGGACGTTTATATAATTGACAGCTACGTTTGCCCTCTTCATTGAAATGTGCTTACAAGAAGCCCTCTGCAATTACTGCAATATACAATCCTAATGTTTAACCGACTGATTAGCATAAAAACTAAATGTTTCAGTGAGTGCGGTAGGTAGACTTGTTTGTACATGTTGGCATTCATATGTATACTGTGCTGTTTTAGACTTTCAAGCTCTGATTTTATAGGGAAATTCTTAAATTAACTGCAGTAAAACATGCACTGAATACATGACTGCACTGTTGCTTTAGTAATTGCTGGCAGCAAACCAGCAGTGCAGTCATGTATTCAGTGCATGTTTTACTGCAGTTAATTGTCTTAAACCTTAGAACAAACAGGCTGAACAACAACAGCAGCTCTGAGACCACATTGAACCTGCTGCGATTACTTGTTTAGAGACAATGAATTTTTTTAAATATAAAGTAATTCAACTTGGCTTCCTAAATGGGAGTTTAAACCATCAGATAACCAGTACTTAAAGCTTAGCTGCCAAAAAGCTTTTATTGAGAACAAGAAATAGACAAACAGCAAGAAAATATGCTTTAAAACACTGAAACTGGACATCTGAGATGTGGAGTAAGGTTTTATGGACTGAGTCTATATTTGTAGTTGGAGTTATTTGGATTGTGAGAATCAGAAAATGCAACCAACTTCTAAGACTGAACTTTGGAGGTGTGGAAAAACCCCAGAGAGCAAGTCTTCCACAAAGAATGGAAGCTGTATTAAAGGCAAAGAACAAAGGATTGAGAACTCAATAAATCTCTGATTGTAGCACAGCGCTGTATACAGTGCTGTACACAAACTTTACCTGTTGTAGAGGTTGAACTGTGATGTGACTTCTTTGGGTTTGTTCTTTTTTTGCCATTGTGTATTGTTTGTCTTTATGGTATTATTATTGCTGAAGGCAATTTTTTTCTTTACTGAGCTATTTTCATGCAAATATCAAACCTATTAGCTTGCAAATGATGTCTTCTAGAGTGTTCTATGCTCTGAGCTATGACAACTTTTTGAGCAGTGTAAGTAAATCACTCACCATTGTTTCTATAGATTTGAGCATTTTTTGTTGCTAGTGAATAGGATCAATCTTTTAGCTGTAGGTGACTGGACTCACTTGACTTTCGAGCCTTTGGGATGTTGCAGCCTATTATCTATCCTGACCCACACATTCGCCTCCTCCCTAGAAAATCGTTGGGCTTCGATTTCCCCTTTGGTAGTGCGGAGAGTGGACGACCTCTCTATGATGTGCTGGTGAGGCTGTGCCTAGAGAGGCTGGCATTATTGGATAGAATCAGTACAAATCAGCCGGAGGAAGCCTGTGGAATTGCTCTGGAGGATGGAGAGATGTAGAGATGCCTGGTCTGGGGATCTTTAGACTCGGGGGCTAAGTGCTATGCTGAGGGTCTGTATTGATCTGTGTTGTGTTGCAGAGAGACAGAGGATGTGGTAACTGGAGAGAGAGACGGTCTGTTTGGGGTATTACGGAGAGTGGGATGTAACCTAAGTTTTATTGGTACAATAAGCAGAGAGATGGAGCAAAGCACTGCTCAGTGTGCTCTCAGCTTTTACAGGGAGCTTGTTATAAGCAAATGCTATGTTATACAAAGAACCATGGTAAAACACAGCCTTATATCATTAGCATTTTGGTATATTAAGCTTGTATTTATAGGTAAATCTATTTTTTTTTATTGCACTTTAAAGATTCTGATCAGATTTATTCCTGACTTGCTTGTGTGTGTGTGTGTGTGTGTGTGTGTGTGTGTGTGTGTAGTTATTCAAGTTATTCATTATTTATTGTCAGGAAAAATGTATTCATTTTTTTCTATATCTCAGTAAGGGCTTGACAGCTACACATCATTTCAGACACACAGTGTTGACTTCGCACAGTGGAAGGATGGACAGAGATTTTCTCTGAAAGATGGAAGCTTTAAGTACTTTTTATCTGATGGTGACAGTTTTGGTAGTATACCAGGTCTACTAACATGGTTGTTAGTAGTCCCGTTTTCTCTATATCTTTTAATTAACTCCAGTTTTAGAAACTCCTGTTTATTTTCCTTTCACTTTCCTCTTCTATAACTAGATAATCTTACATCTAAACCTCTCAGAAATATCTCTTTTTGCCATTTTAGATGCACATGGAACACCTAAGGTGTGTGTGGGTAGTTGCTTGTGTGTCTCTTTAAAGGGGAATAGAATGTATGTTACTTCTTTGTTTTAAGATTGGAAGAATGGAAGTGTTAAATGTAAATGAGTAGACAACAAATATTGTTTTTTTTTTATTATACTGTAGTATGGGGGCTCTCAGAAGAAACTCAGACAACTTATAAAAAAGTTGATAAAAAAAGTTCTTGTCCATAATGCAGCTTTACTTACAGTTTGGCACAGCAAACAGAATCAGTCTAGCTCCCAGCTCTTACTGTTACTCTCTAACTCTCACTAGCTTGCTCTCACTACCTTGCTGCACACAGCCCAGTACTACCAAGCCCCGCCCTTCAGAATAAGAGTCCACAGCTGAGTAAACCTTGTGAATAAATGCAGCTGAACTAAATAACCCCAAATGAACATATAAGTGTTTTCTGAACAGCTACTTTATTATTTCTTTTTTAAACTAGACAGAACACATGCGTGCACTGACGCCACAGTTGAAGGCTTTTACATCATTTTCTGTTAAATGTACATTTCCTACTTTTTCTGACTCTGAATGAGTAATAATAGAATAACTTGTACTTAATGGCCATTTTGACTAGAAGGAAAATAAACGAAATGAAGATCTCTGACTTTGCAAAGTACTGTATTTAATTATGTAATTATATTTAAATAGTGTACTTTTAAGTTAATGTCTTTAATTTATTTATCTTAACATTTTTAATTACTCAACATATATGGTTATAGTGTATGAAGCCAGCACTTGTCATAGTACATTATGTATCTATCACCTCTACACAGAGGGCAATCAAAGCTCTGTAATAGCAATTGTTTCAGGTGTTTAAGTCAAATCTGCACTCAAAGTGAGCTGAGTGATTACTGCAACTGTAATGGCCATGCATGCTCCACTAAAGTGCATCACAGTGACTCATGAGCCCCTGACACATGACACCATCTCTGACTAACTACCAGGAGGCTACACAGTCCAACTTCATCAAGCTTATAACCACCACACAACATGCCAAGCTACTAAGAGTGTAATGCTTTCAGTACAGTATAAAAAACATTTGAAAAGGAGTATTAATATTTAAAACTGTACACCCCTCTGTCTCTTCTGAAGGTCTTTCATTTGTCACAGTTGATCAAAACTAGGCCTTTGCTCAGCATGCTCAAATAACTGGGTTTTGTAAAATGAAATTCTAGGGCTGCTGTTTTTGGGGCTTATTGTGTTATAGGACTGGCACAGGCAAACCAATCTGAGCAAGACCAATCTTTATTGTGTAATTAGAATCAAATCTTCACCTCAGAATCAGAGATCATATTGAACCTGAAAATAAGTGTATTGTCATACCCCTACAATTCAAGTATTGTAGATAAACTGGCTTTTGTTTATCATTTACAATTGACTGACCAGGATAACAAATTTTTAATAAGAGTTTTAATAGGTTGGCTTGACAAAATCATATTACTCTTGTTTGTTTTATTATTATACATATTTGTGTATCATTTACAGAACCTCTGCTGGAATAGTGTGCTTGTACTAACATCTTAGTAACAACCTGGGATAACAGTGTAACAGCCTGGTAAAAGCTTAGCACCTACCTGGGATAACATACCAACAGCCTAGACTCTGCGTCCAGAATCTTGAATTGTATGTGTACTTCCCTGAAGCATTGCTTGGAAGAAGGGAACAACCAAAGAAAAGACATGGTGAGGTAAGAATCCCATGCTAGTAGAGAGAAGAAAGAATGACAGAAAAATGGACTCTGCCTGCAGGCTGTGATGTAATTACTGCACCTGAGTGTATTAGGACAGATTCCTTGCTTGGTTTTATTATAGAACAGGACAGGCATGCTCAGTTCACCTTCCTCGACAGTGTTCACATTTAGAAATGGTAACCTTCTGGCTGATGAATCAAGACAGCTGAGAAATAAAACTACATTTATGGAATACTGCAGAGTGTTTTTTTTTAATTATCCAATCTTTATCTGATGTGTCTGTAGCATATAGTTAATTACTACACATGATAATTTCTCCATTCTCTAATTTCTGGGATAGGAGTGATCACAGTTTCACTGGTCCCATATCTTTGAAACCTGTCCTCTGAGCTCAATACTGTGTCCAGAAGGACAGGCTGTTCCTGCCAAGCTGCTTCTAAGGTGGTCCTTCTCATGCTTACATGAATCTGTGGCTCTAAAAGGCCCTTACCCTTATGGGGTAGCAATGGCCTAGTAACATCTTAGCCACCACCTGGGATACAATAGCAACAGCCTAGCAACGCCTTAGGGTGGTCTTCCTCATGCTCAAATGAGCCTATAGCTCCTAAAACTCTCCACTCCTGTAGGGTAGCGACAAATCTAAGGTGCCCCTCCTTACATTCATTGTAATAATGCAGCTTTTAACCTTAAGAGAGTAAGTAACTAGGTTAATTGAAATGTTGAGTTCATTGAACTTAAAATAATAAGTTAATAAAGGTAAAGTAGAAACTGTACAACTTAAAAATAAACAGAATAGATTAGATAAAAACTAAAAAAAAATGCAAACACCTATAGTATAGTTATGACTCCTAAAAGCTCTATTTAAAGCCTACAGTTATCCTACTGAAGGCTACAATCATGGATTTCTCTCACTTTTTTGAGTTTAATAAACACTGTTAAACTTTGAAAAGGTACCCTAAGCTGTAAAACCATTTTGAATTTACCGTTTTTGTGATGTCATGGAAAACAACCTGTTTGCATATATCTGCCTATTTAGTTTCGGCAGTTTAACTGTGCCCATTCACACTGAAGTTGTAAGAAGTATTTTATCTTGGACTGCTTTTACAAGAAACATGCAGAATATATGCCCCTTAAAACATCATCATTGCTGTCTCCTGGATATATTTTGTAATATGTAAATATTGTCTGTGTTTTTAAGAGTGATTTTGTGATTGAGTTTTAGAATATTGGTTCTGGAATACCGATGAGTACTCGAAGCCTGGAAAATTGCTGTGCAGGCCAGCCCTAGAAAAATACGTAATAGATGTTATAATAGCACATAAAATTTGACTTTTATTATAAGTCAGCTAGTTTTCTGTTCTGTTCAAAGAAGTGTGACAAAATTGTCTGTTGTAATTGACCATTTGCTAGAGCACATAAAGATTATGTAGAAAAATGCTGGAGTGCTGCTTTAAGATTAAATGCTTAATCTTAAAATTAGAACACATCCATATCCTGCATATGTGTCTGTTTGTAGTGTTAGTTTGTAAATGCTAGTGTGTGTTTATGTGGCAGAGTGAGCTGAGATTTGAGTGTATATTTAAGTTGCTTTGTAGTGAAGCAAAGCGTAGCGCGTGGCGACACCACTAATACTGATCTCTTTAAAGGAATCTCTCAGAGGGATTGCACTCCCAGCTCGTACTACATTCTACTGAATTTGCTTTATTTATCAGTGGTTTAATTGTTTGCGGTTTGTCATTGCATTGTTTTCTTTGCATCTGGGAGAGTTTTGTGAGGATGAGAACCCATTTTTTTTTTCATTAGATGTTTCCACACTGAACGATTAAGCTTTGATCATGAATCATGGAAGAATAAAAAAACAAAAAAAACAACTTTTTAGTTGCAAAATATCTTTACATACTAAGTTCACATGATTTTTTGCTGTGCTTTCTGTGATTACATGAAGAAGGTTATTAAAAATGATATAGTAGTGATGTGACAGTCTAATGAGGAATAATATCAATTGATGCTAGACCCGGACCCAGACCTAGAGAAAGTGATGGATTTTGTGCTTCTATGTGTCACTGCATTCAGTTCAGGGTCAGAGTAGAAACTCGATGGCTTGAACGTTTAATTAAGAAGCTGCCTGATGACCTTGTTGAACTTGCCTTGCCCTGGACCACATGAGACTGCAGTACTTTCACTCATCGGCTTAATGCCAATTTATCCTCTTTCTCATCCTTATTGAGGCCATGGACCTAGCCAGAGCTGCAAAAACCAGCAAACTAAGTAAAAGTAATTTCACCTGCAGAAATGTAATACAGTTGTTAATTTTGACCATTGTTTGCTTTGTCTGATGTCTGTATGTGTGTTTATCTGGTGTAGGCCATTGTGGTTTATGCAGACTAAGTTAGAGAAAAAATTCTAGTTATCATGCTGCGAGTCCAGGGTGTAAATGACTGAGGGGCTTAACGATTTCAGAACTATTGACGCTGTCTCTTCCATATAATGGAAAATACATTCTTATTTCTCAAATGAGTGTATTAGGGCTTACAGCATTTATCGTTATTGTGATGCATTCATCACGGTATGTCAAAGTATGCTTTTCTGAGCATATCATGGACATTATCAGTACTTAAAACACTTTCCAGCTGCATATTTGATTACAAAGAGAGCATAATTAGTCCTGTTTTATTGGATTTAGTGCAGTATGTGAAATATGACAGATAAATCTATGTATCCATAGTTTTGATTGTATTTTTTAAACGTGGCACTGCTTTGTCTTTTCCAGTTTATTGATGTCAGAAAAAAAATGACATCATGTATCATGAAAATCTCTTGAGGTATTGTGAGATTTTTGCTTTATTGCTCACCTGTAAGCAACACTGGTTATTATCTAGCATGATATTTTTTGTTTGTATAAAGAAATAAACAACATTAATGAAAAAAAAATAATCCAATCGTGAACTGTAATGCATTTCTGTAATGCACTTCAATTCCACCCGCTAGTTAGGACTCCCCCAATCACACGATCCTACCAGTGCTAGGAGGACGAAGGCTAGCACAGGCTTTCTCCGAGACCTGAAGCACCATTGCATCTTTTCAAACTGCCGCTCACGCGACATCATTGGACAACCGAATGCACTCGGAGGAAAGCGCCAACCGCCAGATCTGTTGCATCAGCTGACTAGCATTGCATTGAGTGATGGAGGGAGAAGGGGGGCCATCCTACCCACCCAGAGAGCGAGGCCAATTGTGCTCTCTTGGACTCCCGGCCAAGGATGGCTGTAGCATCACCAGGGATCGAACTCGTGATCTCTTGATTATAGGGCTGACGCTCAGACGGTTGCATCACTTGGGAGCCTGCTTTGTCCTGTAATGTAATTGAAGTGTGTTAACTGTTGACTTAAGAAGTTTAGGTCACTTGTTCAGAGTATTGTTTGATTATACACAATGGGTCGTTTCTCAGACAGGAACTTAGCCTACTCCTGTACTACATTTCCTTTTAGTGGAGAATTACCATTCAGAATGCTGTGTAGTCCAGAACAAGACTTAATCCATGTCTGGGAAACTGACTCTTTATGTCCAAAAGTATCCTGACAGCTCTTTTAATTAATGAATTCAGTTACTTTAAGATGCACCCATTACTGACACAGTTGTTCAATTACACACACAGCTTGTATAAGAGGGTTGTGGAGCAGGTGAAGTGCATTCTCTGTAGTGATGGAGTACCATTTGAATTTGAGTGGCATTTGTGATACAGAACTAATCATCCGACATCAGTACCTGATCTCACTAATGCTCTTGTGGCTAAATGCAATCAAATTCTCACAGCAATGTTCCAACATCTAGTGTAAAGCCTTCCCAGAAGAGTAGAGGCTGTTGCTGTGGAAAACAGAGACAAATTCCCTATAAATACCCTTGATTTCTGAAGACATTGGATTAGCAGGTGTCTACAATGTTTGGTTGTATACCGTACTGTGCAAAAGTCAGAGACCACATCTTTTATTAAATTTCCAGTCAAAACAGCAACTAAGTACAATTAATTCATTCATCAGTGTCAGGAATAAAAACAGGAAACATATGTAACAGAAATGATAAAGTATAATATCAAATCTATCTGTTTTTAATTTGTCCACTCTTTACTTTTGTGTACCATACTGCCACTTTAACTTAGACCTGTAAGTTAGCTAGGTTGGACATCAAAATCAAAAATATCACCAGCAGATCAACAGCACTTAAAGCTTTTATCTTCGAGAGAGAGGAGAAAATCAAGCTCCACTTTTGCTTCAGATCTGAAAAAATCCACAGGTGTTTCCATCCATCCTTCCACTGTTAACACTGTGTACCTGTCAAGAAGCTGTTACTGGGAAAAGAAAATACACAAAAAAGAAGAAAATCTAAACCACAAAACACAGAAATTGGACATCTGGGATGAGGAATAAGGTTTTATGGACTGATGAGGCTAAATTTTGTAATTGTCATTACTTGGATTGTAAAAATACAGCCTGCTACTAAGACTGATCTAGCCATTAGGTTGCCGGATGTCTCTGCCAGGTGTCTTTGCCTAGTGAAACATGAGGGGAAGCAGTACAGCCACTTACACAGGAAATCTAATGATGTGGATCTTTTCACGAAAGTGTAGACCTGTTTTATTTTACATAGCTGTACAAAGATAGAGTAAAAAGGCTAACCTAACCACCCCCCAGTGTCACTGTATAATTCTTTGTGATAACACTCTGTGCGGATCCTTTAAAGCATTCTGCACTTTCAGCCAGGCTGTGACTGTGTCTTTTAGCTCAAATGCAAGTGTAAATCCTAGGAATGTGCCTCGGAAGTGATGGATAAAGCAAAGACATGTTGAATTCATTTTGTGTACTTCTTATTCAGCTCCTTTTTCCGAACTTACTCGTGCCTCCAATCTTGCGTTTGTATATTTAAGAAGAGCACTGCAGTTTCCCCCTCAACACACTACAGTAGCACGGGGCCTAGCGGGATCAAACTGTCTCCCAATGATGATTTATTGAGGGAGAGGGTGAGAGATTTCACTTTATACTGCAGCGCTGAATAAAATATCTCTTCATACAGCATGCAAGGGTCTCTTTTTAACGACTGTCTTCTAATATGTTTTTCTCTGAAAGATGTGTGAACATCTTCATTAAGTGAGAGATCTTGATCTTCGCTGCTGTTTGTGTTCTTTCGTTTTTCTTTCTGCTAATTATTTATTTATTTATTTATTTTTGGTTGAATTCTTGCCATGTCTGGCATTGCATTGCAGGGAGCTTTGCAAATAAGCTTTCCAGAAGCTTTCCAGGGACCGTATCTGGTGTGCTTGACGTTTATTATCCCGACTCTCACAATAACGGGCGATTATATTTGTGTCCGCTGACAACCAACATAATCAAACACGAGCACCCATCCAAGACCTAATTTTGTAAAGCATCACACACATTTGTCCTTTCATGTCTCATTTGCAGGAACTGTGATTCTGCTATGGAACATCTATAAGTAATCGTGATGGGTCTTTAGCTCATTATCTGAAAATATGATGTAGTGTCATTAAGACTGTAAATTTAGTCTTCATTTATTCTGCCTCTCTCTCTCTTTAATTTTTTTGGCTACTCCATCTTTACTCAGAGATGCTTTATGTAGAGAAACATTCTTAGCTTTCAATGTAAGTCAGTGTAAAAAATACATATATATATTCCTATTAAATTTTGAGCTTTTCTATTGGACTGTTCTCACAATATAAAGGACAAATGGACAGCTACCATGCTCAAATGATGTTAAAAAGAAAATGTACAAAAATAAAGATACAGTGACAAAATGTTAGTTCTAGGCTGGGATGCCCCTTTAAAGATGCACAAATTTGGAGCATATAAGAGACCTTCTGGCAGCTGGTTCCAGCTTTGGGCAGAATAAGAGCTAAATGCAGCCTCACCATGCTTTGTTCTAATTTTAGGCACTGCTAGCTGACCAGTCTCTAGTGATCTGACAGTTTACATATCTGCCTGTTCAGCCTAAAGCAGTTTAGCCTCACTCATTCACGAGGAAGTTATAAGAGGTTTCAGCCTGTACTGCTTTTTGAATGAGGCCAATATAATGCAGCCAATCAAAACAGAGATCATTTACGTAAATCAGCCTTAAAGGCTCAGTATCAATAAAGCCTGTTTAATTTTAAGAAATAAAGAAAAGATGGACAATGGTTATCTAAGAATGAATTATAACCATTTTTGGCACATAAAATCTAAAACATGCATTTACAAATGTGGTGCATAAAAATGCATTGTGTTCTTTGGTGTATGTGTTTGACCAAGTTGGTGAGAGTTTGGAGAAACAGACTGCATGTTTGTCCCTTTCTGTTGTCTCGTGTGCTCTTCCTCCAGAGCCAGTGGCACTGTTGTCGCGTGAACGTTTAATTGGCGTCCTCCAGTCAGAATGAGACATTGGCTCATTACAACCCAGACCTTCCAGTACAGTGGGGTGTGTGGATGCGTGTAGATGTGTGTGTTTTTGTGCCAGCCCAGCAGACTCTCTTGGTTAGGACCTTACTCAGAAAAATGCTGTATCATCACTTATATCTGTATTCAGGCCCTCTGAACACCCCTCATCCCCCTGTCCTCCTCTAGCTCTGCTACAGGAGCCTCAGCAGTATGAGTCTTCATAGAAGTCACTTAGAGATTGCCCTCAGGGCTCAGGCATTTGGAGCAGAAAGTGCATAAGTGTGATTTTGCTGAACCGTGTACAGTAATGTCTCTCCACCACATCAGCAGTTTGAATGAGTAATAAAATTAAAGGGTCCATTTATTATACTTTTTTTCTCCTAAAATCCACTTATGTTTGTGTGGTTTTATGTAGCAAAAACACTTATAATTCATTTTTACACGATCATTTTCCAACCTCTCTTTATCCCTTAAAATGAAAGGTTTATGCTACTGCGCCTTTAAGACTCATTTATGTAAATTTTGATTGGCTGGGCTAAAACACGTCCAGGCTGAAACAGATGCAAGAGACAGTTAAATTCAGACCACTTGTTTTGGACATCTGAATCCTTTGGAAGCCTGCAATGATACATTTGTTTGTTTATGCACAATTTTAAAGATCCTGTATTCTACAATTTTCTTGTTTCTTGTAGTTTATATTTTCACCCAAGGTCCACTTATAACATTAATGTGATTTTATGAACGAAAAACAACCATAATTGATTTTTACATGACCATATTCCACCCTGTCTTTATCCCTTGGAATAAAACAGGCTGTTTCTGTTGCTGTGCCTTTAAGACTGACATATGTAAATGAGCTGTGTTATGATTGCCTACCCTAACTTGTGCCTCCTTAGAACTTCAGCATGAATTGGCAAGCCTGAAATGCTGTAGACTGAATAGACGGATTTATGTAAATTAGTTGTTGTTTTGTGACATCACAAAAACACTGAATTCCAAACAGGTTGCTTTTTGCAGCTTAGTTTCAGTATATAGACTGTTTGGACTGAGGAGTGAACAACATGTTTTGAATCTTCAACAATGTTTACATACTACATTCGCATACTACTCCAACATATCAGTGGGATGTCTGGCTACAGAATGTCTGCAGTAACAACTTCATCGTGAATGGGAGAGCTAAACTGCTGTAGGCTGAACGGGTGGATGTATGCAAATGTGTTCCTGGTTGTGACAGTACAGACATGATGAATTAAAAATGGGCACTTTAGCACATATATGGACAGTATGGGCTGTGCATTTTAAAGTTTTTACATGGTTCAAACTTTTATTTAAAAAAAAAAGTGAAAATTCAGTTTTACATGATCTGGCCCCATTTAAGTGAGTGTATAGAGCACTGGGATTTGGCCCTGTGTGAGAAGACACACACACACACCCTTGAGATCAGCTTTAGTTCCTTTTCTACCCTCTTCACATGCTCTTTCTTTATGCTTACCACCCATACTTACATGCTGTAAGCCTTTGCCTTTCCTAATCTAGTATTATGGCTGTGCACAAATGCAGCCAGGCTTGGGGATGAAGCTGAGTTTGGATGGCTGGCACTGGGTTTGTGCGTTTTCGATCTGTAGGGATCCGTATAAGCATTGTGAGCCAGCCTGCAGCACACGTGCTACAGTGGCCTGTGACTCAGCCTGCTGAATATTTCATAGCAGCTTGGTTATTGAGCAGGGAGATATTACAAGGGCTCCGCTTTGTAGGGAGTACACTGTCGTTGCTCATAATATCACTGTCATCATCATATACACTGTCACGTCTTTGATATGACCATGAATCTTTTATTCAACCCTCTTGGAGAATTCTAAGATTTTTTTTTTTTTTTTGCTATTCTAAGGCAGGTGTTACATGAGAGGGGGAGGGTCTGTTTGGAATGAAGAGAGATGTTCTCTTCAGGCTGCCTATCTACTGTACTGTGCAAAAATCTTAGGCCACCTGAGAGTGTATATGTATATATTTCTACCCTGTTCTCAGCACTGCAGTAACACTGATGTGGTGGTGTGTTAGTGTGTGTTGCGCTGGTATGAGTGGATCAGACACAGCAGCGTGCTGGAGTTTTTAAACACTGTATCCACTCACTGTCCACTCTCTTAGACACTCCTACCTTGTCAGTCCACCTTGTAGATGTAAAGTCAGAGACGATAGCTCATCTGCTGCTGCATAGTTTGTGTTGGTCATCCTCTAGTCCTTCATCAGTGGTCACAGGACGCTGGTCACAGGACGCTGCCCACAGGACGCTGTTGACTGGATATTTTTGGTTGGTGGACTATTCTCAGTCCAGCAGTGACATTGAGGTGTTTAAAAACTCCAGCAGCACTGCTGTGTCTGATCCACTCAGACCAGCACAACACACACTAACACACCACCACCACGTCAGTGTTACTGCAGTGCTGAGAATGATCCACCACCCAAATAGTACCTGCTCTGTGAGGGTCCATGGGGTCCTGACCACTGAAGAACAGGGTAAAATGAGGCTAATAAAGTATGCAGAGAAACAGATGGACTACAGTCTGTAATTAGAACTACTAGAATTAGTGCACCTATACAATAAGTGGAGCTGATAAAATGGACAGTGAGCATAGAAACAAGGAGGTGGTCATAATGTTATGCCTAATCGGTGTGTATATATATATATATATATATATATATATATATATATATATGTATATATATTGCGTTAAATGGCAAGCATAACACTTTGAGAAAGTAGTATAAATACACTGTCATAAATGTATTCCATTATAATACATGATAAAGTAACATATTCAGAGTACATTTTTATGTAATTCACGCTGTTCCTCATTGTTACTGCTTGCCAGTTTTCTTTGTGTAATTCTACTATTAGGATGTTTCATGAAAAATTTACTTACTTAAATGAAGTAACAAAATTTGTTATTTTGTCTCTCATTGCCTGCTTCAGTCCACCGCTGCTCCCATAATCACACTCATCAACTAAGCAAACTATTTGCCGTATCCCAATAACAAACTCTTGGGAAACTGACTGTCAAGTTGGTAGCTGTGTTATGACATGTATGTAATTTGTCACAAAATGCATTCATGAGTCCAGTACAACAGCGAAGCTGAGTGAACGTGTTCACCACTGAGGACACTGTTCAGTTCCATCATTTCCAAAAGAGTTTAGTAGTGCTAAGATTAATAACTAGCTCATCACATTGATTTATCAGTCTACTCAGGCTTTAGCAGCAACGTCAGTGTTTGTGAAGAAGCAGTGTTTGTCTTTAGAGTTTGTCTTCACAAGCTGTGCCCCGATGAAGTAAAATAGTTACTAAAAAGGCATGGATTGTGAGTATTTTAAAGATGCTGTATTTAGTGGTTAAGTATTCTAAAAGTGTTCTTGTAAAAATTAAAGGGTACAGATGCTTAATTTCTGTATTTTCAATGCTTATTCCGAATACTTGTATTCCGTTACATGAAATCCTGCAAGTGGGCAGAGCTTAATTTGTGGCCAGGTGTCAACAGTTTATAATTGTGCCTTGGAGATGCATTGCAATCGATCAGGAACGTGAAACATTTGTAGTGTCAATGCCAAAGTTTCCTGATGCCCAACTGATGCATCCCTGATGTCATCATAGCAGACTGAATTGTTTCTCTGTCTCTTCCCCCCTATTTGTGTTAGCAGTCCATATTCTGTTTGCAGTCCATGTGGTCTACATATCAGTCTGTATATGTCCACAAACAAGGATTCACAGCACGTTTATGTTTGACAACAAATAGAGTTAGAGACTGATGTAGTAAACGTGTGTGGTACCGGTCCTCCTGTCACAAAATCTGACCATAAGTGCTCACTAGAGATGCATTCATGATACTTGGAAAAACACAGATGTTAATATCACGTAGGAAAATGGCCTTTGAGACATTTTGGGGCACATCCTGCAGTATCATATGTGAGATGACTGCTTTGTGAACCAAAACAAACACAAAAGGTAAAAGAGCTGATGCAGAAACAGGCGTGATGAGATAATAAGATGGATGGAAAACAGGAATGTGTGATATTATCAAACAGCCATAACTTGTGTGTAAACTTAGAAAGGAACAATTCACAGTGGAGTTAATTTAGTTGTACTGTAGTGCATGTAAACAGCACTATAAATAGATAGTCTTTTGTATAACTGCTTGTTTTGTGTCAAGTATTGTGTACATGTAAATGTAGTAATTGTAATTTAAAGGATGCCCTAACGGGTGAAGACATGCCAGTGCCACTGCTGAGAGTGATCCACTACCCAAATAATAGTAGAGAATGGACTAGAGTCTGTAATTGTAGAACCACAAAGTCCACCTGTATAGTAAAATTGGCAGACATAATGTAGGTATACTATGAAGTGGGTGGTTGATATGACCTATTGTATGGCTAAAACAGTTATTCTTTTGGACAGGTCAACTCTGCAAATATTAACTGGGGCTCTGGTTCAGTTTCAGAATCAAAACAAACTACAAAAGGCTCAACAAGCTAGTAAAAACTGGTTTAAAACTTCATTCACACACACTTTTAGAGGCTCTTGATTTTGGAAAGCTAGACTGGTTAACAGTGGAAAGTATTTATAAACAGTTATTTATTTTAAGAAGCTGCTAAAATAGTTGAAAGCACATTACTGAAGGACTTCATAAATTATTTTTCTATTCATTAGAGACACACTCATTATGCAAGAAACGGCTCCACAAATTTTATTCCATCTAGTTTTAAAACCCACTTGGCTTTGCTGTGGAACAGATTTCCCATAGAACTGAAGTGTAGCAATATTAGCAATATGTTAGAAAGCTAAGTTTACTTTTTTAACATTTCCCTCTAATAGAAAATCAACCTTGCTGTCTGCCTGTTCGGTGCTGTTTTTTATTGCATTGTTGTCCAGCAGGGATTGTCTGTTTGTTTCATTTAATGAGGGCTACAATGGAAATAAGCTGTAAGGTTTTATTGTGTTTAATGGCTACTGAGGTGTTTTGCATTTTCAACATCAAATAATTTGAATCAATTAATCAATCAGTCAGTCAGTCATTCAGTCAGTCAGTCAGTCAATGAGTCAACCTGTTTCCTGCTTCAGGAACATTCCAGTAAGAATGTATTTGCTTTCTTTAAGCTGTACTTGCTATCTTTTCACTCTAAAGTACACAGCTGTGTCTCTGTGAACAGTCAGTGCCGGGGCGATCTCTAGGCCTTTTGGAGAGAGGTTTTCGGTCCCAAACCACTTAGCCTTATTTCATCAGGCCACATCAAAAGTCTGAAATGCTTTTGTTATTTCCATTATTGCCCCATAAAAAGGCATCAAATTGGTCATTACCTTGACTTAATGAGAAAAATGTCTGCTTCAGTGGAGGAGAGATGGCATTTACAGAGAAACTAATGCCTGAAATGACAAACGGGTGACTACCACACACCCCCCCTTTCCTATCCATCACATGATGTTTCAGTGAGCGCTTCAGGGGAGAAAATGCCCCCTCCTCCAGAGAGGACCACCCACGAGTGTGTCTTCACCAGATTTGATTAGGTGAGGAATTTGAAGTAATGCGGAGTTTTCATGGCATGATGTAGTTGGTTGCAGAAGAATCAGAGGCTGGAGTGTCAATACTGGAGAGAACAGCAGCTGATAGAATTCATACAGAACAGAAACACTCATGTGACTGGAAGCAGGATACAGTGTCCCTGAAAGCCATGGTCATTAAGCCCAGCTAATCCTGGTCTTTTTCTTCTGAGCAGTCACTTCAGGGGCTCGGAGCAGACAGAACCTACTGCAGGGTTTATTTTGCAGTGTCCTATTCTCTCCTCTGTCTCTCCCCAGTCCCTTCTCACTTACAAGATAAATACATTACTTGGCAAGGCACAAATAGTGGCTTTGATGCAAACATTTGTTTGTTTTTTTCTTTTAATATTTTTTTATGTGGGCTTTCATTCTCAAAACAAACTCTCACTTCAGTAGGAAAGTGCAGCTACTGTGAGTTACAGCAGGATACAGAAAGCAGGAGAAGTACACAAAGAAACAAAGTAAGAATGTGTGACTTAACATGCACTTACAGAGTCCGGGCCAGATTCATAAACTCAGCAGGATTTTTAGCAGTGTCCTAGACAATCAAAATCGAGATGTAAATGGGGTCATTCATATTAAAGACCCATGCCAATTGGAGCTCTGGTTGGCTGACAGAATGAAAAAAACAAGGAAAATCAACATTCGCAGAAACAGAGCTATGAACTTTAAAGGAAGAAGTGCTGGCAATAATAGTAAATTGTTTGAAGAAGATATTTTAACTTTAAATCACGAAGTTCAGAAAATGTTGTTTATACTAGAAAAATGACGTGTATAAAAATCGAGTTACAACTTAATGATAATGAAAAAATTAAATTCCTCCAGTAAATATTGAATATAGGCTTGTAAAAATTCAATTTTTAAATTTTTACTGATAAATATGTTCAGGAATTTATGTAGTTGCAGTGTTGCAGTGTGTTGCCTGAAGTATGACATTTCGTTTCAATGTATACACATTATATTGAGGAATGACAGTAAAGACCACTTGATTTAAAATTTCAAATTGTAAATTGTAAATTCCTTTGTAAAACCTATTGCAAATTGAAAATTTAAATTAATTAAAAATATAAATTAATAGTTAAAACTTCTTGCAATAACACTGATTCACCATTCGGTCAAATTACTCTTCACTCATTTGGATTACAAGCTAAACCTTCTTACCATACACAGGAGGGGGATTCACTAAACATGGAATTTGATACAGAAGAAAGAAGCACAGTGCCAGTTAAACCTGCTGATCTGAAATCCTGCTTGACTACTACTCACATTGCACAAGTGGTAAAACTTCCTGGCAATCCTCATTTATGAATGAGAAAACATGTTGCCATGCTGCTTGCTTTGCTAAGGTGTGTTTTATGAATTTTACCCTATATCTTTGTTCCATAGACCAGACACATACAAAAGTACTAAACTGTCCCTGGAGTGGTATCCACAAGGGTGCATCTTCAGTACCTTTAGTTAGTGAACATCAATGTACCATAATCCATTAATTGCGGTTTAGTTTTTATGTTGTTTTGATTCCACACCCTGTTTTGTTTCCAGCCTTTTTACTTTATTGTTCTATTTTAGAACATTAGGTTATGATGAGCTACAGGTACCTTTCCCATGGGAAAACCTTTCATTTACATTGTTTGTACCTTGATAAACAAAACATGCACCTGTACAGTGCTTTTTGTGATCTGTGTCACTTGTACCACTTTTGCTGTGGCACAGCATGTTAATGCCAGATTACATCAGTGTAAGCACCTTCATTATTAACAATGTTTTTGTTTTTTTTGTGAGATGACAAGCAGTGCATCTGGTGTCTGGTGGCTTTGAAGTGTCTGAGTAGTTACCTTACTTGCTAGTTGGCTACTTTAGCATGTACTGATATGAAACAGCGCACACCCACAGACTCAAGCCTGTAGAGTTCAGCAAAGTTTCAGTTTTTCCTGAATGTGAATTGATGCATTAGCCATCTTGTTTTCTACTTTGCTTAGCTTAACACTAGTTGTGCTGACATGAAGTAATTCAGTGCTTTTTTTTTGTGCTCACAGATTCACACAAATGTCTGCCATTACACAGAATCATGTGTAGATTAAAATAAGGCAATACTTTTCTTTGTCAAGTATAAAAATAAGAGCAAAAACACTTGTTTTGTGCAGGCTATCATAAAAGCTAATAACGTTAGTGTTAGCTTCCTAACAAGTTTGCATCTGTTTAGTAAAGCTTAAAAAATATTATAATTATGAAAATAGCAGTTAACACATCAGCATATTCTGGCA
The DNA here is from genome assembly GCF_904425465.1 of Colossoma macropomum. Taxonomy (NCBI): domain Eukaryota; kingdom Metazoa; phylum Chordata; class Actinopteri; order Characiformes; family Serrasalmidae; genus Colossoma; species Colossoma macropomum. Next base: position 17,825,985 of record NW_023494795.1, on the reverse strand, counting down.
TATTCTGGCTTCCAGTATGGTGAACTTATTGGTCATGTAATAGTGCTTAGTTACTTTATGTTCACCTGAAAGAGGAAATAATTTGCTAAATTGTTACCTTCAGCTTCAAGTGTTAGCAAAGTCAAGAGTTTGAGTGCCATTAGGTCCTGTTGGTAACTTGTCTTGAGCAAATACCAGAAATCATAAAACTGGAGTCTTTGATACTCGACAAAACTGAACAAGTACAGTTCGTTTTCTGTTTTCTGAAAAACTCTTGAGTCTGAACTCCCCTATTCGCTCTCTTCCACTCTCCTTTCTCTCTGTATTTATTTCTCTCTGTCTGCTCTCTTTGCAGTATGGGTTAAAGTGGGTATATTAGTGCATTCTGTTTGTTCTGTTCTCCTGCTATGTGGCCTCTCTAGGCCTGAGGCGTGAGGCTTCTTGCTGTGTTTGCATGACCTTTGCGCTGACGGTGTGCCCAGCCACTGAAAACGTCAGCACTATCAGTTAACACTAAGCTGCGGGTAATCCCTGCTTAATTACTCAGCTTATCACAAGCATATGCATTGGTGTCTGACATGATTTATGGAAGCCTCATTTACTGTGCTGCTGATGCTTTTTATTTGAGAATGTGTGTATGTGTGTGTAATTTGTGTCTGACTGTGCGAGGATTACATATACCTGTATATGAAGGTCTGCAGGCATGTATGAATGTACTCATATCTGTATAAAATACTGTGTTAAAGTAAGAGAGCACACTTTATTTATTTAAATAGTCATTTCAGCATCAAATACAAAAAAGCGTATTTTTTAACAGAAAATTACACCCTGAGGTCTCAACAACTGAATGTAATATAAGTTTTATCAGTATTTATTAGTGTGTCTGCAGGAATGTTTTTCCACCACCAAAGTTCAGTGTAAAATGTTGGTTGCATTTCCTACTCATTACCATCTGAGTAATCCCAAACACATTCAGTAAAATTGAGGTCTGGACTGGTCTATTGTTTTGAAAACACCACCAACTTCTTTATTTGACTTGCAGATATTCTTCTTTATTGCCAGTCTGTAACAGCCAGTAATGCTTATTTAGCTACACATCCTGTCAGACCCATGTTTTCTCCCCTATCTCTCGAACATGTCTGATGGTTACAGTTTTGGTGGTGTAGCAGGTCTTGCCTGGTTCTTAGGGGTCCTGTTACCTCTAATTCTTTCAGTAATTGGCCCCTGCAACAAAAATAGTATGTATGACATTTTTTGTAAAAATCATTCAAGCATGGAATGACATTGTTTATGTCCTGTATGTAAAAATGAAGGGGCCACTAAAATGTAAATAAAGCATAGTTTGCCATTTTAATGTACAAAGGTTGTACAAAATAAATAAATAAAAACAAATAACTTCTTATTCAAAAAAATGGGATTAAATACATGTCTTTTTGTTGGAGGGGCTCAAATAATAACTCCAGTTTAGTTTCATTTGCCTTTCCCCTTCCTTACTCAAGTGGAACATTTTATATCCAATCTCCTCAGAAATATCCCCTGAAAAATTGGAATTGTGTACTTAATGGCTGTTTTGACTGGAAAAGAAATAAATGAAGGGTGGTCTCTGACTTTTGTACAGTAGTGTGTGCATGTGTGTGTGTGTGTCTTTGCATTATGGAATGCATTCACACTCACAGGGAGCTGTTTTAGATTATATTTCTGTTGATGGGCCTCTAATGTTTGTTCCACAGTGCCTAACCTAATAAAACCATAAGAGCTTGTGTTCACATAAATAGGTGAATTATTGGTTCACAATTGATCTGCATCATGGCTAAATGGCCTACATCTTACCTAGAAATTACAAGCTGCATCAAGACAAAAGTTATTACCATTACTCAGCTTGCTCTCACCACCACCATACACTGAATTAGTGTTTTAGTTTCCATAGACAATAGACACAATGGACAGTGTTTATCAAACTCCTGAATATCTAAGCTTGCGCTATGGAAAGGGGATAAACTCTCACTTTTGGGCAGAAATTCTTATCAGACCAGTCTTTCTAGGCAGGTAGCTCCAAACTGTAGGAACATTCTGATAACAAGCAGATCCGTTTTTAAATTTTAACGCAATTTCTGAACCAACAAGATATCATTATGACCAACATGGTCACATGCTCTTCAGTATAGGGTGCAAGCAAGGAACCCTGGATTAATTGCAAGCTATAAAAACTTTCAAAGACCATTTTGATGAAAAATGAAGAGAAATTGTTCATAATATGTTTATTCAATGAATTTTAGATAATAATATCTGCAGTAGGACATATTTGCTTCTTTTAATCTGAACCATGTAGTTCCTAATGCCAGTCCTGGGAATACACACTCAGCACATTTTGGTGTTTACTACTTTAATACACCTGACCCAGCACACCAGGGGCTTGTTAATTAGTTAATAAGTTGAATCAGGTGTGCTAGATAAGGGAAAGCAAAAGATGTGCAGAGTATGAGGTTCCCAAGACTGTCATTGGGAACCTCTAGTGCAACTCTTTTCTTATTACTCCAGTAAACATGCTGGAGTTGTGATGTATTTGCCGTTCATTCAGCTCTTACCCTTAGTATGAACACATGCATAAACATCAATAATTTAGTTGGATATCGCAAACCCTATTTAAATTCTGTTATTGTCAGCTATCTTAGTGGGCTACCCAGCTCTGAACTCTGATCCACATTGATTAATTAGACTAGAGTAAGCTTGTTTTGTACTAGAGCCAATGTGACCTGGCAGTCTTGTGGAAAAATGTAAGCAATTATGCTTTAAACAATCATTTTTGCAGCTTTATCACCACCAACTCTTCCCATGCTGGACAATATAATATAAGATTTGTGTTTTTCTTAAATTTGCCATAATCATTTCAGTTGTATTTATTACTGCAAATTAAGTTTAAATTAAATATTTTTTTTAAAAGTTCTTTTATTTTGTATATTATTGTATTGCTTTTATTTTATTGTTTGTCTTATGGGACCCATTGTATAAATAAATGACAAATTCATTAATGACGATATATTTCTACACTGTACATAGATGACACATAGTCACTGTGCAGAAGTCAGTGACTACTTTTCTATTAGCTGTGCTCCCATGGAAAAAGATAAACAATTATAGATTTTGCGACTTTACCACAACCAACTCTTTCACTGCAACCCACAACTTGAAACCACTGGACTATGCAAGCTCTTACATCCCTGCAGTATTAATGGCACTCTTGTTAAAGATGAACGGACAGGCTATGAATATATTTCTTTGTTGCTTGTCAGCTTGATTTTACAGTAAAAACATTAAACATCTAATTTTAGTGAGGCAAAATTCTTAAAAAACTCAAACACGTGTATCACAGTTGTTGGCATCATTTGGTATTTTTCAGGACTCATCCTTTACTAACACCATTGACTCTTCTCTCTTAACACTGGATAAGGAGCGAGGATATATAAAAGGATCTGGGGCTATTCGTCCATATAAAATCTTGCCTTTGGCTTGTGAACCGTTCACGTTCTATATATTCTATAGTGAGCTACTGAATGCAGTGCTTGAAAGAGAACTCTGAGCTTGAATGTAGTGAAATATCAGTGAAACATATCACTACATCACACTGATGGCACGCTGCATTGGATATTGCATTTGTAACTTAGACAGCGCCTTACTATTTGTGTTGGCCATCCTCATTATGTTTATTTTGTACATGTCTTAGGATGAAATACAGCAGACCCTGGGGTTAATATACCTCATTAATTGCGTAGTTTGGTCACTTGCAGTCAATGTTTGATGCACTATGTTTAGCCACTTATTTCCTCAGACTTGTTTGTGAATTATTATTAAATTTTATTTTATTTATTTTGTACGTCTTATGATGAAATACAGCAGGGCTTACAGTTAATTTACCTCATTAATTGCATAGTTTAGTTCCTTGCAGTCCTTGATTCATGCAGTAGTTTAAGACACTTTTGGTTTCTTGAGATTTATTTGTGATTTTTCTTAAACATAATTTATTTTCTCAATTTCTTCCTTCTAATTAGCCAATTTTTAAGGTCTCTTGCATGACAGTAGGCCTGCTGTGGGAGGGCAAAGGGCTGCACGCTGCTCCTGTGATGCGTATCATTTCAATCTGCCAGACATTTGACATTGCTTAAGCCGTCAGTGCTCTTACTGGTGAAGCCTAACAAAACTGCACAAATATACTTAGTGTGGGAAAGAAGTGTCCTATAGCCCTACCTCTCAGTAAGAATGTGGCCACCTCTGTCTTCATATCATATACAGTTAGATACAGCGTGCTCCTATTCTCTTCCAAAAATTCTTTATATATATATATATATATATATATATATATATATATATATATATATATATATATATACTTAACGCTTTCATCTTTGAGAGGATGTGTAGCTGTAACAAAAAAGGAGAAGAAAATAAATAAAAAACAGGCAAAGAAGCTGCTGGTGTTCTCAGAACAATGGACTGACCACCCTAGAGTCCAGACCTCAGCATCATTGTTTTTGGGATTACTTGGATTGTGAGAAACATAAAAACAACCAACTTCTAAGACTGAACTTCAGAGGTGTGGAAAAATGTCCCTACAGATTTATCATATGTCTCTCAAAAAATGGAAACTATATGTTAAACTCAAAATGCTGGACAACGTGTATTAATTTTAGTTGTTAAGGCTTTTGTGTCATTTTCTGTTAAACAAATGTTTCTGTTTTTCCTGAACTTGAACTGAGTAGGTTGTGGTAAATGGCCCATGGAAATTAAATAATACCATAAAATGGTGTCTGACTTTTACACAGTTCTATGTCATGTGGGAATCAAATACTAATTTGCTTGGTACATACCACTAAATGATTTTTTTACTGGGTGCAGGTTGTGATATCTTGACATTGGAGTAACTTGTGAGATAGTGTATGCAGTGTGGTGTTTACACTTACTTTTGACAGGCTATTTTGCTTCTTTGCTATTTTGCTTCTAGTACTTTGGCATATCCATGCTTATGTATTTAGGATGCTTAGGGGAAGAAATGAGAGGCAATCCACTGCAGTGAAACAGCAGAGAGAAAGCTAATAACTTTCTGTCTGACCGACATAGCCTTCCTCTCTGCCAGCACAGCCCTGATCTCTCTGCAGACATTTCTACTACCTCTTGCTTCAGTCTGGCCTTTGATTTTTATTCAGCAGCTCTCCTAAGGGATCTTAAGATTTCCGTCTCTCTTTCACAGCTCTCCTGTACGCCACCATCTTTGGAAACGTGACTACCATCTTCCAGCAGATGTACACCAACACCAATCGCTACCACGAGATGCTGAACAATGTGCGTGACTTTCTGAAGCTCTATCAGGTGCCCAAAGGCCTGAGCGAAAGAGTCATGGACTACATTGTCTCCACGTGGGCCATGTCCAAAGGCATAGACACAGAGAAGGTAAAAAAGCTTCTACCTCTTCATTTTTAAGTGTTATCTTTGTGTCATCTTCTAAAATATTCCCCAACATCTGTATAAAGAATACTGTTTTCCGATGGAAAGAATGACACAAGAAAGCACTTTTTAGCTCTTTGAGGAAGTCTGATTACTTGTCGGCCAGGTGGCTTTCGGATTTTACTAGTTTTGTTGCCCCAACTTTTCCAAAAATTGTAGGAATAAAGCAACTTCATTTCCTTATTTGTGTTTGAGTTTGACCAGTGGCACATGTGAATTCCTTAAGCTTCTCTGCCCATCCAAGTAAAGTTAAAATACACCATCAATTTAGTGTCAAACAGAGGTGGGTAGTGTCAAGTTATGTTTACTATAGTAAAATATTGATGGAATGTACTCTCCTGAGTATTTTCAAGTCATAATACTTTTACTTCTACTCAAGTATATTATATAGAAAAGGACTACAAAATGAACTCTACTCTTTACTCACTAATATTACATTTTAGACATTCATAACTTTTCTGTTTGGTCTGAACCAGAATAGCAGGTTTGAAAGGTGCCTCGGACCATGGTCTGGACCAAAGGACCAAAATTTGGTCTGACCAGAAGAGGTGGTCTCGGTTTGGGTCAAACTAAACCATGGTTTGGTTCTTTTGCATTGTGAAAACGCTTTCAGACCTATTACAGGAAGTTGAGGCAGGCTACATTGTCATCCATTAAACAGTAGAAGAAGTCAGCCAGTAGAGAAGCAGTAGAGAAGTCAGCTTAGCAACAGTACCACATGGGGAGGAGGTGAAATATTTAATTGTAATTTGATCCGACAAAAACGTCAAAAAGTCAACTAGAAAAAATGCATAAAAACCTTATACTTTATACCTTATTTCCTGAGGATGAGGGAGGATATTATATTTTTTTTCCTTTCAAATGGAAAGGACTACTCACTGAATTGACAAAGCACCAACATCAGACTCACACTCGTCTACAAACCAATCAATGTTAAGTATAAAGAGACACAGCCCACGGATGTGATGATGACAGGACACAATTTTGTCTTGCAAAGTTCTTTAGTGCACTCACTAAATTGCAATGTAAAAGCAAAACTAACCAGATAAAATGTATACAGTGTTCCAAAAACATGAACCATGGTTCGGACTTTCAGGTGTGAAAATGCCCTTAGTTAATAATTCCTTTTTTATGTTTACTTTCATTATGTGTTGGTGTCAACATCTGTACTGTTTTGTGATTAGTCAAAACTTTGTAGCTTTAGCATTTTCTTTTAGACCAAAAGATCCCATAAAAAGGAGAATAGCGCGTAACAAGCTTCAGTTTCTGTGCTGATAGGTGCTGGGTTTTAAAGTTTGATGGATCATTCATCAATCAATCATTCAAGCAGATTTTGACCTAATAATTTTGTACTTCTTATCAAGTTGTTTTTAGGGAATGTATGTTTGCTTCTACTTGAGACATTATTTTACCCAAGTATTAATGTGTTTATTTTAGTATGGGTTTAAGCTAGACTATTTAAACAATTAAAATCATTGAAAAGAAGGGCATTCTCACACTTGAGCTTTTTTCCTGACCAGGGTCCGTTTGACCCGTGAGTTGGTATGTTTCTCGGAGTGTGAAAGCTGTTTTTGAGTCCAGAAACAGTCCAGAGAACTGATGTCTGGTTCTCTTGAAAACAGTGGTCTGAGTTTTCCTTTGATGTAATCCGCAGCATGTGTGACAGCTATCCGCATGTCAAGTAAGGTAATTCTGCGTAATTCAGTTATTGAGATGTAAACAAAGTTATTCAGAGTGGTCTGTTGTAGAGGAACTTATCAACTCTAATTTCTTTTCACTGATGGTGGAAGGAAGCTGTTAGAACAAAACCTTGTATCTCCACATTTGCTGTTTTTCATTTTGTTCACATAATTTGAAAACACTAGCTGCTCTTTGTACCGTGTCAAACCTTCATGAGGAATTGATCAATAGAAATGGCTCAAAATTACTTAGAATGATTTTTTGGGACAAAATATAGCCATTTTATTTACTATTCAAAACACTTGTTTTGTGAGTTTTATATGTGATGCTGATAATGGTGAAATAGTGGTAAACTTGGGAAAAAAATGGGGGCTATTTTGTACCTCTCCACCAGGAATGAATTTTTAAGACCATGTTTTAGGCCAAAACATTCTCAAAGCTATTATAAAATAATGCTTCTGAGATCAGGCAGTGTATTTGCAGCCATTTCATGTAATAACATTCTGTGAGGGAGCTTTTAGAGGCATTAAGCTCTTTACATGTCTGATTTCTGTCACCACCACTGTGAACAATTCAGACTTAGTAAGTTTCTCTACAGCAGAGCATTTCACATCAAACCCTGAATGACTTTGTTTACATTGTAACCATTTAATTATGCAGAAATTTAGAAAAATCATTGAAATTTGTTTTTAAATTTGTCAAGTTATTCCCGGTTTTCATGTGTTGTAACGATGGGGAAGGAGAAGAGTGCTTGCACTGTGAGTAGTATGAAAAACACATGTTGTGCCATCCTACTCTGGTAAAACTCTTCCCAAGAGACTGCTGTTCATCGTTGTTAGCGTGTCAGAAGCCTACCAGAGGAACATAACAGTAATAGAGTTATGAACCTATTGTCAACCCCTTATTATCAAAAATAGTAAAGGGATGAATGTGATATCTAACATTTTGTAAAAAAAAAAGAAATGTGAACACATGGAATTGTGCAATCAATATATGGTTCGGAACAAAGTCTTGTGTTTAAAAACAAACCTGCGATAATAAGCCCCTCCCTCAAATGACCACAGAATAAGGCATTCGGGCGAGTGTGAGACTGCATTCTTTTCCATGTTGCAGTATTGAAAAAGCAGTGAAATCAGTACTTTGTGCAACCCCACTTAGCAATACAGTCATACTTTTTAGATGTCCTTTCTCTTCTCTGAATAAGTCCTGAAATGAGTAATGTGTGACTTTTGGCCCAGGTGCAGAGGTCCGGGTATAGCAAGCTTTTGCATTAAATTGAAGGAATCAGAGGGCAATTTGCAAAAATATTAAGACTGGATTTTCCTGATCAGTCTCAAAGTTCCATCTTCTCTTTCTAGAAGGAGAGAAGCGTAGATACGCCTCTGCTGTACTTAGAGGTTCTTAAACAGTGGTCAGCCCAGAACTTTGTTATGAGCAATGCCAATAACAAAACAAACTGTAGACAGGGGCGCCAATAGACTCACTTTACTGGGGCCGTGTGCCATAAAGCTTTTTGTTTTATTCTGCATTGCTGAGCAGAACTACAGGACATGCCATGCAGATTCACTGTAGGTACTACATTTCCCATAATGCCACAGCATCTTTCCAAAAGCTTGAGCGGCTCACGCTTTCAATCAGGGCCAATTTATATCAGTTTTTTGCATGGAGTAATGGACATACGTAAATATTTAATGGACATACGTAAATATTTAAAAGAAAATTAGCTATGCAGCAGACAAAGTAATGATAGCTCCGAGCTACGTTTGGCCAGCCACAGCATCAGTTACGTTAGCAAAGTGTGTTGATAATAAAGGGAGCTTTGATAAACAAGTTTGCAGAATGAGTGTCATGGTATAGCCAGTATAACAGTAAACTATTCATCTAGCTAGCATGAACTGATGATGCAAAGACTATCATAATTTCACATATAGTTTTAAGCCACAGACGAATTATTTCACATGCATGTGTGTGACAAAAAATATTCAAAGTCAGAATAGAGTCAGAGCAGGAGGGATAAGAGGAACAGAACAGGGAGAAGGAGACAGAGAGAGAGAGAGAGAGAGAGAGAGAGAGAGAGAGAGGAAAAGGGAAAGGAGTGTCAGAAAAAATTATGGTATTAACAATAATTTCTTTAGTCTTAATTTGTTCCTCGTTTCTCAGCCATGACAGAGTAACACCTACTTTGGAGTTAAATCACTTAATCTGCTCAGTGTCTAAAGGGCTTTTTATCAGATGCACAGTTGCAAACTTACAACTGATTGATAAGCAGAGGGGTACGGCTGTGCACCTCTTAATTCTGTGTGAGCTCCAGTACAACAAGTAGGCTAGAAATGCCCCTGCATTAACCTATTATATAAAATATGATAACTCACTTCTGTCACAGGAAAATGAAACATTTCAGCTCATTATGTCTTGCATATTGACCCAAGACCTATGCTAACTACCTATAAATATTTCTTGTTCTGAATGTGTCTGATGAATTACAGTTACAGCCAAAGAAGGTTAGTGGAGGTTTGTCTATTGGTATTGAAAGATAATCTTTTAAATGCAGTTTGAAAGGCTTAAATCCAATTTCAGAGGAAACTCAGAGGAAGTCAGCGGGGGTTCGACATTATTGCCCGCAATGCCGTGGGCGTGAAAAGGCTCCAGTGAGCAAAGCTTGTCTCTGTAAATGTGTTGAGAGCTGCCTTTGACACAGACACAGAGGAAGCTCAACACTCTTTACTGCTTGCATGTGATGCCTTTAGAAGTGTTTGATTCTCAGATAATAAAGCATCATGTCGACAATGGTAATGTCTTTGTAGTGCTGCACAGGAGAAACATTATTTAGTCCTGAAAATAGGTTATTTTAGGATGCAAGTTTGAATAAAACTGCGTCAGTTTTGTGCTTTTTCTCACACTCTTAACCACAACAACAAACTTTTGCAATGTAGTAGGTCACAGTGACCAGTGAAAGTTTTCCATCTGAAATTAGGCCTTAAATTTAAAAAGAACTTAGGTTGAAATGACCTTAAACATACCTCATGTCATTATCAACCTAGCACAATACAGTATCTAACACAAACTGATCTACTGTTGAAACATTCGAGTGACAATAGCAGAGTTTCCATTTAAACATTTTGCAAATTTGAAGCGAATTTGCAAAAAGTCGGTAAAGGAAAATTCAAGTGAATCACTTTCCATCAACTACTGTTATGCCCAAATTCCCGAAGACAACATCACACGTTCGCACAGTTTTTGTGTCGCTAGCTGTGTGTGGAGGGATTTGAACCTGTGTTAGCTCTCAGTAGAGCAGTTTTGACAGCTCTCTGTCAGCTGTAACCTTGACAGTTCCTAGACACTGAATGGGTTGTGACCCATTTAATGAGGGCTGTTCCCCTTCACCATCACCCACCGAACCACTCGGAGCGTCAGTCCAGACGATACATTGACCTACCACACTAAATAATATAATGGCACCATTGGTGGTGCAGTACTTTTACGTACAATTCAGTATGATATATGCGGTTTGAGATGCAGCCAATGTGTCGCTATGTTTGTCATCGTTACATGGAGCAGAAGCATGTTACTTTCATTACCGCTACATCAAAACATGTTAAAAAAAAATCTGTTTCCATCAATGTTTTTTGCCAATCTTTCTACCTCATCTAAGCATAAAAACTGTATTTTGGAATATATAGGCATATTTACACAAATATTTCTAGCTTTTCCATCCAGCTTTTTTATGCGTATTTCTGAAATTCGCAAAAAAGAGGTGAATGTAAAACCCCCTAATAAGTAGTAAAATATACTACACTGTATGTCCAAAAGTGGATCCCTCCTAAGTAATGAATTCAGCTACTTTTAGCTGCAGCCATTCCTGACACAGGGGTTCAGTGGCACACATAGCTTGTATAATCTCCATAGAAAAGCATTGCCAATGGAATGGGATGCTCAGGAGCAGCCACATACAAGCCTAAGGCCACTATGTTCAGTGCCAAACTTTGGCTAGAGGGGTATGATGCTTCTGGCAAGAAATGTTGAATGAGCAGGTGACTACAAATATGCATATTTAGTTTTGTTTTGATATTTTGTTTAACACTAACTGGAAAAAATGGAGCCTGAATCAACCTGAGGTCTGCATTTAAGGGTTTAGCGGGCACTGTTTCAAACATTTTGAAAGCACTATCCCATACAGTACACATGTGTGATGCATGCCTGGGCTTTGCCAAGGTCCCCCACTGTGATGGCTCATCAGCCTCCTCCTACGAGGGGGAAATTGGGCTCTGCAGCATTTTAATTAAGTTCTGGCGAAGTGAGAGAGATGAGACCTAATTCATTTTCCATTGTGCTGCCTCCACGCCTGTCCCACAGCCTCTAATAGAACCATTAGCATGTGAATGCAGCCAGCAGTCTTTGCCACTTTTTTACTTGGCACTTAATAATGTAGCATTAATGCTGCAGCCTCCTCACACACACACACACACACACACATGTACACACTTAAAAGAATGCAGATTATGCCACACATTCCTGAAGTGTTTCCACAAAGCCATGCCAGCGCAATTAAATGTCACTAATTTGATTGTTTCATTTTGATTCAGTCAAATGAGTAAAAATACACCTGTCAATCTTTTTAATTGGCTGTAAAATTCATATTTAATTATACAGAATAGCTTTTTAGGGAAAGTGCCCTTTATCTTATAGAATGTCACAAGACATGATAGAAAAATCTTAAGATATTTATAATTGGTTGCCTCATAGCTATATTCTTATAAATAAGAATAAAAGAAGAAAAGAGTCGCTATACTGTTATAATTTGTGATGAGTAAGGGAAGAAGCAGCTGTTGGTGAGTGGGATTGCTGTTCCTGGAGATCTACTAGTTTAATTGTAAATATGTGTATATAGTGGTATATATCTGTACTGAATGTGGAATTTAGCAAACACACCCAAAACAGTTTTACAATTCAGTCAGGTGAATGTTGAGGCAGGTGAATGAGTCTCGGACTCTTATTGGCAGCACAGTCGTGGTGGGCTTGCAAATGAGGTTGTAGATAAGGATTACTATATAATAGTTTACTTTATTTAAAACTATTAGGTTCCATTTATGTTAAAGGCAGTGAAGTTATTTAAGTGCTGATTTAAACCTGATGTTTATATTGGTTGCTTCGGTTTTGATTAAATTACCAAGTTGACCCGTTGAGGAAGATAAATAATAGAAAAAAACAACTCCCTTAATGTCTCTGATAACATACATTACTGTTGAATTATTATTCAAATAAAAAGACTAGACCACACAATAGGGACAAAATGTTTTCAGACATGTTGTATGTATTAATATAACATCTTAATCAGATCAGCACTGTCAGATCAAAAGAGTAGTTTTTGTGAGCACTTAAAAACTAGGTGCAATTATTTTATTTGACATTTCATATACAGTACTGCAATCCAGTTAAACATGACTGTTGTCATTTTGATGAAAAATGCAGCTGGTCAATATTCTTAAGGTACTGAACAAAATTTGCTCAGACAAGCATTTTGTTTATCACTGTAGCAGATTTATTATATAATCTATATACATACTATTACTTTAACATATCATCTTATTGCCCACCTCTTCAGTAAATATTCTTGTGCGATTCTAAGACATTGCACATATTGACATATGTTGCAAATGTGTGTTGGATATGAGAAAATAAACCAACCAGCCATTTTGTTAATTACACTCTCTGTCCATTTTATTAGCTCCACTGACCATATAGGTGCACTTTGTATTTCTACAGTTGCAGACTGTAGTCCATCTGTTTCTCTGCATACTTTGTTAGCCCCCTTTTACCCTGTTTTTCAATGGTCAGGACCCCCACAGGACCACCACAGAGCAGATGTTATTGGAGTGGTGGATCATTCTCAGCACTGCAGTGACACTGATGTGGTGGTGGGGTGTTAGTGTGTGTTGTTCTGGTATGAGTGGATCAGATACAGTAATGCTGCTGGAGTTTTTAAACACCATGTCCACTCACTGTCCACTCCATTAGACACACCTATCTTGGTGGTCCATCTTGTAGATGTAAAGTCTGTTACTGCACAGTTTGAATTAGTCATCCTCTAGTCCTTCATCAGTGATCATAGTATGCTGCCCACAGGATGCTGTCGGCTAGTCGTTTCTTCTTGGTGGACTATACTCAGTCCAGCAGTAACACTGATGTGTTTAAGAACTCCAGCAGCACTGCTGTGTCCACCCAAATAATACCTGCTCTGTGGGGTCCTGTGGGGGTCTTAACTATTGAAGAACAAGATAAAAGGGGGTTAACAAAGTATGCAGAGAAAAAGATGAACTACAGCCTGTAATTGTAGAACTACAAAGCAGACCTGTAAGGTAAGTAGACCTATATGGACGATGATAGTGTAGGTGGACAATGACAGTGTAGACACAGGAGGTGTACTTAATGAAGTGACCAGTCGGGTGAATGTGTGCCTATATTTGTATCCACATGGGTAATATTACAAGCAACTGTTTTGGAATAGGAAGCTAAATTCTGCAGGGTATAAGATCAGGCAGGTGCTGATGTTCCCATTCTTTTTGTGGATCTTTTGTTCTGTCTGCTTGTGGATTTACACTGTTTTTGTCGAACAGTGCCAGCAAAGAACCAGTCTCAGTCTCAAAGGTCCCAAAGAAATAATGGGGGAAGGCCATGTTTGGAAGTATCCCTAAAAGGAGTTTAAAGGAAATTTACTTGTCTTGCTATGGACCTCAAAGATAGGTTAAAGGTCAAACATCTTAGACTGAACTAGTACCGCAGAGACCTGACTCTGGTGCAGTGGATCAATACTGTGGGCTATTGCAGATGCATGGCTGATATGTGCTAAGTAAGACACTACAGCTCAATAGTGGCTTGTTGTATTTGCTTTTGTGTTGTGATCAATGTGCTGTAAAGTAGAATGATTGTGCTACAGCATTTGATCAAGGAGCCTTGATTAGACCCTGGATTAGCACCATTCACATATGTAATGATGAATAAAAGTTCATTTGCACCCTAGCACATCTGTCTTGCCTTGGCCAGCTATTTCAGTCAGCTAATAATGTTATCAGCAGGATTACTGATGATATTTTATGCCTCTGTTGTTTTTTTGTAATAACTTTCTATTTTGTGAGAGGAGGGAAAGAGAGTATATGCTAGTCCTTCAGCTCACAGTTAATTTAATTATAACTCTAGACAGCACCAAAATGAAATATTCATGCGTGCTGAGAAACTGACATTTGCAAATACCAGCAGCAGCTGAGCAAGTTCTTATTTTGTTTCTTTTTTTTTCTCCTCAGCTTGGGAAAATAATGAACTATGCTAAAAGAAGCTAAATTCACTGCCTGCCAATGCAGTACTGGTCTTTTTTCATATATTCCATTTACAGAGGCACATTCTCCACCCTATTACTCTGCACTTTTTTGACTCACATATATTATAGGCTGGACACTTGCTGAATTGTCTCTTTCTAGACTGCCCTCAGATTGTATTGAGTCAGCTGGAGTCTACGCAACTGGCCACTACACCATGTTGATACACATTCTCATCCAAGTACATTTGCATATGCCAACCAACACACATGCAGTCTGTCACTGCTGTGCAATGTCCTCTCTCTTTGCCCAGGTGCTGTCCATCTGTCCCAAAGACATGCGGGCAGACATCTGCGTGCACCTGAACCGGCAGGTGTTTAACGAGCACCCGGCCTTCCGGCTGGCCAGCGACGGCTGCTTGCGTTCTCTAGCGGTGGAGTTCCAGACCACGCACTGCGCCCCTGGGGACCTCATCTTCCATGCCGGAGAAAGCGTAGACACACTCTGCTTTGTGGTGTCTGGATCACTGGAGGTCATTCAGGATGACGAGGTCATCGCCATTTTAGGTGAGCTAGGTCACTCTTGCACCCCTGAAATTCAATTTAAAGGCATCCTACGCTGGAAAACTCAATTTTCTTTGATGCAAAACAAAACTGTAGAAATTAAGACCAAGTACAGTATTTTCAGACAAAAAAGGGACCTTCACACCAAATCCGATGGTTTTGTCTTTAAACACTCTGAGAACTTGGGAAGCAGACGGAAGAGGAAGGAAAAATGGATTCCTTGAGTAGTAGCAACAGTTAATTAATCATTTTCCTTTTAAGCACTGCAATTAAATGGTTCACACACTGGGTAGACTCTGTTCTACAAAAACACACATTAACAGACTACTGAAAACCTAGTTAAACAAAAAACAGCTCTAAACATTCGCTGTGTTGTACTACGGTACTCACAGTCACTCTCCAGCATTTCCGCTGTGGCTCTCCATATATTTTCTTTAACTTTTGCAATTTTATAGTCAGCTTGTTGCATGTTGTATTTCAGTTGCTTTGTCATGAGCAAGATGAGCTTTTCTGCCACCATTTGTTTGGACTGCAGCCATAGTAACAGAGCTCTGATTGGTCAGCCTTATTTTTAATGCATGCATTAAACTCAGAAAATCAGGCTGGCTCCACTTTAAATTTTTGCAGCATTGCAGGCCATTTTCTGACTCGATGTGAGAGATGACATTAACTTGTATGTGTAGAAGCAGAAATAAGCCAAACACTACAGTCAAATTATTACAGTGACATCTTAAATACGATTCAAAAATAGGTGCATATATGCAGAGAACATGCTTTACACAACACATATATCATAGCTGTCATGTCATTTTCATGTTTTGATTTATTTTCCATAAGAAGTGAATGTGGTGTTTTTTTAAAATTCACAAAAATAGCAGCAATTAGAAAAAGTTTTATGCAGTAGTATAGTTTTAATACCCCAAGTCAAATTACATTTTTGTGGTTTTCTAAGTGAAAATAAGTTATGCCACCCTCTACAAAGAATACATTCAAATATGGCATTTTTCTGCTAACTTTAGTGCACAGTTTCTGTTTTTTTGCTGAGACTTACTAAAAAAATAATAAAATATACAATATAAACTATGCCATAATATATGTTAAATTCAGCAAAGCAATTCTGCAATAAAGTGTGCAGAAGTGCATTCTCAGTAGAGCATGTGTTAACTTATTTTCACATTGAAAATCAACTAAAGGGTCCAGGCAAAGGGGTGGCTGAACATAGTGGCTAAAGTATCTGACGTCCCTGAGGATTTCTGTCTTAAGCTTTTTCCACATTTCAGTTCATACTGCTTTTTGAATAAGACAGCCAGTAAGAACATTTACATATAGGCCTATCAGTCTATAACAAAAACACTGTAACAAAAACAGTAGGTTTAATTGTAAAGGATAAAGAATGGTTTGAAAATTGCCATGTAAACATGAACTATGACTGTTTTATGGTAAACAAAACCACACAAACATTATAAGTAAACTTCTGGGGAAAATACAAGAAAACTGTGGAATATGGCCCCTTTAAATGAAATGATTGGCCTGATGTTCAGTGACTCCGCAACTGCAGTCCATATGTGCATTAGCGTATTTTACCAAGAGTAAGCCAAGCACCGCGATCCCTTGTGCCTAGCTCAGCATATGCATTAATTTAGCTTTAACAGCAGAGGAAAAATCTTGTTAGGAAGCTTGTTATATTTCCTTGAGTCTTAACAAGATAGAGAATTTGTCCTGATGCAAACATTATATTCAAGGAAGCTCAGGCCTGCGTAATTACTCACCTGGTGCTACTGCGAGCTAAAAGACTTAAACCAAATCCCCGCTGAGACTAGACTGTGACTTCTTTCTTTCTGAGCATGAGCAAACAGGAGCATCTTATAGAGGACAGTAATGATCGATTTCAGGCTAAAACGTTTTTGATGCAAGGCTCTGTCTGTCTTGTCATCTTCTGAGCCAAGTAAAAACCCATATTCAGCCCGTGCTGAATTATGTATTGTTTTTGTTTCCCTGCTCTCTCTGCGTAATTATTCTACTCTAATGGAACTGCACAGACTGATGCTTCTGCTGTTGCAGGTTGTATTTTTTCTCCTGGACATGATGGGATATTTCAGAGCCTACAGTGTAGCTGGGACTGTACACCTGATTCTTTTGGCAGGGTAATATGAAGAAGTAAAACAAAGCACAGACTTCTTTCAGTCTTCAAAACTGATCAAATTCAGCAGGGAGATGGAGCCATGGTGCAAACATTTGATTGATTTTCTCCCTTTCGTGTTTGCTTGCACAAAGCATCTAATTTGGTGTAATTGTTTTTGTTATTTGTGATTTGTCACTTGCAAAGACAGAGTTATTAAAGCCATTAAAATGGCAGCTAAGATCTGTGGAGATTTATGCAGGCTCTGAACAAAATTATTCTTCTGTAACACTTTATTATAACAATAGTTATCATAAACTAATTGTGTTTAGAGCTGATTATCATAGATTAACATTTCTTTTGTAAGACACATATAAGCCATTACTTGATTGCGGTTTACAAATGACTAATAAATTCTTTTTGCAGCCCCTAATCTAGAGTTATGTTACAGTGTCCTGTTCCTGGCTTCACTATCTCCTGTCTCCTCCAGCGTAGCCCTGCATTATCATTAGTGTTTTCACCTGGGTGTAGTTTGTTACTCTTCCTTTTCCAGGTGGTTTCTATTCTTATCTTTGGTATAAGTAGCTCTCATGTTTTCCTTTGCCTTGTCTGGCATCATTTGCTTAAAGTTTTGTTTGCAATATTTGTTTTGGCCTTAAGTTTAATAAAAAAAATAAAAAAATCAACTCACACCTAAATCATTAATGGTGGTCTGATCTTCTGTCACAAGTGGAGGCATTAAGGCAGGACTGTTTACTAAGGTTGTTCATGACTAATATACATCGATCAGGCATAACATTATGACCACCTCCTTGTTTCTCTGCTCATTGTCCTTTTGATCAGCTCCACTTACTTTACTCACTTATTCACTCAGCTCTAAAACTCCAGCACTGCTGTGTCCACTCATACCAGCACAACACACACTAACACACCACCACCACATCAGTGTTACTGCAGTGCTGAGAATGAACCACCACCCAAATAGTACCTGCTCTGTGAGGGTCCATGGGGGTCCTGACCACTGAAGAACTATTCTAGTGTATAGGAGCATTTATTGAGGTTGTTTAAGGATTAATATCTCCTGTTCTACTGTATAGGAGTGTTTATTGAGGTTGTTTATGGACTAATATCTCTATTGTAAGTGTAGTAACCTTCTAGTGTGAGTTTGTAAATGACTGATGGGCATTTTTAGATATTTACATAAACTGAATTTGTATATCATTTTTAAAATATGACCAAGAAAATCACTGCTGTTTGTTAATGTTTACCATTTCATTTAGAGGCCTAAAGTTTTTAGCATTATTTTTATTGGTGTTTACAGAAGATACTTTGCATTAGCAGCCAAGTTATTTGTTTTAGATGTCTTTGTAACTACTCACATCATATATTAACTCATAGTGGAAAGAGTTCACACATTAACTTACGTAGACTATTCCTTTATAAAATAATAATGATGAAATTCCTGGTAAGTATGTGAATTGTTAATTATGAATTAGAAGCTGATTACTTCTTTTTTAAAATTTGATCATGATTAGTTAACTGTAAAATAAAATGTAATAGATGTCTTAGAAACTATCTTTATTATAAAATGTTACCCATTCTTCAGAACTGTGGCTGACGCATGCACGTACACACATATTTAATATGTAAAGCAATGTTTCTTGCATCCTCTATTAAAATGTACATTAGTGTCTAATCTCTCTTATGAATTGAATAATGCTGATATGCTCCTGCTACAGGAATGAGATGTGCCCTGCACTGACGCCCTCGTTTTCATCCAATGACATCACATTAGGTCTGATTAGATGCTGCAGAAAGGAACTTAAAGTCTCATTGCTCTAATGGGGTATCAGATCAGATGCTCTCTTGCCTTAATGATTATGAAATGAAATAAGACGGGAGCGCTGTGCGTTAATTATCCCCAAGGCGTTTACTTGAACCCACCACTCTGAACCTGCTGGGCTTCTAATGATGCCCCTCATCAAAAGCCAGCAGAGTACGCTGGAGGAAACCAGATTAAGGACAAGGCCCAAACAAAGTCAGTTTTAGATGCAGGCTTTTTACAGAAAGCTTCATCTGAGCAGCAAAAATTTAACTGAGCAGCGCGACAATGTTTCACTCTTTTACATTCATACATACCCAACAAAAAACGGCAAAAATAGTCAAAACTATTTAGCCATCAATTGTGTTATGGTTCCTAAGCTATGCATCAGTTTACTGAAATGAAAAAACACTATATAGGACTAAAACCTGAATAAGAGCACTTATAAAGCAACAGTAAATGTATTTTGTGTAAAAAAGTATTTACCTTATGTTTTGAAAGTTGTGTAAAGTTAATTTTTCTCAATTTATCTCCGTCATTTTAAAACAAATCAACAAGAATTTCCTACAGTGGGTTACAATAATGAAAGACAAGTGAAAATTAGACCAATTTAAATCAACTTAAACTTAAATGTGTTTGTCTCCTCCTATGTTGTTGCTGGTCATCCTCTTCCTCTTTTACAACTCGTCTAAGCATAACTGTCTTTTCCAGTGAATTGGTTCTTCTCATAATATGTCCAAAATAAGAGAGCTTCAGTATGGTTATCTGGACATTGAGTGAAAGGTGAGGCTCGACTTAGACAGCGATCCAGTTTATTTTTGTTTGTTTATTTTGCCATCTACAGTACTCAAAAGCCTTTGCTAGTACCAAAGTTCAAATGCATCTGCAATCTTCTTCTGTCTTGTTTTTTTGTTGTTGTTGTTGTTGTCCAGCCTTCACATCCATAAAGTACCATAGAAAAGACCATATCCTGGACAGTTCTGATCTTGGCACGTCATTAAATTTGAAAATCTTTTCAAGCTCCTTGATCCTTGTTGTGCCAAGTGCCAATCTGTGTTGAATTTCTTGACTGCTAGATGCTTTGTTTTTGAAGTAGGCAAAAGCTGTTCACCACTGCTACATCTTCACCATGAATGGAAAAGCTAGCTGTTGTTTCCATTGTCATAACTTTTGTTTTCTACCATATTTTCACTCTAGCAGTATGTCATACAGTATCAGAAACCATTAGCAAAACTGAGATTGCTTAATGACTTGACCTGGTTTGAATGAAGAATGTGATGATTTAGGCACACACAGTTGGCAAGATGCTAGTTGGTGGGGTTTAAGCTTGGCTTAGCTACATTTTGAGTTTGTGTAAATCTGTATAAATGTTGGCTGAACTTCACCCTTTAAGTTACAAATATACCCACTCTGCAAACTAGTTTATTTAATAAGTGTGAGGACTCCAACAGCTTGCGTGGTATAGCAGGCTGGGAGTATTGGACTAAGAGATGTGAGTCACAGGTGCTTATAAGAATATTAGGACCACACCCAGACAATTCCCAGATAGGTCTGATCAGTTTTTTAAACTGTGTTTAATTGTATTTCTCTCTATTGTTTTATTATTCAAGCTTTGCTGAATGTTAATAATGTTATAATAATAACATTCAAGCTCAGTATCATAGAAACATTTTATATTTTCTGCATGTGTTTCCTTGGGCTAAGTTTAGGTTTGGCTTACAGGCAGCCTAGTATATTCTCTCCTTTTTACACCCCCATTATTTATTCCAGGTAAGGGTGATGTGTTTGGCGACCTGTTCTGGAAGGAGACTACGCTCGCTCATGCATGTGCTAATGTGAGGGCATTGACCTACTGCGATCTTCATGTGATCAGGAGAGAGGCTCTGCTCAAGGTGCTGGAGTTCTACACAGCCTTCGCTAACTCCTTCTCGCGGAACCTCATCCTCACCTGCAACCTCCGAAAGAGGGTAAGAGGCATATTGTCTTACTGTCTTACATGATAAAATCAAGCAGTTCTGTACAAAAACACACAAGGTTATGCTCGTGTAATGCACATACATTATTGTTCCTTCAGTGTCTAGTGGATTACCATTTTGCATTTCTGGTTTTGGCTCCATTTTTTGCTCCACTGACTTTTTTTCTTCAACCATTTTGCCTCACAAATTTGTTCACACTGTGGCTTGCCATTTAGCCTCACCTGAACCTGTGGCATGCTGCCCTGCAGTCTGACTTTATTATTGGTTAAGTGGAGGAGCGAAGGCTCCAGCCCGGTTATGGCCTTGGAACCTGGCCTCACACTGGTTAAGCACATGAATGATTCATTCGGACTGGCAGCCTGCAGAGAGCGCTGAGCTTCGCTGCTGAGGAAAAAAATCCTCCAACAGCCACTGGAAATTTGTTGATGTCAGTCCTTTCTTTAAAAGCCACTATTTTAAGGCATGATTGCAAGCATTAGCCTACAAATAAAGAGGTAAAATGTACCACTAAAGGAAAATACAGCTTGATTTGATCATCCACATGCTTCAGTTGCACACCTTAATAATATAATCGCTCAGTGATGGAGGAAAAACTTAAAAAAAAAAACATCTCCAAAATTAGAACTTCTTAGGAAAATAAAAAAGAGATTGCATTTGGACCATTTGTACTGGTCTAATTACAAAGAAAAGTGACAGCTTGGATTTCTCACTATTGTAAATAAAAAGTAAATATAAGTTAAAAAATAAAAAGAATTAAGTTACAAGGTTTCAATCTGAAAGTGAAGCTAAGGTTTCATAATATATGCCCTTGTATCTCTGGTGAGTTCAGCTCAGGTTAGAGAGAGATCTTTTTGTTCCTGTCTCTAATCTCAAATGTAGAGCTAAAAGAAAATGGGTTTACATGGGCAACCTCCAGTTAATTCATTCAGCTAGCTTCAAGTTCAGTCAAAATGCTGTGGAGCATGACTAAAGAGGCAGGAGTCACTGAACCTAAATATTCATTTGATTTCTACAGCCATAGCGAGGAGAAGGCCTTCCTCATGAAAACATACCTGCAAAACTGTATGAGTGCTCTAGCATTTCTCAACCTAATCTCTATCTGCTGCGTCTTTAGCTTGTGGTCAGCTACCACGGACGATAAATTTGACCTTTTCCTGTACTTAGTAAAAGACCTGAAAACCTGCTGACTCATACCATATAAACAGGTGCTGAATCATCTTTGCAGTATGCAGCAACATTTTGTTTAAATACACTGGAAGATTCTTTCAATGCAGCTTGGATAAGCTTGTGCATCAGGTAGAAATGAGGGGATTCTGATTATGCTAGTGTTGTTTGGTCATTATCATTCAGTAGAACAGAGGAGCAGGGTGTGGTGCACTGACAATTGTCAAAAGTTTAATTTTTAAAAATAACAATAATCAGTGTAGACATATATAACACAGTTTTTCGCCAATTACTTTGTCATGCTAACTGTGGCACTGTGGTTAATGCTGAAACACAAGGCCAGTGGGAGTGTCCTGCATCCTGGGTATGTTGAGAGGGTTATGTGTGTTCACAGTGATGAGCTGGGAAGAGTAGTTGAGAAGAGCAGGCTTTGATAAGGGTGGTATGTGTCTGTTGTCTGGGGTGTAGAGCTTTAATCAGGCCTGTCATTTTGGTTTGAATCCAAATACATGATTTTTCACATTTCTATCCCATGTCTGAATGACTAAATACACACATTCTACCCATCTGTATTTTAAAAGGACTCACTGATGTGGTAGCTCATTAATAGGCGGCATGGGTGGAAAGATGGGAAAAATCAGAGCTACTACACACACCACAAAACACGTATAGATTTGGCTTCCTGTTACTATAAGACCAGTCACTCGACTTTGCTCTCAGATATCCTCTAATTAGATGTTCCTTTAGCCTGAATTAGCTGGAAGTCTTGTGGCTGTGGTGTGTGGCATGCTTGATGTGCTAACAAAGCTATCCTTAGCCTAGTCAAAACGCTACAGTCTGAAACACTAGAGAAAGTTTCATTTTGGCCTTTTGTCACTCACTCAACTTTTCCTCTGACATAAATTTTTTAATAATCTACAATTGTTTCCGCAGAGCCAGTTAATCAGAATCAGACCTGTACTGTGGATAATGGCAATGTTTGGGTCTGTAGCCTGATCACTAAGCTAACGTTAATGTTACAGGTCTGAAATTCAATGCAATGATTTATTTTTGCGTTTCAGTTCCTTTAGTGGCAGTTAAGCAGAGCCTAATCATACTAGCTAAGCTAATGCTAACCAGCTTCTCTCTCCTAGTTAGCAGCACTGTTTAACATTCAGCAATTGTTAGATAGATGCCTTGACATTTATTGAATGATGGCTTGAAAATTTATTTGATTACCAAGTAAGCAAACTACACTGATTATTTGGAATAGCACAAGGTCAGAGGTCTAAACACATGGCAAGAAATGTTTATTGTCCCACTTTTCCACATCTGATTGGCCGCCTGGTGAAATTCTTCTGTCATTTGCTGTAGCCACTCCCTCTGCTTAGTAGTAGTACCACCTCCAGATGTTTTAGCATCATTGTAGCACCCCTGTGAAAAAATGTCCAGTCCCTCCGCTGCTGTTGAGAGAGGTGTGGGAGCTTTTAGGGCTGAATGTTGAGTTCCTCCATGCTGGAGTGACACAGGCAGCTTGCCTCCCTCTGTGCTCGAGCAGCTGGGTGGCTGTGCTGATGAGCTGAAGAAATGCCCCCCGCAGAGCGCACCCTGAATAAAGCATGAGTCACACCAGCAGGAATGCTCTCAAACAGACGCAAACACACTCTTCTGCTTCGCAAACAAACCAAGCCACGGTCATGCACCCTAAATATACTCATATTCCAGAACACATGGCTGTAGTATGCACTTGCGTCTCCGAACACCAGTGTCAGTTTGGACAAAATAACAGAAACCAGTGAGACATGTTCTAGGAGGTGAATCGCGTTCTTCTCTCCACATGAATTCGGTCTCATGCGGGCACACATAATACCTATCAGTTCCTTCTGTCACTGAAAGCCTCTTCTTTCTCTCTGCCTTACCTTAACAGCTTTTATCTTCCAGCTGTCACTCAAAACCTCTCACTATGCTCCATCTGCCCTGGTCAATGGCTGCCTGTTCTCTCCACATTGCTCTTTATAGTATCCTCACTGTGAGAAAGTGGCTCAGTGAAAGCCTAGTGAAATGCCTCAGAAAGGAAAGGTTAGCTCTGAAAGAGCACTGGAGCCTTAGCCTTTGGCCATTAGCGCACCAGAGAGTTGAACTTTTGCAGGGGCTCAAGTGACTCAAGGGTCTCAACTCTTGACTGAGGACTTTTTGTTTGTTCCCCTGCTGCTAGGATTGTTTTGACCATCATTCCAATTGTTCTCGCATGTTTCCCTGTATGAGGCATAGTGTGCTGGCTGTAGGGGTGAGCAATATGATAATATTCATCATTATCATGATAAATTATGTCACTATGCTTTTCACTAAGCAAATATGCTTTTCTGAGTATGTAGTGGATATCATCAGTATGAAAGAACACTGAACAACTGCATGTTTCATGACAAAGAGAGCATTATTTGGTCTTTAAAGTGGGTGTAGAACAGTGCAGTATGTAAAAGGTTGAATTAAATTCATTGTAAAATCATCATAGTTTTTGCGAGTATTTTTTAAATGTGGCACTACTGGTTCTTTTTTGTATGTTCCAGCTTATCAAACCTCATGAGAACATCTTGAAGTATTGCAATGCTATATTTTTGCACTTCACAAGTTTACAGTTACAGACTGTAGCCCATCTGTTGCTGCACAATATATCAGCCCCCCGCTACCCCATATTTTACTATGAAGGGACCACCATAAAATCATAAACCAAGCAGGTGTTATTTAGGTGCTGGACCATTCTCAGCATAGCAGTGACATTGATATGGTAGTGACATGTCAGTGTATGTTGCATTGGAATGTCACTGTTGGGTTGAGGACAGTCCTCCATCTAAACATACACAACCAACCATTCTCTTGTGGTCATAAAAACTGAAAACTGATTATAAGCTTTAAAAATGAATAAAACAAATTATGCATGAAATAATGAAATAATGTCTACTCAAATGTGGTGTGGTGGTCCTGTGGTGGTCTTGTGGTGGTCCAGTGGTGGTCCAATGATCGACAGTATAAAGGGTAACTTTTATAGAAACAGATGGGCAACAATCTGCAACCGTATGCGTACAAAGCGCACCTATAGTAGGAGTACCAGATAAAATGGTCAGTGGATGCCAACTCAGTGCATATGTACGCTCTTAAATATAAAGTTACCAAAAAAGCAACCTGAAGAACTTTTCAGTGGATGGTTTTTTAGAAAACCATTTTTTGAGTGTGAAAAACCATTTTGAAGTTTAAAGAACCTCTGCATAATGTACAGGTTTCAGGAGAAATCCTTGCAGTGGTACAGAACCTTTGCATTATGTGGTTTTTCACACTCATAGATCTCTTTTTTCAAACATAGTTGGTTCTTTTTCCCAAACAGCAGGCTGTAGATTTGTTCCATGTCGTGGGTCATTTGATACCGGGCCCCAAAAATTGTTGCAGGGCCTAACTCCACAATTTTATTAATGATTTTGTTATTATTGTTATTAACAATTTAACAATCCACAACATCACCATATCAAAATATACACTAACAATGGGTTAGAAAAGTTAGGATCTCCTGTTTTAGGCAACTAAAAGTGTTTTATGGCATTACTCAGTGAACCCTGTTGTGGGACCCTTTTGAGAGTAGATTACACCCATGACGGATGATTTGCTGACTATAGGAGGGAAAAGATAATTGAACTGTTGCTTTGCCAAAGCTTTATGTTTGTTCATAAGAAAAAATGAACGAGTCCTTGAGATCTCAGTATAAGACCTCAGTGGAGCTGCAAATGCAAAGAACAAGCAGAATCCTGCCCCCCTGCTGGGTGTCCCTCACTGGATTTACAAGACCGCAGCTGGAAGCTGGCCACTTCCTCGCCAATAAGCTGAACAAAGCAACTTTATCATTCTGGCCATTACTGCAAGTGAGGAGACAGAGAATTGCTCTTTCAGCAGCTAGGGAAAGACCTAGGATTGGAGAAGTACGTACATCTGCAAAAGCAGAAAAAAAAGATTGGTGGATAGATGCCTGTCCTGTCTTTCTCAGTCTGAAAAGTGTCCAGATGGATTGTTAGTAGCTAGTCAGGCTCGATGGATATGCAGTACAGTAAACCATTCAGATTTGTGAATCAGTAGTATGTATTTCTCAGACTGCCTCAAGAACTGTAGCTAAAATGTTGCTAGTGGTAAAGGTAGCAAACTGTGAGTGTGTAGAATATTTGCCATGTGAGAGGTATGAACAGTAAATAGTGCAGCTTGAAGAGAAATACCTGTTCCAACACAATAGTTAGAGGGGGCTTGTAGTGTGAGCCTATGAGATGAATGAAAGAGAGAGGTTTGGGGGAAGAATAGCCCTGTCGTTTAGTAGCTGTGTGTGTATGCATGTCCAAAGTCATCTGGAACAGAAAGCTGAACCGCATTAGTGGTGATGTCAGTAGTGTGAAAAGTTTGTGCATGAAAGGTAATGTTCAGCGGTTTTGCTGAAACCAGCAGACACATTTTCTCCATTTCTGTTTAGTAAATAATAAATTGGGTAGATGAGAGCTGACCCATTTTTTCCTCACAGTCTCCGGAGCTTCCAAAGGACAGAGGCTCAGTTATATGCAATGCCTGTACAAATGTCTTTTAGAGCTTAAGGAGGGATCAGAAAATAAAAAAAAAAAAACAGAAGTAATAAACAGCAGTGACCAAGCACTCCATTGTTTGGACTTCCTGATCCTCAAAACTTTTTACTTTGGCTGATAAAATGAAAAACAATTGATTTTCAGACATTACACGTTTAATTTTAAAGTCAAAATGACCATGAAGAACATTTTTCATTATTAATATTTCAAGAGATATTTCTGAGGAGATAGAAAGTCAAAGGAAAATAAGTATTAAAAAAAGTTTCCAAAACTAAAGGTATTTTTAAAGATACAGAGGAAATTGGCCTTTTAACAACTGTGCAAGACCTGGTAGACCACCAACACTGTCACCATCAGACAGGGATGGGATGTAACAGAATACAAGTATTGGGAAAACGTAATCAGAATGCAAAAATTAAGTATCTGTATTCAGTCTGTGGTACATTTTGTAAAGGCAGTATTTATAATACACTTTTTACATTTTGAAGAGAATAGAGTTTACAATATTTATCCAATAAATAAAGAAAAAGAAACATCAATGCTTGTATATTAATTATTTTTAAAATCAGCACACAGCATGTAGCAAACATGCTTATTAGACAAATTCTAAAGAGGACCTCAATTAACAGCTTCTTTACAAAGACTGAAGATCCTACTAAAGTCTGAGTAAATCACTGTGATGAGCTGGTTCTTAATCTCAGCTTTACTGAGCTTTTTTGAGGGACGATCAAACTTACCTCCTCAGTAGTGAACGTGTTTGTATATATGATAAGCAACTTTTTCATGACACATACTGACAGAATAATTATGTGAAGAAAACAGCCAAAAAGTAACAGTGAGGAGCAGTCAATGTTCAGCCATCACTACTTTTTCAAAGTGTTCTGCTCTACTCTGCCACCAGATAAACAGCACTTAAAGCTTTCATCTTTGAGAGATAGGAGAAAATCAAGCTCCACTTTTGCTTCACATCTGAAAAAAATCCACAGGTCTTTCTGTCCATCCTTCTACTGTGAGAAGACGACTCAGCACTATGAATCTAAACAGATGTGTAGCTGACAAGAAGCTGTTATTGAGGAAAGGAAATTGACAAAAGAAGAAAAAAATGTGCAAATCAAACAAAGAAGCTGCTGGTGTTCTCAAAACAATGAACTGACCTCCCCAGAGTCCAGATATCAACATTATTGAATGTGTTTGGAGTACTTGGATCATGAGAAGCAGAAAATGCAACCAACTACTAAGACTGAACTCTGGAGGTGTGAAAAAATATCCCTGAAAATTTCTTTGAAAAACTGAAATTAAGTCTATAAACATAGTTTAGAGTTTGGTGTGATGTTCAGTTAAATATGTGTTGAAAAACTGCTGAAAAACTTGATGCCTGTTTTAAAAGGTACTGCATGTTGTAAATTGAACGAAAGCACGCTAGACATGATATGGAGCCAAAGACGTTTGAGAAATTAAAGGTAAAATACAATTAATATGCTAATATGCTGTAATGTTTTTGTTCTGGATTACTTTAAAATGTGTTTTGTTTTTGTTTCTAGCAAATTCCATTCGTTTACGGTTTTTGTTTTCTTCCTCTAACTGGTTTGGAGCCCTGGCTGATCCTTTCACCCATACTAAAGCGTTACTCAATCCTGTTTTTGCAGCAAAGACTGTTCTCACTGTTGATCTAGGAATAGAATTGCTACAGCTGCGTTCCATCTGTGCAGGACAAAGTGTTTATTTTGGCCTTGTCTGAGTAGAGGTTAAGTGGGCTGTGTGGTGGAAGGCAGGCAGGATAAGCTGAGCTGTAAGGTTGGAGTCTGGAGGGAATACAGCTGCTTGGCTGCTGTGCTGGCTCGCTGAAGAGACAAGCTGTCACTTTTTCTCCTTAACATGTCAGCTGAACAAAAAGTAAAACTATATTTTAAGCCCTTAAGATTTTAATAGCAACTCACCCATAATTCATAGTGGTGTTGGGCAACATAAATAAATGTGAAGGATTTTGCATTCTTACATCCTTGAATAAGCATGTTATTGGCTCTGCTGCGTAGTGTAAGCAGTGACAGCCATTTAAAAATTGGTTTAATGTTTTAACAACCATTAAGAGATTGGAAAAATTACACAGCATTCCCTTGATGCACATATTTCAAAGGTTCTGAAAAAGTATGCTGAAGTGGTTTGTGCATTAAAATTCTTGCTTGCATGTGGTTATGTTAGGTTGGTTTTATGCTTTTAAATGGAGGGGATTGCTAAGCACTAGTCTTTGCCACATCATTAATGGGTTTGAACTTCTGCACTGATGTACAAATAAATTATTCTTCAATTGGCAACATGAGTAATCCAGTATGCAGTGATAAACAGAGCTATTATGATACCGATAATATACTGTACAAAAGTCAGAGACTACCCTAACGTATTATTTTTTAGTCAAACTATCCAAGTAAGTACAAGTTATTCATTTTCAGCATCAGGAAAAAAATAAAAAACATGTATTTGACAGAGAATTGCACCAAAACCTCAATAACTAAAGATAGTATCTTTTTTTTTAGTATTTAATGTGTCCACTCTTTGCCTTTATTACAGTGTTCCATCTTTTCAAGAGACTTGCTTTCAGTTTTTCAACAAAATCTGCAGGGATGTTTTTCCACACCTAGAAAGTTCAGTCTTAGACGTTGTTTGCACTATTCAAATGTTATTGTGTTGTCATATATTCAATTGCTTAGAAAGTAAACAACTAGTCACATTACATTTCATTTGCTTTCTGCATTGACAGGTTGAGTACAGAGTCTGCTTTTCTGACCTTTTCTTTGTTTTGATAGACAAGAACTGACAATAAGAGGCAAAAAGCGTAGGAAACAAAGACTGTTGGCCCAAATAACTTTTCATCTGATTCAAATCATAATACTATATCATCTCCTTCCCTCACAAACACAAATTTGATATCAAAAGAAAGTTTAGAATCTTGACTTTTTAGATCATTTCTCTCAATGTTTCAATGATAAAGTTAGAATTTCACAATGATTCTGTTATCCCTGGCAGTGCCTGCAATCTTTAAAGCAGTGGTTCTCAAACTGGCTGAAATTAGGTGAGTGCAAAAGTAAAGTTGTTTGAGAACCACTGCTAGATAAGAACCTAACAAACACCTTATTAAAAATAAGCTCTGCCCTTTTTTCCTGAAAAACAATTCAATAATATCAATTATTGGCTCTTACTGTTAATCTTCTTTGACATCTCTTCTGATTAGCTATGGCTTAAATCTAAAGAATGTTTTCCAGAAACATCCTTTTAGATTTCCCCTCAGAGCCCGCCAGACAGGCCTATAGGTAGAGTCAGAATTGATTGCTCCAGTGTTTTGGCTCATATGCCACAGTGCAAGTTAGGTATTGATCTCTGATCAGTGCGCTGTAATTTATGCCATTTTAAATGGCATCATCTCCACTGAAGCATTGTGGCCAGCTCTGAGGCAGCGAATTCAGTCTCCAACCAGTGCTGCAACCCTTCCAGTGGAGGCCCTAAATGTGAAAGAATGGATCTGTGAATGTGATTGAGACTATAATAGATCTCCCTGTGATCGCTAGAGGTGGGCGCTAATCTGATAATTGGCTCGCTATGCAGTGGGAGGTGCTGAATGGGGGTCTAGCCGAGCTGCTAAAGCTACAGTGAGAGGATGGAGTATGGGTCCAGTCTCTGGCAGCTCACCAAGCCTCATTCATCTGAAGCGGCTGCTAGAGGAGGTGGGCGGGGGTGAGAGAGGTCCGAGGGATGGGCGAGGGAAAGAAAAATGCCTGCCAAATTTCATTAATCGAACACTTTCAGATTTTGCTGATAGGGGAGATGGCGAGCACACTTCATCTTCAGCTTTACTTTCTATTTTCCAGACCTTTCTGATGGGTTATGTGCTGGTTTGTTCTTTGCTGCAAAGAATCGTCTAGACTGAGAGGGTGAAAAGCTTTCATAATATTTTAGCTATCTGATGCAGTTGAGTGAATTGATTTTAGTACAGTGCAGAACATGTTAAATAAAAGTCATTATTTTTATGAGTGTTTTAAACGTCACACTTTTCAGTCTTTTTTGTCTCTTCCAACTTATCAAACCTCAAAAAAGTGTTGCAATATCATGATTCATGGCCAAGTACCCCTCTTGTCACTGGGGTGGTACCCTCAAGGGTACATCTCAGTAACTTTAGTCAGGGAACATAATTGTACCATAATCCATTGAAATGATATTTTCTAAGTATTGACAAGCCCCCACCCCACCCCGTCTTGTCTCCAGGCTTTTTATTTTATTGTTCTGTTTTAAAACATTAGGTTATGAAAAGGTACAAATGTGTACTTTTACACTGGGAAAAACTTATTTAAGGTACACAATTGGACCTTAAAACCACTGTTGTACATTTGAGGTACATTTACATTGTTTGTACCATGATGAACAAAAAAATGTACCTGCACAGAACCTTTATTTATTTATTATTTAATGGCTGGTGTGGCTGCAAGTTTTCGCTGAAACAAAGCAGGAGCACATTTAATCAGTTGTTTGTAGACTGAGACTGACTGATTAAACGAGTGCAGTCAGGTGTGGTCTGCTTGTTTGGAATGAAAACCTGCTTCCATTCCCGGCCCTTTGTGGAGAAGATTGGACACCACTGTTCTATAGCACTGCACAAAATGACCCTTTTGGCACCTTTATTTTTAAAAGTGTGGCTGTTGGGAGAAAAAAGATTTTATGGAATTGTAAATATGTGGTTGCCCACTCTTGTTTTTACCCACTGCTTTTGCTCTTTGATTCCACCCAGCACTGCAGCAGTGCAATGCTACATGAAGTCTTGTTTTGTGTTTGTAAGGTGATTTGTTTGAGGATGAGAGTGAACATTTGTGCTTAAAAACTTGGAAGCTCAGTCTTTATTTTATTTTCTGCTAACAGCAGAAGAAAATGTTTGGATGCCATGAGTTCAGTGTCAAATTTGAAGGTGCGCATCAATATATAATAGGTAAATATTTCCTTTTTTAATGAACCTTCATTACCAATAAAAAAGCTCATGACTAGTTCAGTGTTTTTGGTCATAGTTTAATTATGTTTGTTTTAATAATAAAACATGCAACATTTTAAAAACCCATTCATAGTGGAGAAGTGCATGTAGGGTGTTGTGAGGCAAAGTAGCCCACAAAAACAAAACTAATTTTTTTAGTTTAATGCTATTTTACCACCATCATTACATATAAATGCTTAGAAGACACATGTAGGTTCACTTGTCATTTTGGATAATTAATAAAATGGCTATATTTGTGTTGTAGACATTGTAACCCCTGGTTCTATTCACCACCACTGTGGAGAATTTAAGTTTCTCTACGATGAACCATTTCACATCAAAACCTTTAAGGCTTATTACTGGACAGTATATCAGCTGTCATGGCATGTTTGTAATGAAGGCAATGATTTTTGTTTACTAATCATGATATCAGGAGCTACCCAAGATTTTGACACACTGGGCCAGTTTCCCAGACCCAGATTAAGCCTAAGCCTAGACTAAATAGAATTTGTAATAGTAAAACATCATAGGCATTGCAGTTTAGTTCAGGACAAGGCTTAATCCTTGTCAGTGAAACTCTGAGTGCTCTTCCACATTAAACCAACAAATATAATCTCTGTAATGATTAGTGGTGCCCTTTGTATACCAATAAACCTGCTATCCTTACAAGTCAATTGCAGTCAAAGCATGTTTCCATAACAAAAGCACTGTTTGTGTATTACAGGAAACAAAAACAGGGCAATTTTTCTATTTCTCTTAAAATAATAAAACACTGGATTCTTTCATTTAAAAGATCCCAGAGAAAATTAATTTGATTGAAGTCTCTTAAAGCTCTGCAAGGTGTGAGTCAGTGTGCCTTCATTTTTGTTCACGTCACTCTGTGTGACACTTTGTGTCATCCCGCTATTCCTGTTCTGTGAGCTAGAACATAGAAGCCACTTCAGATGCACTGAATTTTCCTTAATTACGATGAAATGTTCACTGGAAAAAGGCAAAGCTTAGAAAGCTGGTGAGGAGTTAGACTTTGCATAGGGCAAATGGTATTTCGTTTAACTGACAGAGGCCAAACTCTAAAGCCCTGCAGTACTATGCAGTACGCAGTAATATGCGATTATTTTGTGTTTTAAAAAGAGCTAGAAAATGTTGGTTTTGCGTGATATATGCCCTTTAAGCTGCACTGTGCATATGTACTGCCGTGTTAGCCAAGATTTCTAAGTGATTCAAGAGTCTGGCCTGGATAAATGGTAAATGAATAAATTTACCATTTTCATATTTCTAAAATGAGTAATATTAAATCTTCCAGGTTTCATCAATAATTGGAGATTAGTGTAGGACTGAAAAAAGTTTCATGGAGCAGGGAATAAGCTAGAGCAGAAGCATGAGATGAGTTTTAAATGAAAGAAAAATGGATTTTGTGTGAAAATGCTCTTTCTCATAATCTCCTCCATCCCCTGGGGTGAGGTAGGGCAGAGGAGCTGTCGCAATCCCCACTGTCCGTCACTCCGTCACTGTCTGAGCATGTCACTTTTCTTCTTTCTCTTGTCTTGGGAGATGAATGTGTCGTGTTATTCTCTCTGTGGATTCCTTTGTGTAAAACAACTTTGTTGATCTGAAAAGGATGCTGGAGCGTGTGTTTATACCTGTTTTAAGAAACAGATATAAATAGATTTATACCCATTCAATACGCCCGTGGAGAGCTGTAAAGTATTCCTCACCCAGGTAGATGGCATGAGATCTTACACCCTTTAGAACACCCTATTCTAAAGTATTTTACAGTGTTTACAGTATACTACATACATTTATATCACTGTTGTCTGGACAAAACCTCCTATCTTCAAAGTGATAACTTTACAGGAGAAGGAAAAAACATACTTTACTTTTAATGTAAGTCAGTGTAACCAGACCTTTTTTCCCAATTCATTTTTGGCCATTTCTTTTGGTCCATTCATCATGACATTTACACACAATGTAAGGGCAGCAGGGATTTTCAAATCATGTCAAAAACCGAAAAACGACAGATATGGAGATATATAGTATGGTATATAGTGTATTTATCCCAGTGAGCACTGAGATAGACTCCAGCAACCCCTGTGACCCAGGAGTATAAACGGCTTAGATGATGAGTGAGATGGTGATGATGAGTGTATAAACATTGAGTGTTGGAACATTGTGGTGAATATTTGATTGCATTCAGCTAGAAAACATTAGTGAGGTCACGTACAGATGTTGGAAGATTAGTTCTGGATCACAAACACCACTCATTCCACAGGTAAAGATGGAGCTCCATCACTCTAGAGAGCGCAGTTCCACTGCTCCACACCCAGTGCTGGGGGGCTTTATACCCATCAGCAATGATTGCACTTTAAAACAGGATTGGGGAGGGGGGGCAGATAGCAAGCTATAAGGCCTAAGGGTATCACTATAATGTGGATAATAACTGCTAACTTGCCAACATCATTATAGCTAAGTGTTAAAAAATTACCCACCTGTTACCATAACCATAGCAGAAAAAACAACACACAATTGCTTACCTCATATTTAGCTCACGGACTAACGGCAGGTAAAGACTAATTAACCTATTAACTAATTAACCTAATTAACTTAGTCCTACCTTTTACACCTCTAGGTGCAGATGTTCAGGGTAAATTGTTGAAGATAGTGATGTTCTTATCACTTTTTGACTCTTGAACTTTCTTTTATTTACCCCAGTCAAGTACTACTACTTGCTAGCTGGATGAGTAGCCTATAGGATGTAGCACAGCTCAGGAGAAAAAGTCAAGCAAGCTAATGCTGCATTTACATGTTGGCACTGGGAAAAAAAGCTTGTTTCTGTGGCTTTTGCACAACTGATGGTGGCTTACAGTGTTACCATGGTGATAGCATCTACCAAAAAATTGTGATGATCTAAGGACAGCTTTGTCTTATTTATTTAATATAGAATAGTTGTGAAGATGCAAGAACTAAGAGCTTTTACCTATGATGACCTTCCATTTTTGTGATTTTTCATTGGCACAAGAGCATGTTACACCAATATGAATCATTCTGTATTCACAACAGCATGAAATGTTTATTTCACACAAATAGCCCAGAAACCCAAAAGATGATTTTTACTGCAGCATTTAAAAGTAACTTGTAGCCAAATAATCAAAGCTGGGTTTCCCAAATGCACCTTAGCACAAAAACTATTCTTAAACGGTAAAGGGAACATCACACTGAACACACTCTCTAGTTAAAATTACCTTAACACTAAGGTGTTTTTTGGAAAGCTCGGACTGGATGGGTTAATCAAATTGGATCATACATCAACACTAGACATACTATAAAACTGTCATTAAAAAGTAGTCAACAAATCATACCAATAAAGAGTGTCACTTTATGAACACACTTTATTTTTTTTTCTAACAGTAGCATTCATTGAAATATCTGACCTAAACTATGGGGTTGTATTTGGTTGTATTATCTATGAAAGTAACATTTTGTATCAGATTGGTTTTAGGTATTGGTTTCAGATTGGTTAAAGTACTCTGATCAGATCAGCTCAAAAAACAAAACAGGATCTGGACATCCTTACAAGCTATATATTCTCTACTCTGTCGGAGTTATTTCTAAAGGTGAATAACAGTTAAATTTTAATCTTCCATTATAAGTTCTGAACTGACCACTCTGAACAACACCCTTTGTGTGCATGCAATTAATTAATTTATTGCCTAGCTATATGAGACTCAGATGTAAGTATACTACAGGGGCCTCAGATGTGGACTGTTTACACTATGCTATATATTATCTTAAGAGTAAACATTAATTGCGATCCAGCTGTTTCTTTCCACTACAATAGTGAATAGGTTAACACAGTTCACAGATAGTGGAAAGAGCAGTGAAGAGGAAATGCTGTACTAAAAATAGACCCACTGTTTCTGTGGAACCGCATCTCTAAATTAGTCTGCTGACCGAAAAATTATTTCTTGCTAGTTTATTTCCCAGTCTTGACATTTCATACATATAAATGAAACTCTACCTCATGCAGATATTCTATTTGGACTATTTTGGATAACTTCTACATGTGGAATGCACTGTGCATTGTGCACCTAGCTTTCTTATAGCACTGCCCACTGTGTCACTTCAAAGGAGACTAATGTCTGCCTCTAAGTGTCATCCAGGCTGTAATGGGGCATTTAGAGGCAGGAAACTACAGACCTTGGCGAATGTTCAGTCAGAACCCTCCATTAGGAATAAAGTGAAGTAGAATGAGCTGAGAACACTCTTTACAGGCTCACCACCTCTACTGAATCATTCATGTTGCCTTTTCCCCTCTGGAGCTACATTGTCCTGTAGCTTGTGCATATGCTCTACTTCTTTCATCCCAGTAGGTGCTACATTGCCCCCA